>NW_025335440.1:27771869-28167320 GCF_004798865.1 Varanus komodoensis
AAAATGTTAAACCTCCTCTTCAGCCCCCTAGTAAAAATAAATTTCTGTTTTACTGGACCATATTTTTGCTATGAAGCTGGGGCATGAGGTTCAGCTTCTTGATGAGGCATGAGTCAGGCTGGCTAATGGCAGCCCTAGTGCCTGACTAGCTGTTGCCTATTAAAGGAAAAAAGGCATTTATTCTCTTTTAGTTGGAGGTGGAGAAAGGCGAGAACAGAAATGGTCTTAATGAATAGTTGTGTAACTGAAGGAGAGACAGCTGGGCTGGCCTATCTGCTTGGGAGCCAAGAGCAAAATGGGGATTTTTTACTTTGTTTGGAAGGTGTTAAAAAAAACTATTGAGAAAAATAAGGAGATTATTGGGAGAGCTAAGTCTTTTCCCCTAAGCTTTTTAATAGTTCTGTAAAGGCATTGAGGTCATCTAGGAATTTGAAGTGAGACATCATGCCAATGGTACCCTGCTCCATTTCTCTATCATCTGAGTCTGGAAAGGCTGTATCAGTGCTGGTCTCTGCCCTCGGTGATGCGCTGGATGTGGGATTAAAATTGAATCCCAACACATCAGAGTCCCTGAGGGTATGTATGGTCCTCACACGTGGGAATAAGCCTATTCTAGAAAGACTTGCATCCCTTTGAAAAAGCAGTGTGTGGTACCCCTAGATCTAGCAAATGTACCCCTAGATCCAGCAAATGTGAAGAGTATTTTTGCCAGCTGCACTTCGTTTGCCACACTGTTCTGGCAATCTTCTACCTTGAAGATAGCATTCTAATGTACTGTGCATGTGACTACTCTTGAAGATGTCTTCAAAGTCTCAACTAATGCAGAATGTGGTTGGTAAATGTTAACTGGAGCAGCCACATGGGATCATATCCCAAGGGTTGTCTGCTTGTCTGTTTGCTTCTGGGCACCGGAAGGAACCAGTGTTTAATCTTCGAAGTTCCAAAAAGTTTAAGGCCCAAGTACCCAATGGAATATCTCTCCATCTACCAAATTTCCAGCATCCTACAGCGGAGACCATTATCAAAGTACTTCCTACTGGCATGACTATTAACAAACGAACCCTCTTGTGGCACCCAGTTTACCTTGCAGTGAGCTTTTCCATTTCTCCAGGCGTTTTACTCTAATTAGATGCAACCTGGTCGCCTTCCACATGGTTTCAACCAAGTTCCATAATTCTTGGCCATTGGCCACATGATCTGAGGATGATAGGAGCCGTAGTCCGAAAAACCTATGTTATTTATTTATTTATTATTATTTATTTAGAAAGCTTCTATGTCACCCCATTCGCTGAAGCCTTGGGGCGGCTTACAACAATAAATAATAACAATATAAAACAATATAATATAATTGGAGACATCCTGGCCATAAAAATAAAATAAATAAATAATATCAACAATAAAAATGGCATTTAAATAAAAAGGTCTTCACCTGGCGTCAAAAAACAAATAACGATGGCGCCAGGCGGACCTCTCTGGGGAGCGCATTCCATAGATTGGGCACCACCACAGAGAAAGCCCTCCTCCGAGTACATACCTTCCTAATATCCTTCATGGAGGGTTCCTGGAGAAGGGCCTCTCCCGCTGATCTCAAGAGGCAGGTGGGCACATATGGACATAAGCGCTCCTTTAGGTAACCAGGACCCAAGCCATTAAGGGCTTTATAGGACATAACCAACACCTTGAATTGGGCCCAGGCTTCAATGGGGAGCCAGTGAAGCTGACGGAGAACTGGAATCATGTGAACATAACGCCCAGTCCCCATCAGCAGCCTGGCAGCTCTATTTTGAACCGATTGAAGTATCTGGACCATCTTCAAGGGCAGCCCCACGTAGAGCGCGTTACAGAAGTCAAGTCGGGAAGTCACCAACACGTGTTCTCCAGGTAGGGACGCAGCTGATGAATCAGCTGAAGCTGAAAAAGTGCTCCTCACCACCACTGTCACCTGAGCTTCCAGTGAAAGCTCTGGGTCGAGGAGCACTCTCAAGCTGCGGACCTTGTCCCTAAGAGGGAGTGCAACCCCATTCAGGACTAAGTTCAGGTCCCCTTCCCCGAAGCCCAATCCACCAACTAACAGGACCTCCGTCTTGTTTGGACTGAGCTTCAGTTTATTGGCCCTTATCCAGCCCATTACCTCGGCCAGGCACTGGTTCAGTACAGCCACTGCCTCACCTGGATAGGTAGAGAACGAGAGGTAGAGCTGGGTATCATCAGCGTACTGGTGATTCTGCAGCCCACACCTCCTGATGACCTCTCCCAGCAGTTTCATGTAGATGTTAAATAGCAAAGGGGACAGAATGGATCCCTGCGGTACTCCATGGCATAGTTGCCATGGTGCAGAGCCATAGTCCCCCAGCGTTACCTTCTGGAATCGGCCACTGAGATAGGAGTGGAACCACTGCAAAGCAGTGCCTCCAACTCCCAATCCCACTAGCCTATCCAGAAGGATATCATGGTCGATGGTATCGAAAGCCGCTGAGAGGTCCAGGAGAACCAACAGGGACGCACTCCCCCTGTCTTTCTTCCTGCACAGGTCATCGTACAGGGCGACCAAGGCAGATTCAGTACCGTACCCGGGTCTGAAGCCAGGCTGAAATGGGTCCAGATAATCAGTTTCATCCAAGAGTGTTTGGAATTGTCCCGCCACCACCTGCTCCAATACCTTGCCCAAAAACAGGATGTTGGCCACTGGTCTATTAGTGGCCATCTCTGGATCCAGTGATGCCTTCTTCAGGACTGGTCGGACCACCACCTCCTTTAAAGGGGCAGGTACCCGGCCCTCCCTCAGTGAGGCGTTAACCACTTCCAAGATCCAGGTCCCTGTCCCGTGCTTGGCATTGTTAATTAGCCAAGATGGGCAAGGGTCCAATAGGCAAGTGGTGGAACATACTCGTCCAAGCGCCTTGTCCACATCATCAGGCCGCAGTAACTGAAAGTCATCCATCAATTTTGGACCAGATGGCGACATTGGTATCTCCCCAGAAGCCTCTGAGTCACTAGTGGAGTCCAGCTCATGACGAATCTGAGCGACTTTCTCCCTGAAATGCTTGGCAAAGTCATCACAGCATGCCTGCGAGGGTGTTACCGGGTCTTTCTGAGGGCCAGGATGAACCAGCCCTTGTACCACCCGAAAAAGCTCCGCCGGACGGCATTGTGAGGAGGCAATGGAAGTGGAGAAGAATTTCTTTTTCGCCGTCCTCACCATCACAGCATAGGCCCGATAATGGGCTCTTAAGTGTGTTTTGTCAGATTCATCCCGTGATTTCCTCCACCTACGCTCTAGACGTCTCCCAACCCGCTTCATCGCCTGCAATTCAGGTGTATACCATGGGGAAGAGTGGGCTCTGCCTGGTGGGACAGGACGCTTAGGAGCGATCGTGTCAATAGCCCTGGTCATTTCCCCATTCCATAGCTTGACCAGAGCCTCAACAGGAACACCAGTCTTGTCAGCCGAAAACTCCCCCAGGGCCTTCAGGAATCCATCCGGATCCATCTGGCTCCGGGGGCGGACCCACACAATCAGGCCCACACCCTTACAGAGGGAAAGGCCGTTCTCAAGCACAAACCTCACGAGGAAGTGATCTTACCATGACAAGCGTGTCAGACACAAATTCCTCACCCTCAGACCACCCTCTTCCTGCCCCGTCGAGAAAACCAGGTCCAGAGTGTGTCCATGTTCATGGGTCAGGCCTGTGACATGTTGAGACAGCCCCATGGCCGTCATGGAGGCCATGAAGTCCTGAGCTGCACCAGTCAGACCAGTCTCGGCGTGGAGATTGAAGTCTCCCAGGACCAACATCCTGGGGGTCCTCAACACCAGGTCCGAGACGATCTCCATCAGCTCAGGCAGGGAGACTGTTGGGCAGAAGGGTGCACGGTACACCAACAGAATCCCCAATCTGTCTCGATCGCTCAGCACCAAGTAGAGGCACTCTAGCCAGGGCCTCGAAGGGACTGGAAGCCCCATGAGGGAGATGGAGGCTCGGAAAACCAAAGCAACCCCCCCTCCCCTCCCCTCCAGGCATGGACGGTGCTGAACCAGATACCCGGTCGGGCACAGTTGAGAGAGGGCGACATCCCCACCCCCGTCCAGGTCTCTGTTATGCAAGCCAGGTCGGCCCCCTCATCCACAATCAGGTCATGGATGAGGGACGATTTATTGTGGACCGACCTGGCATTAAGCAGCAGCACCGTCAGGCCCGGGGGGGGGGGGAGTTGACAAGACTACCTGGAACCCTCTGGCTGTTAGGTGGGGGGTTGAGCCTACTAGTTTTATTATTCTCCTATTATGATAGTGCTTGTTCACTATCCTACTATCTTTTGATGTAGCACGGGTTACAAATACCCAAATAAATGAAACACTATTTCAGTTTCTCAAACCAGGAATGGCCTTCCTTGGCACTGAGGCAAAACACGAAATGGGTCTAAAGTGCGTGCCGATGCTCCCCGCCCTAGTGAACCCGCGCTGCGGCGGAACAGCGGCGCAGAAGCTTCGATTTCCGAAGGCGGAGCGTCAAGGGACGAAAAGCGGCGGGAGGCGTGGCTCTGCTTGGCTGCTATTGGTGGCGGAGACGCTGGTGGGCGATGCGGGAGTTGTTGCTGCCGGCTAATTGGTCGGAGCCGCCTGGAGTGCGCTTGTGCGGGGTTGTCCTTCTGATCCCGAAGTGCGCCGAAGTTGAAGGGGCTGCGCGGGCCTGCTGCGGGAGGAAGGCGCGATGGAGGGGGCAGCGGCCGGGCGGTGGTTTCGGGAGCGGCTCTGGGCGCTCTGGCTGCCCTGCTGCGTCTTACTTTGGGAGTGCCTGGCGATGGGAATGGAGTCCACCGTGTCGCCTTCGCCGGCTCCCGCCGTGTGTAAGCAAGGGGCAGACGCGGGGCGGGAGCGTAGGCTCTGCTCGGTGCCGTCCCTTTCCCGGGAAGGCCCCTCCTTGACTTAAGAGGGATGGAGTCCTTCGGTTCCGTCCTTGGTCTGTTTCCGACAACTGGGTCTTTCGGGCGCAAAGCTGCGTTTCTCCAACCCCTACGCGAACAAGCTAGTTTCCTTCCCTCACTTGGTACTACCCTCGAGGTTTTTAGACTTCACCTCCCATCAGCCCCAGTCAGCACGACTAATAGTCAGAAATGGTGGGAGTTGTTCAAAGCATCTGCAAGGGCACCAGGTTGAGAGAGGTTGCTATAACGGTATCGTAAAGAAGACTGATTAAAGCAGAGGCGGAGAAACTTTTTTTCTGGCAAGGCATTTGTAGGTTATTTAGAAATGAACGCATGACTTGTGCCATGAGCGGTCCTGGCCTAAAGACCCAAACAATCATCTTAAATATGTGGGATTGTTCGATTCAACCTTGTTCTAGTCTTGTGTATGCTTGTGCTTCACCATGACCTAGAAGTCTTCTTGCCCAGTTCCTACCCCAATGCTCTGTTTTCCCAACTGGCTTCTACATACACCCTCAGTCTGTTACAGCCTCAAAATAAGGAAATGTGAGTGTACAATATGTTGAAGTTTGCTCTTCCTTTTCAGTGATCCCCATGGGATCGTGATTAATGGTTTAGGATTTCCCTGATTATGGGCCTGTTTCTAACAAGATCTGCAGGATTCTTTTATACTATGTTTCTTTTTCCATCCTGTCATCTTTTGCAACTCTTCTGCCTCCATGTATGGAGACTGTGCCGCTGTGTAAGAGGGTAGTTTAGCTCAAACTCTTGAAGAAGCTGTTTGATTTATTTGATCTGAGGCAGTGCATCAGAGAAATAAATATTTCCTCAAAGGTAATTGTATCAAGCTAGGTATGATGTGGGAGATCTGTGATTTAATTCTCCTGTTTTATTTATTAAGGCTTAACAACAGTCATGATAGACCCCAGATTGGATCTGAGATGGGGAAAGAATGTTTAAACCATCTACCTTACATGTGCATGTGTAATTCAGTGCACAGATTTCAGATTTAAACTGTTGCCTGAAGCTGCTGTTAGTTCTGATGGGAGAAAGACAGATAACCATTTTAAAAAGGGCATCTTTGTCATCTGACATATGCATTTAAATCCAATGCTGCATACATTGGATTACAATATTCTGAAGAAGCTGTAGCATGTAAATATAAATGTAGCATGTAAATAGGTTTTAATAGTGTTTTAAATGACCCATCTAAGCAAACATTATAAACATAGTTATTTGGGAAGAATACTTCAGTAGTGTTTACACCCATGTAAACAATCATAGGATGCTTGTACTTTAAGACTGTTCCCTGTCAAGTAGCTTGAGAATTGTTGCTCAAAGGGAATTTTGCTAATCAGGTATAACATGTAACAAGACAAACATTACTGAAATAGCAGCATCTCATTTTTTTCTAGTTGCCACTTCAGTATTGTCACCCTGAATTATTGAGGATATGTACTTTAGCATAGATTAAGATTTTAGTTTTGAGCACTTATTAATTTGAGACATACTCACTTTTCCACCAAGGAAATAGTGTCCAAGGTGGCTGGCAAGTCCATTTTTTCTAAGCAACAAGGTTAGGTAACAGTATTAAGATCATCTTAAGAGGTTGTGGGAAGAATCTTGTTGGGTTCCTCCTATGTTTCTGCTATGCTCCAGTATTATTGTTCTAAGAAGGTGGATTAGTTTTTGTATTGATAAATGCTGATAAACCTGAACATTAACTAAGAGAGTAGACAGACAGAAGAATGAGGTTATTTAAGGGATTTCTTCTTCCCTGATACATTCTAAAATGTTTGGACATTGTTTAGAATCAGACAGCATTTGATTCAAAATACCAGTGGTTGTATGTTCTTACTGCTCTGTTGGAACAAATCAAAGATTCAATTTAAAAGCTCTTCATTTTTTATGTAAAACTTCATTCCTTTTCAGCTTGTGCCACTTTTACCAAAAAGACTTGTGAAGAATGTGTAAAAGATACTAAAGTAAGTTGTGCCATATTTATATTTTGTCGGAGAAAACTTAAGTGATTTCATAAATTATGCTAAAGTCATTGTTATTTGAGCTAGGTCATTCCATGCAGGTGTGGTGGTAGAATATGTTTTGCAAGCTTTAGTATAATAGTAAAGCATTAAAAGGAAAAAATCAGAATGAAACAGTCATAGCAAAAAGAAATTTGTCCAGTAAAACTGCGATGTTATCAGGAGTCTTTGAAAAAGCTGTTTTTAAAAAGTTTTGTTACCTTCCTTGTCTTCAGATAACTTTGTCTAATATTCAGTCCCTTTATCCAACAGATTTGGAGATGGGACTTCTGCAGGATAAAACTGCAGCCTTGATTGTATCTTTACAGCTAACAGCTGTGTACAGAATAGAAATGTTTACAAACCTGCTTAAAAGCAGAGTAGAGTGCAACTTATAGTATTAGCAACAGGCCTGAAGAAAACATAACCCTATGTTGTGGCAACTTCTCAATGTCATCAGTTAAAAATATTATGTTTACTTTATAAGTAGTTGGATTCCATTTCATAATGTTCTCTGACACAGAACAACTCACCATGCCTAAAGCACTTAATTAAGACAAGTCTTTTCTGGTATCTTGCCTGTTCATAATATAGCCACCTTAGAATCCTTGCATGGTTGCTGATGCTGTAATGCCTTTATGTTGCCATATTGGTGAGTTATTCTTGGTTGTTCTCATCCCTGCTATACATCCCCTCCCAGACATTGCTATACTACCCTGTGGTTCTTGCTGGTTCAGTAATGGTTACTCATATCCACTGTGTCTCACACAATATCCTGGATCAGCTTGTGCCCCCTCAGTGGTACCATGGCAGTCACTATGCTCTATTTCAACTGCTTCTATTCAACATCCAATAGATTAAACATCCACAGCTGTAAAATTGCATGATATTTCTAAAAAAGAGGATAGTTTCATAAAGTTAGGATAGTATCATAAAGTTATTTTTATCAAACAGTAGCAGTAATGGAGCTTTATGCTTATTGCTGAACCTTCTGAGTTGTAAGGAAAAAAATAGCATGATAACTGAAGGGAGACGGCTACTTCTCATGACCAGTTCATGTGCTGGCAATACTAACTTGGTTCATAGTAAATTTGTACAATACTTGGTTCATGCTAAGCCTTGGATTCATGTTCCCTCTTTCTCTCTCCTTTTGGAACTCAATTTCCATGTTTGCTGTTATATTTAGTCCAAGGCTTAAAGGCTGTAAAAAAACCCCTGTAGTGTTCCTAGTTTGGATGTAAGTGTAAGCTGTAGTATGTGCAAGGAAGGACGGACGGAAATAAAGAAATAAGAGTACCTGAGGGTAAGAGGGGAATATGTGAGCCTGAGTCGTGTACATGAAAAATCAGTCCATGGCTTATGTTACTTACGGTTCTTTGGCTTTGTAAAAAACTAACTATGAAAACAGTGAAAGGTGTATTTTTCAAAAATGCTACAGAATTCCTCTAAATTCAATACAGAAGAGCAATTGTTGTGGCTGTTGAATATATTTTATTGAATTCACATCTATATTAATCTGTTAGCACAGGCCCTGCATAGAGTTCTTTCTATTTCTTATCAAAACTCTACTCTGATACTGTTCAAGGGCAGCTTTTGAATATTTTCCTTACTTGCCCTGATCTTGTTTGTGTACTGTTCACATTTAAAAACTGGTTTATATTATTGCAATATAATGGCCCCAGCATTTTTAAAGCTTGGTCTCAGAAGAGTGGTGTCTCTTTGTGCTGAATAGCTGTAGTTTATGGAAAAGAATAGTCTTATTGTTTCAGACCAATGTGAACTCTACTCTTGGGTAGAAACCATTTGAGTAAGAGTTCTTGGATACCTTTGCTGTCTTTCTTTATAGTTTTGGGTTGAATAAGAGCTAAACTTCCGAAGACAAAGCAGAACAGAGAGGAAATAACAAGAATGTGGCAGATAAACAGAGTAGAACCAGCTTGTAGTAGAAGGAGCAAATGGATGAAAGAGCATGATCCTCTCATTGATGAATGAGAGGAATCATGAAATGGAGTGAAGGGGAAGAAGATTTTACAATGATTGCTGACACACACCTCTGTTTGCCACATTCTGTCACTATAGTTGCATAAGCATTTCATTAAAAATGCCTGTTTTACGGATCACATAATTTGAAATGAAGTATCTTCTGGTATATTTTGAAGTTACTATAGTGAGATAAAGAAATTATATTGGAATTGGCCAAACCCCTGACAGTGCCTAAAGTTACATGATGACAGGATGATGGATGACCTGTGGAAACTGCTGCAACACCATCAGTGAGTGTTGTCATTGAGGAATGCATGTCAGCACTTGATCAAGACAATTAGAAGTATAAAGTACTGCTGTAAAAGGAGATAAATTAATTTGAATTTGTGCAGCCAGTGCCAATGGAAAAATACTGAATTTTTGGAAAACTCATTGTCCAATACAAATTCTGTGAAAATAAACATACTGAAGAGGTATAAGAAGCAATATGGAGGATATTATCAGCATTAACACGATGTGGAATTTCCCCTCTCCTTGCTACCACTTGTCAGTAGGGGCAAGAAGTGTTGCAGGAGTTGCTGCCAGCCCTCACCTTGACTGGACAGGAGATCTCACAAGGCATAGTGAGAGCTAGTCTTGGCTTGGCAGCAGTGCTGCAAGGTGGGAAGGGCATGAGCAGCACTCCACTTGGCCTGCTCTCGAGTTGGCTGATCAGTGCGCCCTGGGGGTGGTGCTGCTTGCACAGAACATCGGCTGGAGTTGTGGCCAGCCACTACCAATCCTGGCAAAGTAAGCATGCTAGCGAGCAAGCCTACTTTGCCAGGTTAAGCAGTGGTCATGCCATCTCCCCTTTCAACATCGGTAGCAGTGTGGCGTGGCCATACACGGCACTTCGGGGACTTTGCAGTGGCTGTCAACAGTGCTTTTCCAGAGCCACTTGGCAAGAGCAGCAAGCCTTTTTCACTGTCTTGCCAAACAGCTCTGTAGTGGTTTGGACTACCCCTGAGTTTATTGTGTCATTCTAGCTTCAATGACCCAGCAAGCCCATGGGTGGGTACTAAACCCTAGACTAAGCCATGGCTTGTTAGGGTGGTTTATTGGCTCAGAAGTTGAGTGAATACACTATGTTAGGTTCACATGACACAATAAATCCTCCAACTTAAATAAGGCAGGTGGGCTTGTCATGTTGTGGCATATGAACCTGTTGACTGTAGCTAACTTAAGAAAGCCAGTTAGCAAGGAAACCAAAGATAATAAAATTGCTAGCTGTCTGAAATAACATGACATGTTTTCACTTAGGATCTATAGAATAATTCTAATAGGACAACATAGTTACTGTCATGATACTGTCTAGAACTCTTTAAGTTCAACAGTTCTGCAGGTAGCTGGTCTGAGAGTCAAACTGTTATAGTCTTCTTTTGCTTCAAAAATAGATGGTGGGGTATTTTTCAGAGTTGTATTTTGCCCAACATGCAGCAGTATCTGGTTCTCGTCCTGCAGACAGTAACTCAGTTAACATTTCCAGAAATGCAGATGTTAAATGCATGATATGAACATTTTTATTATTTGTGTCTATTTTTCCTTTCTGTTCCATGTAGTGTCTTTGGTGCCATGAAAATTCCACATGTGTGGACTATCCTGTGAGCCAACTCATTCCACCATCCTCAGTATGTGCACTCTCAGAGTCCTACTGGGCAGTCTGCTGGGGTAGGTACTGATCGTAAATATGTTAAATACACATTTACTTCTACTGTAATAAGCCATAACATGGTGATTACATTCTTCACCATGGCAGGGATTGGAGATCACCACAGCTGGCTGGCGTGATGGCTGTTTTTCCCTGCCACAGCTGGATAACTGGCTGAAGTGATCCTTGCTTCCTGCCACTGCTGGGAGCTTAAAAGGGCTTGGTGCAGTGACAGGGATTGGAGAAAAGACATATTCCGTGGTGTCCCCTGGGATAGCTGCAGAGGGACTCAGGTGGGTACAGACTTACAGTGTGCCAATTGTCAGTCAGGCATTTGTGAGTCTGTGGGTAATTAACTCTCATTTTATGACTTGCGCCACAGTGTGTTAATGTGTTTTCCAAACCCACCTGCATGAATGACCTTAGTTGCTTTCTTTGACATAACTTTAGTATGTTTAAATGTGCTTGTATGATAATTTAAAAATATTTAGTATCTTTACAAACTGATTAGTTGAAATGCTAGAAGCAGTAGCTTCCATTCTTGGAAGCAGGTATGATCTTACTATGTGCCTGGCTTTTTTATATTTTCCATTAAATTATGGCTACATCTACAAACGGCTAGTTTGAGAAACCATTTCCAAACTGCATTGCAATATGTCAAACAGAATTTCATTTTACTGAGTGACATTAAACTATCTTTCAGAGATCTTGGCAAAATATTTGCTGAGTACAGAAAGTTAAACAGTTTCTTTCAACAATGCCATCTAGAGAAGTTACTACATGGAATTTTGGTCTAAAGTTAAAACTTTGCATTTGTCCTTTTCAGGAACTATGCTTAGCTAATTGTCTGGTGATGTTTCTGTTTTTCAAAGAAGTGCTTCTTTTTATTTTGGGTTTTTCACTCCATCCCCCTGATTTGGGCTGCCTTATAGCAGACAGAGGGGGCAGGCATAAAATTCTCTCCTTAGCCTCCTCTTGTGGCTTCAAACTGTTTTGACCACACAGCTAAGGATATCTTCCCCTATTATTATTATTATTATTATTATTATTATTATTATTATTATTATTATTACATTTCTATGCCGCCCCTTGCCGAAGCCTCGGGGCGGCTTACAACACAATAAAATACATTGAAATACAATAGAACATAATAAATTACCATTAAATACAAAAATACACTGAGTTACAAACATAACAATATAAAATTAAAATTATCAGTATAAAATAAGTAAATAAATAATATAGGAGGAGAAAAGAGAAGGAAGAAGAAGTTGCCCTGGCCAGATCATATGTTTTAACAATTAAAATGATGTTTAAATAAAAAGGTCTTTACCTGGCGCCGAAAAACCAGTAACGACGGTGCCAGGCGGACCTCTTTGGGGAGTGAATTCCATAGGTTGGGCGCCACCGCAGAGAAAGCCCTCCTCCGAGTACTTACTCTCCTAATTTCTTTCATGGAGGGTTCCCGGAGAAGGGACTCTCCCGCAGATCTCAAAGGGCGGCCGGGCATATACGGACGTAAGCGCTCGTTCAGGTAGCCAGGACCCAAGCCGTTTAGGGCTTTATAGGTCATAATCAACACCTTGAATTGGGCCCGGGCTTCAATGGGAAGCCAGTGAAGCTGACGGAGGACTGGAGTCATGTGAGCATAACGCCCCGTCCCCGTCAGCAACCTGGCAGCTCTATTTTGCACCAATTGAAGTGTTCGGACCGTCTTCAGGGGAAGCCCCACGTAAAGCGCATTACAGAAGTCTAGGCAGGAAGTCACCAGCGCGTGTGTCACTGTCGCCAGGCAGTCGTACTCCAGGTAGGGGTGCAGCTGATTAATCAGCCGAAGCTGAAGGAAGGCGCTCCTTGCCACCGCTGTCACCTGAGTTTCCAAAGAAAGCTCCGGGTCGAGGAGTACTCCTAAGCTGCGGACCTTATCCCTAAGAGGGAGTGTTGCACCATTCAGGACCAGGTCAAATCCACCCTCTCCAAAGCCCGATCCGCCAACCAACAGGACCTCCGTCTTGTCTGGGTTGAGTTTCAGTTTATTGGCCCTCATCCATTCCATTACCTCGGCCAAGCACCGGTTCAGCACAGCCCCTGCCTCACCTGGATTAGTGGAAAACGAGAGGTAGACCTGGGTATCATCAGCGTATTGATGATTCCGCAGCCCACACCTCCTGATGACCTCTCCCAGTGGTTTCATATAGATGTTAAATAGCAGAGGGGATAGAATGGAGCCCTGTGGTACTCCATGGCATAGCTGCCATGACGTAGAGACATGGTCCCCCAGCACTACCTTCTGGAATCGCCACTGAGATAGGAGTGGAACCAGTGCAAAGCAGTGCCTCCAACCCCCAATCCCACTAGCCTATCCAGAAGGATACCATGGTCGATGGTATCGAAAGCCGCCGAGAGGTCCAGAAGAACCAACAGGGATGCACTCCCCCTCTCCTTCTCCCTGCACAGGTCATCGTACAGGGCGACCAAGGCAGATTCAGTACTGTACCCGGGTCTGAAGCCAGACTGAAAAGGATCCAGAAAAAGGATCCATCCTTAGAAACTAAGGATGTTAATGAGGCACATGGACACATTTAAATTAATTAAAGTTAGCATGTTTTTAAAACAAAATTATTTAAAGTTGCACATTGCCCTTAGTATGCATGCCAAGTGTCAGATGTCTAGGTTTCATAGCCTTGGGTCAATGGTGCAGCCAGCCAGACATATACACTTATTCTCTTATTATAGGTAAGAAGCTGAGAACTCATGCTGTACATAGATAGGTGGAATCTTTACCCCAGATTGATAGATCTCATAAAGTTAGACCCATCAACACCATCAAACAAGGAAATTCCATCCCTCCCATTAAGATGTACTAGTTAAGTGGAATGGTATCCTTTTAGATCTCCCTGCTGTGAGGACTCTTCTGTCTTTGAAGCATTCCTCTCTTGCTGTATTTCTTTGTCACCTGTCTATGACATGCCTGTGCTAAAGTTATGCTTTTAATTTTCAGTCAATTTTGAGGCCATCATCATCACCATAGGTGTTGTAGGAGGCTCCCTTCTACTGGTTATACTGTGTTGCTGCTGTTACTGCTGCTGCAGATGTTGTTCTAGAAGATGTTGTTCTAGAAGAGGGTAAACAGTTTTTCCTAATAACTTTGCATTGTTATGATTTTTATTACATATTATTAATTTTATTTCTGTACTACCCAAAGCTCTCTGGACAGGGAACAACAATTCATAAATACAGTCTAATACAGTATTCCCATACCCCCTGACTTTATCACCTGTAATCTGTAATAAAGTTGTCCTTAAATGTAAAGATCAGCCTAGATGTAATGTTAAACATATTATTCAGAAATATGCTTAAACTGGCTACCTCTCTTTATTAAAAAATACAGGGAGACCCAGTCCAGATTGGAGCTGTGGATTGGGCCGAGGGCATTAAACACATCTGCCTTCCTGTTTTCTTGGCACAATCTCTGACCCCAATCCCAGCTGAGGCAAATAATAGCATTGGGTGGAATTTTCAATGTAGAAATAGTGGGAGGGAACCTGCCCTTGGACCTTTATTTTGATCCAAATATAAAGTGTTTAACAACAAAAACAGCTATTTTAAATATATGCTGTAAAATCTGCCTGCATTTGTTCCTTGTCGACATTTAGTTTGCAAGTAGAGCACACTTGTAAAGAATAGAGGGCATTGGCTCCTGTCAGGCCATGCTATTTGCCCATGTAGCCCAGGGTTCTCTGGGGTGTTACCTAGTCATTTCTTTCACCCCCTGCCACCTTGGAATCCTAAGACATTGCACTTGCAAAGCATGTGCAGTGCCACCATGCTTCCGTACATCCAGAAAAAGTGTCCCAGAAAACCTTTAACACTCATCAAGCCCAACATATATTGTTGAATAAGATGTAGGGGAAATAATGTGCATTTGTATCTGTGTCAGGAAAAACTGTATTTGAAAACAAATATTGGGCAAGTATCTTTCAAATAATTTAAACACAGTGTAGGTTTAATTTCTGTGAGTAAAAATATACAGTGCTTTCAGTCTGTATAACTTCCAGGGATATAGTGTACTTAACTTCAAACACATGCATTGATTATATGCTGTGTCTTGATGAAGTTACTACCACATTTGTATTTATTAACTTCTGCGCAGAAGAAAATATTACAAGTAGGCTATCCACTGAAGACAGATGGTTATACTGAAAACAGCCTTCCAGTTGCCCACTTGCTTGAAACGTGCAACATTTTCTTCTGAATGAACCAATTTTGTCATGATGGCCGCCTGTGTGTGTTTGGAGATTAGGTGTACCATCTGGTCAAAATTCATTAGACTTTACAGCATAGAAGCAATGAACTCATAGAAATCTCTGTCAGATGCGTCCAAATCCTCCAAGTTGTACACTAAAGATGGATTTCATATGTTGCTGTCTAATTATGTAGTATTTTTATGATCATCTGCAGTAAGATGGGACTAGCTATAGATATCCAAGACGAGAGTAAGTGTCTGCCTGACCCAGGCTACTAGGATTGTTTAAGAGTACTTTTTTGCATGGGAGTTTAGGGGCCCCTCTGCATAGCTAGATTTCCAAATGGATATTTTCACAAAGTGACTGCAAAAAAAAAACGCTATGCAATAAAATGAAGTAGTTATAGAAGCTTGGGCTAATTGTTTGTATATGATAGTATTTTGTGAAAGGACTGCAAATTGTTTTTATTCACAAAATACTGCCTTTTTCTAGAGTAGATAATTGTCCCTAAATAGAAGGCAAACTGATGGGTGGTGGTCTGTGGTATGACAGCTGTAGTTGCAAACTGTTAGCTGACACTTACTTAAACTAGCCATGTGCTAGATGCTATTCAAGGCAGGGAACTGGCACCATCCATGACCAGATTTACATTCTCTATGATGTCAGCCATATTGCATTCTTTTTCCTTGTTTCCATTGTATGCAGCAGGTGTGCTTTCAGCTATTTAAGTATTTCATTGCATAAATCCTTCCCGCACACACAAGTATGGGATATCCTGTGCTTATCTCGGAATTGTTATATACACATTTTTGCCTCTGCCCACTGTTCTTTCACAATTCTGGCTGTTAAGTAATGCAAGTGTTCATTGCTAACTTCAAGAAACTCTGGTTTAAGGTCCTAATATCATAAATGAATGTAATAAATGCCCCACTTTTTATGGCCTTGAGCAAACCTTGTGTCAGTTTCCAGATATGGACCTCCCATGAAGTGGTTAGGCCAGGTATTTTTCCTTTCTGTGACATATTCAGTTAACCTTATTACTTGCACATATTAATATTTTAGTATCATAGTTTAATCAAACATGAAGTTAGATCCTGATATTTAAAGTCTGCCATACGGTTTAACTAAAACTGTTTAGATGTCAAAATACATAATTGAACTATTCCAGAAATATAACATTCATGTTAAATGGTAGTAATATTCTAAGTATTCACTCACCTACTTTCACAGATACTGCACATTTGTTTATATAAATCCAAAGAAAATGGGAGTAATCAAATATTTGCATCTCCAGGTGTAGTGGTAAAATATACATATATATTTAATGGCATGGCGAAGATGCCAACCCAAGGAGCATAACATCCATCCAGCAATAGCTGAGCAATATTTAATACTCAGGCATGTGAGTCAGTGAAATGGTATTTCAGCTGGCAGGCAGACTCTCACAGGAACTGGCTGTCAAGGAGGTGGATTTTTCTTTTTATTTAAGTAAATGCCATAGGTGCTCTAGAGTAAAGCTGACTTGTTGTAGAGCTTCTGAATATGTCAAACCTAATCTTGCAGAAGGAAGGTGATTACACACTCGCAGGCCCTAGTGATAAGAATTTTGTAAAGTTCAGTTTTGCTGGTTTAATGCTTTAATAGTTTAACTTAAAAGAGAATTCAGTTAAGAAGTGTTTTACTTGTACACAAGAAGTCCTTTCTTAGCTGGCTTTTGCATGTTTGTACTTCAGGGTTCACATGCATGGAATCTGTCAACATTCAGAGTCCATGGAACACCCACAGTTTTCTACATCTAGCAATGTCCTTGGCATTCTAAAACTCCTAGGGTTCTTTTAACATTTTGAGTGACTAACATTTGCTTCCCCTGTTTGAAAATCAGTCATGTGATTCACATTGATGAAGCTAATATTTTTGAAGGCATAAGGCAGGAGGACTGTAGTACTGTGCAAGATAAATGATGTTATGTAATCTTTCCTAAGAAAGCTCCTCTTGCAAGTCCCTACTAATAGCTTTATGGATAAACATCTTAAATTTGTATTTGATGGAAGTAGCTCCTAGCAGGATGACACATATTTAACATACAGACTGTACCAGACACATGTGGTTTGACTGTAAGGGCAAGGATTTATGACAGAGGTAGGACTACACAGTTACATGTTAGATGTAAATTCAGTGCCAAAACTAAATCTTACAGTTTATTCATGTAGAGCTGCAATCCTCTGAACATGCTGAATGTCCTTCAGATAATTCTGTGAAACATATTTTCATGTGTTTGGGCTCCTTCCAGAATCCATTTCCTGCCTTATCCACTGGATGTCAGTGTTCTTGCCTTGAAAGACTCATAGGAGTAGCAGGCACAAGCTCTTCTATCTTTCAGCCTAGATTGGATTGATATGTCTGTTAGTATACTGTTAGGTTAAAAGCTAGGAGGAAGCATATTTGGACTAGAGTGTTATTTCATACTTGCCCTTCCGTGAGAAAGCAAGCAGGAATGAAATAGTCTATTGTGCTAGTCAGTAGAAGGATGGTACCCATTCCTATTGAACAGATACTGTGCATCCAATCTGATATTTTACATTGATAGCAATTGTCTACACTTCTGGTAGCATGGCCACTACTTCTCTCTTCCAGGTAAGAAAACAGCTCCAGAATATTAATGCATTAAAGAAATTTAAACACATAAGCACAAGTAATAGATGTCCATTGTTTGCAAAGAAGTCTCATAAAGATATTCCGCTAATGTTCTCTTCTGTATTTCATATATATATATATATATATATATATATATATATATATATATATCTCAGTCAAAACCTTAGAACAAATTATGAATTTAACAGAAGTCGATAGCATTGCTCCAAATAAGTCTTGGGTAGAATATAGTAAAAAATACTATTTCATTTCATTTCTATACTGCCAGACAGCCAAAGCTTTCTAGTATGTCTAGGAAGGAAGAGTGTTGCAAGTTTGAGTGAATATAGATAAAAATAACTAATAGAACATCTGTCACAGATGTTGCAAACTATTAAAATTTAAAGCACCCCCCCCAAAAAAAAATATAAATTCTTGTGTACAGCTTCTGCAACCTAGGATGGTGTTTTCTCATTCTTAGAAGAGTAGCTGAAGAAGAAGAAAGCTTTATCAGGGATCGAGAAGAAAAAAGGCTGCAGCAACTTCAACGGTATGTTTTGAAATTTTAATTTCAACAGTGCATTCTTCGCATACATTAGGCATTTTGTTTGAAGAAATACTGGCTCCAAGAGGGCTCTCATACATGGAGCTTATGAGGCTTTTTGATCCTGGTGTTCAGCTAGAGATATTGAGCCCCTAAAATAATAATAAACAGCAAGTTTGCAGGATGGTAAGAAACAGCTATTGAGACCTGCTTCTAGCCAGAGGTGGAGGAGAGGCAGCAGAATGAAATGCAGCAGTTCCAGGCCAGTCCTTGCTGACCAGTCTGTTAAATACCTTCCCGTCAACAAGATTTTCTGTTCTGATGTGACTTCGTTTTGTTATTTGTACCTCTGCTGCATCCCTGAAGCAGGAATCCAATCTTCACAAGAGTTAATATTTTACACAAAACAATATATAAAGCAACAGTGATCTTTTCCGCATTATTATTATTTACTCTGTACCTTATGGTATCAAGAGTAATGCACAATTTAAAACTCACCAAAACCTATAGAATCTGTAAAATAGAGATCCAATCAAATACTATTTAAATGAAAAATAAATGGAAGTCTGTCAGAGATGTCTTCTGCAGCAGTTCTCTTGCAGTCTTGTAGAACAGCGATGGGTGGCGTGGGTTGTTTCCTGATTACATCCCAACAAACTTTTTGACCTCCTGCTAAATGTCTAAAATGTATAGGAAGCCTCTCATCTGAGGGCAGGTTTTAGCTCCCTATTGAATTTTGTCTCCCCTGCTCTGACATTTCCAGGGTTTTCACTCCCACGCTGGTGGGTGAAACAGCTTCCTGAGGTCAAGGCCACTGGAACAGGAAACAGCCTGGTAGTGCTTAGGGGGAAGTGAGACAGTGTGCACCAGCCCAGGCTTACCAACAGGGGAATGAAATGTGAAAAGACAGGTGAAAAAAAGTGAAGAAGCCACAGCGTGGGACAAGAGGTCCAAACCTGCAGAGCCAGCAAAACTATGCACATCTTCAGTGAGCAGCCAACACAACCAGCCCCTATTCCTGCAGGGGAGGAGGGTGGCCTTATCTGCAGGTCAGGGTTGTAGAAGCCTGTCATCTCTACTTTCTGTCTTTATTCTACCTTATCTCATTTTTTTTCCTGCTGCGCAAAGTGGTGAGAGAGGGGCACAAGGGAAGGGGGCTGTTTGAGAAGGCTTGCTTTGTTTTAGCAACGCTCAAAGCTTTCTCTCTAAAAGAGCCTCCCCACATCTCTGTTTCTTCTGTAATTAAAACTTAGGCACCCAACTTTGGCCAAAATTTAATAGGAAACCTTTACTTCATTATAAACATGTATATCAGTAAGGCAGCTAAACAGTAATTCCCACCCAGTTTGCCTAGTTCTAGATCATACTAGAAAGTATGATTGCTTGCTGATATTTTTATTGTGTTCTTACTATTTATATTTTTTGAGTGCCCCACACCAGTTTTTATTATGTGTTTTACAGATTATAGGTCACCGTGGTAGGGGTTTTACCCTGAAAGGTAGCCAAAAAGTATTTGAAGTATAAATAAATCAATAGGGCAGCAGCCTGCTTTCACAGAGTCCAGAGAGTGGTGGCCTCTTCTGTTTCGAACAATGTCGGAAATCTTTAAAAATGCACATTCCCTAGCAAAAGGATCTGGGATATCTTCACCTGCTTCCTTCTATGGTTCTGCTAGTGGATCTTTCCTAGTCTGTGAAGCTGGAACTTGAACAGTTGGCAAAGTCAGGTTAATCTTTCTAGGTATCCCAATACATTATACTTAATGCACTTATTATTTAGTTAAGAATTAACAATAATTATTAATTAACAATAATTAATACTTGAGGCCCATGGTTGATCTTTTTCCTTAGGCTGATGGGTCTTGGGAGAAAAAGACAATTCTCTACCCTAGTTTAAACACATTAAAGCCCCCCTGTTGAGTTACTAGCAGCCACCACATTTGTCCCATGGAAATAATATCTGTGTGTGCCCAGTCACTTTTCCTCAGACTTTCTGTTTATGAGTCTGAGAGGGAAATATTACAAATGGCTGAAGAAACAGTAAGATTCTAGGTGGTATTGGCAGAATGTAGAAAGGATAAATATAGCATCATTGACTTTAAAAGGAAGACTGAGTTAGAAGTCATCTAACTTCTAGAGGGAAAAAGTAAAATCTGTGCATTATGGGTTACTTTAAAGAAGCTAATCTCACTTCTTTAGCCTGCTGTTCTTTTGCCATTTGAGCTCTGGATAGATGAATAGGGAGATTAAAATATTTTAATTTATTTAATTTTTATGCTAACCACAAAAGCTTAATTTCAGCATATCCCGGCTCCTCTGAACTATGAACTCATCAAAGGATTGTTCAGTTGATGTTCTTTTCCTCATATTGCTTTAGTACAAGTAGATGGATCTCAAAGGTGTCAGCATATGGGCGCATCCCTTTTGTTGTTTAAAGCCATTTTTCAGTAATGTTAAGGAGATTTAACTTGGAATTTGGTAAGCATTCATTGATTTTTGTGCCATGTTTCTCATACCTTGTCCTTGTGTGCTAGTGGGCATCATTTTTGATCAGTTGCTGCCCTATTCGGCTTGGGCCTTCTGGTCTGTAGACATTTGTAGCCTGAGATTAAGAGAAAGCCTCTTGAGTCTTCTGCTCTCCAAGCATCTGCCTATTTACTAAAACTTATTCAATCTCCTGGTGTCTTTCCAGCAGTTACCTGTTTTTGGCTTCTTAAAAAAGGCCTTTATCGTACAAGCTATTCCATATGCTAGAATAAAAGTATGCTTATTCAGTATGCATACCTTTTTCATTGGAAACCCATACAGTTTTGAGAAGAAAAGCATGTCTTAAGTTAGGATTGATTCGGGTGTTACTTTGTAGCTGACATTGTAGATGTATTCATTTCAATATGGGGAATACTTGGCTCAACATACTGCAAGTGAGAAGAATCTTGGAATTGTAGCTCAAAAGCTGAATATAAGTCAACAGTAAGATGTGGCTGCAAAAAGGGCAAATGCTATTTTAGGCGGCATTAATAGAAGTATCACTTCCAAATCATGTGAAGGTTCCCCTTTACTCAGCACAGGTCAGGCCTTATCTCGAGTGCTGTGTCTAGTTATGGGCAGCACAGTTTAAGAAAGATGCAGACAAGCTGGAAGAGGTTCAGAGGAAAGCAACAAGAATGATCTAGGGCAGTGATGGTGAACCTTTTAAAGACCGAGTCTCCAAACTGCAACCCAAAACCCACTTATTTATCGCAAAGTGCCAACACTACAATAAAACCTGAAAACTGAGGTTTTAGTTTAGAAAAAACTCACAGCCAGTCCAAGCAAATATCTATCCATCCATCTATCCTTGGCAGTGCACTGACCGTCCATGTGAAAGCTCAGACGAGTTGTGGCTCATGAGTCATGGCTCGTGATGTCATTGCCTGGCGCCGCTACTCCTTTCCAAGCATGCACATGGCGCCTGTGTGCACTGCTACCTTATGCTCGGCTGATGGAGCGATGCTGGGGTGACTTGGCTCGCGTGCTGACAGAGAGGCCTCTGCATGCCCACTGTGGCATGTGTGCCATAGGTTCACCACCACTGCCGTAATCCTGCCCTGGAACACACCCCTAACCCTAATATATGGATAAAGTTTAATTGAAAAGAGAGGGATTTTGAGAAAGCCTTCCTTGAGTAGCTTTTTCTGCACAGCTCATCATTTCTGCCCATTCTAAACACATTCCAACCATCAAAACCATACCAGGACACCTCGTTTTTCTAACCCTAACCCAGTGATGGTGAACCTTTTAGAGACTGAGTGCCCAAACGGCAACCCAAAACCCACTTATTTATTGCAAAGTGCCAACACTGCAATCAAACCTGAAAACTGAGGCTTTTCTTTAGAAAAAACAACTCACAGCCAGTTCAAGCAAATATATATATATCCTTGGCAGCGCACTGACCGTCCATGCAAAACCTCATGTGAGTCATGGCTAATGAGTCATGGCTCATGACATCATTGCCTGGCACCACTACTCCTTTCTGAGCATGCTCATGGCCTCTATGTGTGCTGTTATCCAATGCTCGGCTGCTGGGGTGATGCTGGGGCGACTTGGCTCGTGTGCAGTCAGAGAGGGCTCTGCATGCCCGCTGTGGCATGGGTGCCGTAGGTTCACCACCACTTATCTAGGGACTGAAAGCCCTGTGAGGAGAAATTGAAAGAACTGGGCATGTTTAACCTCAAGAAGATAAGATTGAGGGGGAGATACGATAGCACTCCTCAAGTACTTGGTTATTACAAAGAGGAAGGCCAAGATCAAGTGCAGTAGTGGCCTCAAGTAACAGGAAGTCAGCATCAGGAAGAACATCAGGAAGAATGTCCTGCCTTTTAGAGCAGTATGGCAACGAAACCAATTACCTAGGGAGGTTGTGGGCTCTTCCGCTGTGGAGACATTCAAGATGCAACTGAACAGCCATTTGAGAAGGATCATTTAACTTGGAATCCGGCACTGAGCAGGGGTCGGACCGAATGGCCCAATGGCCACTTCCAACTCTATTTTTCTATGATTCTATGAATCACACTGCTGCATTTTTATAAACTGCAAATTGTAGTGCATTGATGCAGCCAGGTCTTGGATCTGTTGATGCTGAGTTTATATTGAAGCATGGCTGTGTCTCTTAGTATGTTTATGCTCTATTGGATATGCATAAGCTGGATGTACAGGTTTTTCATATTTCATTTACAGTTACCTTCTTCAACAAATTGCTTATATTCCCTGTTGTTCATAAACTTTGCAGGAAACTTGAAAGAAAAATGAAGCATGATGAGATACGCAAAAAATATGGTATGTATATTTATTTGTATCTAAAGTTTGTCAATTCAGTGACTAAGTTTGCACCTCTAGCTAGGGTTTTGTGTGTGTGTGTGTGTGATTGAGGGATTGTATGGGTGCAGTAGGAGCAGCCAAGTAAGCCACGTATTTTAAAACTAGCCAGGAACTTGGTTTTCTTTCCCAGCAAGCTAGATTAAGATCCCATGGCTTGTTCTTGAGTCATTTGCTGGCTTTTCAGGTAAAGAGATTGGCCAAAGCCCTTGGCTCTCACATATGAGAATTTCAAAACTTCTGGATTGTGCATGAACTGGATGATATTTAGGCCAAATAAGTAATTTTAAACTGTTCTGGATGACTGGTGTGGTGGAAATTAGTTGCTGGAATCATTTATTTAACTTGTTCCTATACTGTTAACATTTTCCAATGCAATTTATGAAACTGAGATTAAAACACTTTCTCTGCCTTGTTAAACATTCTACTGGTAAGCTAACAAGCAGGTCTTGGAGATGTCCCCCCCACACACACACACGCGCGCGTGCGCACAGAGGGAGGGAGGGAGGGAGGGAGGGAGGGAGGGAGAGATCAATGCTAGAATATGACCAAGAGATTGTAAACTTAATGCTGCAGTCCTGTTGATTGTTCAAGGAGTCAGTTGCTGGGAGAGAGGAACAAAGTTGCAAAAAGTAAAGAATTGCACTTTGATAAACTCCTCATGTTATACTGCTTGCCTTATCTGTAGCAATAAAACGTTCTGGTTAGATTTGAGTCTTTCTGCACAGTGCTGCAGAGCAAGAAATTGGCTGGCCTGCGTGAAAATAATGTGTACCCTACTCAGTGCAGCAAGGTTCACGTTCTAGGTAGGAGCCTTGAACTGCTTTCCTGTTGGGACTGAAGATACCCAGAAACATTCTGTTTGTTTTTTCTCAGTGTTCTATCCCACCCTTCCTCCAGGGAGCTCAGCATTGTCTTGCATTTTATCTTTACAAACCTGTAATATAAATGAAGATGTGTGCATGTGTAACTGACCAAAATAGAGATTTGAATGTAGGTCTCTGTAGTCTAATTGTTATGCCACCCTGTCTTGTCATTGTTGCATATAGAATTATGATGTAATTGAGATAATTAAAGTTAAATTCAAGCTTTGTATCATATCTGGCACAAGAGTGAGGTATATTGTTTTACACACATTGAAATTTACAAACATGTTGACTTTCATTTATATGTATTATTATTATTACATTGTATTTATATCCTGCCTTTTTCCTCTTGTGAGGAACCCAAAGTGACTCACATAACTCCATTTTATCCTCACAAGAACCCTGTGAGGTGGGTTGGGTTGGGTTGGAATTGCTCAAAATGAATTGCTCAAAGTCAGCTTCATGCCAAGTAGGGACTGGAATCCAGATCTCCCAGATCCTCTAACCACCACATCACTGGCTCTCAGTGTCTTATGGTGTCACTTTTTCTTTCATAAGATAAAAATAAATCTTCACTATATTTGTGACTACTTGGGGCCTAGACTTCTCTGGAATAAGTCAAAAGATTTTGTGAAGGATAAGTAACATGCAAGCTTTGAAAACAGGAACATCTTTTTAAATATCCGTTTTATTTTTATCATCTAGCTAGCAGTTTGGATAGATATGTGAATTACATGGTGGGCAAAATATTTGTGCAGTCACAATTAAGCATTTGGGCAAGTGCATGCACAGTGATAAGAGACAGACAGGCAGATATATGCTCCTTTTATCTGTTCTGTGTCTTATCCATAGCATATAGAATTTATGACTTTGTGCTGGAAAGTGTTACAGGCAGGGCCATATATGCTCTGTGCTGGCTTAGAAGGAAAAAGTTCTATGCACTAAGAAAAATTAAATTCCCTGGCCTGAATATGTTAAAAATACTTTAAATCCTTAGTTTTTAAACACTTGTATATTTGCTTATCCTGAACAATTCTGCTCTGTTTAGCGAAATTCTGCTAAAATTTATGTTTCCTTTCTGCCTGTCACCATATAGTGCATCTTAAAATCCTGTCTTGACTAAAATAAGGACTAGAAACTAGCTTTTAAAAAATAATGATGGGCTTCTCAGGAAGCGGATTTGTATACCTGTTATTCTTGTGCTCTTACAGTGTGTTCACAAGAACATATTACTTGAATAAATGGAAACAGGTAATTTTAAAAGTTTGAACAGTAAACTTTGCCTCAAAGGGCAATATAAAATAATTTTAAATAAAAGAGCATTTTATTGAGATCTTCTGTCAGAATTAATGTAATTAGTTAAGTACTACTAGTTCTCAAACTAATAAAATGTGAGAGCAGAAAAAAGAGAATTCCTTGCACTTTCCTGAATACTACATCTCTGTTGCAGTACATAATTGCAAACCACACTTAATAATTGATCTAATAAAGAGTACTGCAGAAAACTATGCAGGGATTAGATTGTGTTGTCTTCAGTATTATTCACAGAAGGTCCTGTCCTAAGTAGACACAGATGAATGAAAGATTGGCAAATAATTTGTAAACCAATTGCTAAATTAAGATGATCACATCTGAAATGTCAGCCTAGTTTGGCTTTAAGGGATTGCCTTTTTTGTCCACTTTACCCTACAGCTTTTCTTGTTCTATTTAAATGGTAATGATACATTTATAATGCATCACAGGTGTCACTCACTCTAGGCGCAGCCCTTTGGGAGCACTGGAAGCAACCAAGCTTTAATAAGTGAGAATACACCATTTGAATTGTTTCTTTGTTGCAGGATTTCCCTTTTTCATATGTTTTTGTATGAATACAGTTTGATTGCTCACATTATATATGCATAGCTAAATTGGAAGCAGTTAGATTACTTTTCACTGTACAGCTTTTAAAGACTATAGATGCAGTTGTATGTTTGATACAATTTCCTGCACTGTACAAATAGCAGAGTAGCATTTTATGCCTAGCCTTTGTTTAGATTCTGAAAGTATTTTCAAAGAATAAAAATGAATGGGGGGGTTGTCATACTGGTGGACAGTTGGCCAATTTCTGATGAATTACCTTGTATCTGCTGATTCCTGGAGTTTTTGTTAAAAATACGGAGCAATGTGAACCTTTTTCATATGCCTTGCTGGATCAGTGGTTAACCAAGAATACATTGCCAATAACATTTATGATAGATAAATGATGTCTTAAGTCAGGGGTCTCCAACCATTATGGACACATAGGGGCATTTAAGAAACTGCTGTGGGCATTGCAACAAAATGGCTCCCACAGGGATGCGGCTTGTCACATAATGGCTGCTACAGGGGGCCCTGACTAGTAAAAAGTCAGTTAAAGAGACTGAAGGAGAGAAAAATGTTAGGATAGAAGCTGGAAGTAGGGGGGAAATAGTAAGGCAAAGGACTAGAGGGGAGAGAAAGAACAAGGTTAGAGGTTGGGAGTAGGGAGAAATACTACAAGAACAAGAGGGGACAGAGTGCAGAAGGTTAGCAAAAGAGCAAGACTACAAGTTTCGGAGGGGAAAAAACAACTAGCGATGTGGGCCATGGGAAAGAATAGCAAGGCTAAAAACTGGGAGGTTGAGGGAAATAGTGATATGAAAAGGTAGAGGGAGAGAATGGCCAAAGCTAGAAAGGGAGAGAGAGAAGCCTGTGTTAAAATACTCCAAAGTCTTTTAAAAAAATGACGTGGGTAGTGAGTGGAGAACTTTGTAGGTACCATTGAAGGTATCTGTGAGTGTTGAAGTGGGGATCCCTGCCTTAAGGGTTAAGAGTTTCTGAGTATGCACTTCTGCTTGATCAACTTCAAATAGGTTAATAGAGCAGAGGGATTATAGCATTAAAAGAAAATCAAGTAACACATTTCATTGGGAGGAATGTTTTGCTGGGTGACACCATTTGTTTTCATAATTTGCAGGTTGCATAACTTATTTCTTCATTCTGCATTTTATCCAGAACACAAAGTTTCCTTAAAAGCAGCACCAGATTGAGTGAGTGTCTGTTTTCCACCTCCACACAACATGTAGGTCAGTTTATCTCATATCATTAAATGGAGCAATTCCCTGACTCCATTCCACATCATCAGCTGACATTGAGAAGGATGTCCAAACGCCTTTTGAGCAATATAAGACAACTTGAACTGTATATTATGAAAGAGGAGTGGCAAGTTTGAGATGAGGTTGTCATTTTGTTTGTAGTTTCATGGTTCTGCCCTAATAATAATTACAACCTTTTTTATTGGAGGATTCCCTTTTTAGGTTTAGCCATATTCATATGTATTCTAGCTGGCTAATATGAAAAGTCTTTAGTCTTTTGAAAAAAAAATGCATATTTGAAAATGAAGCACCTTAGATTGTCAAGTATATTGTCCTGGATAAAGAAGCTACCAGTTGTTCCTAGCTGACATTGGACAAATTCAGAGTAGTTTGCCAAGGAGGGAAAACAGTGAATGAAGTTCATGGGAACATCTCTTCTATCAGTGGCACATGTATGTAGAATCCCAACTATCAATTCAGTAGGCTAATCAATGTATACTCACCGTGTCAATAACAACCCCCCTTTCCTGTCCCATGAGACAGTAGTGCACTTGCAAGTGAACCCACACACACCTCCCTTTGGTCAGTTGTATGTTGTCTCTTGTTGTATACTGTATGCTGTGTTCACACATCACAATAAGCACCACTGTGTGGTTTCCTTGGTGTCCTTTTTTTGGTTTTGGCCTGGATGTGCCTAACTGATGATCAAGTGGTTCCTGCAACAGCATAGTTTCCTCCCTCCTCACTCAGTCCTTCTCCTATTAGCACATAGCCCATCAGCCACCACACCTGAAATTCAGTTGCACACTGGATGGCTAGAGCTCTTTCTAGTTGGCCTGTGCTAGCTGCATACTAGGGCCTTGGAAACTACAGTGCTAGGTCTGGATGATTAGAGAAACCATGGCAAAGCATGGCAACCATAGAACAGAACATTATTTCTTATTGTGGTTTCTAAAAACCAAGCATACTGTGCTGAAATACCACAATCGGTTTCAGATAACACTCCAGAAATTCTGTGCAAAAAACAACTGTGGCTTGTTGTTTAGTGCAAACCTGCCCAATATGTCCATTTGTAATCCAGTGGTGATAGAGGGAAAGTGCATTCCTGGCTCTGCAGCAGTGTATTTATGGCACCTTTGACTTCCCACAATAGCCATGCTGTTCAGCACTATGCTCTTCAGTCAGCTGAACCTCAGTCATCTCTTCATCATCAATTTCATATCTATGCCGTCCCACAGCTGAAGCTCTCTGAGCAGTCTATAACAGTGCATAAAACAATACAGTTCAGTACAAGTATCATAAAAATAAATTGACGTGAAAATGAACTTAAAATAGCTAAAACATACAATTAAAATTACCCTGCAAAGAGGAAGAATCACATGGATAATCACAGGCCACTGGGTAACCAAGAACATCTTTAAAAGCCTCAGCATAAAGGGTTGTCTTAACCTGACACTGAAAAGGTGGCAGGCTTGGTGCCAGGTGAGCTGCACTGGGGAGGGCTACCACAGGGAAAGTCTTGTTGCCTCCCTGCCAAGCCTCTTTCAGGGTTGACACTTGGAGAAAAGTCACAGAAGCTGAGTATAGTGTCCAAGTAGATTGCAGTTGAGAGAGGTGCTCCAACAGGTATTGCTGTCCCAGGTCATGAACCCAAGGAATTTGCAAACAGCAGATGATCGTGGTCACTATGGCGCTGCCAGATTGGCTGGAATTGGACCCATAATGTCAGCCTTTCATTTTTTAAAAAAGTAAACATTTAATATCCTGTTCTGGGTTAGCTTACAATTTTTTCACAAAAATAACTCAAAACAGCCAAATTACAAAAGCACACCAGCATAAAAACTGATCCAAAAGATGTATAAGGGTTATGTAAATAAAAAGATCTTCACATGGCACGAAAAAGACATAATCTTCAGAACCAGGCAATTCTTTCTGGGAATAGCTTTCCTCAAATGAGCCACAATTCCTTATCTAGTAGTTACTCTCCTAATTTCTCAAGGATTTTAACATTCAGGAAGGTTCATGTGAGAGTTGGTAGCCCTTAACCATGGTCTTGGGCCATGGAGGTTATTAAAGGGTAATACCCAGTGCTTTTTTGTCATAGAACGCACCGGAACGGCGTTCTGGCACCTTTTTTTGACAGATTTTCCAAGTTTTAAAAGTAACTTTTGAAAATTTGATGTTTGGTCCATGTGGATTTGAATTGCCCTGTCAAGTGTAGCAGGTCGGCAGCAAAATCATTAAAATGGTGCATGCGGGCTGCTTGTGTATCGAATCCGATGCATGCGTACTTCGTCCGCGCTGGTTTTGATGGTGCTGCTTGGCTTGTGGCGCTGCTCAGCTTGTAATTGGTCGTGTGTTCGCGTGCTGAGTGCTTACTGCGGGTGGTGACCGTTATGTTTCACTACCCAACTGATGTGTGTGGGTGTGTGTATAGTGATTGACTATGTGCGAAAGGTAAATAATTTCATGAGTTCCGGCACCTTTTTTCTTACAAAAAAAGCACTGGTAATACGAATGTTCAAAATTGCACTTGGAAACAGCTATAACAAGGCCTGTGACTACCAGTCCATGGCTGCAATTATAGATGGAAAATGATATATCCCAATTCAGTAGCTGTAAGCTGTGGTTATTAATCCCTGCCTCTAGTATAGTTGGCAGTGTATGGCCGTCTGGATGCTTCAGCCTATAGTGTGATTTGGCGAGGGCTGGTGGGAGTTGTAGACAACATCTGGAGATCCTCAGGTTCCCTATCTCTGCTCTAACTAATCTAGTAGTAGAAGCAGTATGCTTGTGCACACCAGTTGCTGGGTAACTTGGTCAGAGGGTGCTTTTCACATATCCTTCTGGTGAGATCCTGTGAGCAGCTGGTTGGCTACTATGTGAACAGAAGGTTGGAGTAGTCAGATACTTGGTCTGATCTAGCAGGCTTGGATTTGGTGTTCATAGATGAGGTGAAGTACACTGGCAAGTAATTCCTTTTTCCCTCCTTGTTAAGACCAAGCTCTACTATTTCTACCCTGGTGGCACAACATTGGCATAAGAAATAGTGACCCGTCCCCCCCCAGGGGTGGATTATCACCATCTATAGAATGTGTCTTCACCTGATTTGCTCAAGTTATCCAGAGCAATTTGGTTTGCTCGTTTTTCTTTCTGCTTATGGTTGTTTTCATGGTGGGTTGATTTGGAAAATAAGCATGTAATTGTACCATGTCATCATTTCTTCCATTTCAGATTTGCAATTCAGAGCCATAAATAAGATTGCCAAAGAAATATGGCCATGTTGACTGAGGATGATGGGAGGAGGGCACCAGCATGGCTATCACTATTGTAGCAGTTATGGATTTGTTTTGTAGGTTTTTCCAGCAGGTTGTGCAAATGTGTGTGTGAATATGCTGCAGCAGTATAGTGTGTAGTGTCTTGCATTCTTAATATCTGGTAAAATATGTGTGCTAGCTTGTTTATTTGGGCATATCTCAAATGATTTGGCATAATGGCATGAGGCACGTGTTGTAAGCCGCCCCGAGGCTTCGGCGAATGGGGCAGCATAAAAATGTTTTAATAAATAAAAAATAAAAATATTGACTGCTCTGGTCACTGTCCCCAATGAGTGATGTTATACCTAAGTGCATCTTGAAAAACTCTTCTGCTTGAATTTTGATATCTTTCAACTGATATCCTTGGATATCAGCAGTTGCTGATTCTGCCATTGTTGTCTGTTTGTTTGTTTGTATGTATCATGGCTGTTTGGTGAATTAACAAAGACCAACTGATATCCTGTGAAGCCTTTTGCTTTTATTGCCATTGTTGTTGTTACAGTGTCTCTACCTCCTGTTTTGTTTTGTTTTGTTTTGTTTTGTTGTTTGCCCTTGTGAGGAACCCAGGGTGGCTTACACTGCCCACCTCCACTCTGGTTTTTATTCTCACAATAACAATCCTGTGAGGTAGGTTAGGCTGTGGGTATGGGACTGGCCCAACGTCACCTTGTGAGCTTCATGGTCAAGTGTGGTCTAAAACCTGGATCTTCCAGGTCCTCAGTTCAACACTCTACCACACCTCACTGGCTCTCTTTATAGCGTTGGCACACTTGCCTGTCCATCATACTGTTGTATTGTCTTTTGCATCTGATTATGAAAATCATGTTTACTGTCCACTGAAGTTATCTTTTGTGGTTCAGTATTTTAACATTTCTTGACTCCCTTCTCCCCATCCTGTCTACCTTTACTAGTTAATATTGCTTGTCCTGGAAACAACTTGATAGGACATTCTAGTTCAACACAGGTTCCCTCATGATGACACACCCCCTGTGTTGTCCTTTAAAATGCATTGATACTGTTTTGACTGATCAGTGTCAAAACATTGATACTGTTTTGCTTGTCCTTTGATGCTGCAAATTGCTGCCTGGTGTTGTACTACATGCCAATCTCAATGACCCACTTAACTGGTGAATAATAAGGTTAAAATGTCCATGGTGAATCTTCTTTGTGTTGGGATGGGGGCACTAATGCCTAGATTGGATGTCTTGATCAATGTAAATGATTCATACCCTAGGTCAACTTGAAAGGTGGTTGGATAACTTCCTGGCTTTAATTGACAATTTGGTTTAGTGCTTTTTTAATTAAATACTATGGATGTCAATTTTCTGCTTTAGTGATCTGTAAACTGACCTGCATTTCACGAGGAATTGGACCTTTGTCACCTTACTTTGACTGGACGCTGCTCACCATATTGTCTAGTAGCAATATTGTGATAGCACAAATTATGTGTGCATGCACACATGTGATGAAATTCCTACAGCGGGATTTACTGCCCATTCCAGATGATCAGTACCTTCAGGTATTAGTCATGAGATATTCATTCTGTTTGCAATTGTAATGTGATGGACTGCTTTGACCATCTTTGCTGGTGTAGCATAATGGATGACCTATTCTAAAGCAGGTCTTAGCTGGTTCCCTGGATTTTAGTCATATAGACTATAAACTGCTAGGCTGAAAATAATGTTTTCCTAAATATATACTTTAATATTGTCTTGTGTTTTTTCCAGGTCTTCTTCAGGATTCTGACCATCCATACAGCAGATATGAAAATGAATGAAAACTGTGCTTTCTTAAAGAAGTCCCCCTCCCCCTGCTGCCATGTCAAGATTATTTTCTTGTTTGGTTTTTAGATAATATATGTACATAAATGCTCAGTGAAACATGGTGTCTCCTCTTTGTTTTTCTGTTGAAAGCAGTGTCCTTGTATTGGTATCTGTATTTTTTAAATATAGAATAATCAGTTTATTGCTTTTCTTTAATGGGATGCAAGTTGAAGTACACAAACAACAAATCGTGCCATTTTCCATAACATTATAACCTTTTATAAAACAGTGTCATCATCCTTTGCACGTTGCTAAATAAAGGCACCCTTCAAATCAGTGTCGAGTAAGTGTTAGCAAATATTTGACACTGCAGATGTGTGGTATGAAGTGATGACAAATAATTACAGCCTATGCCACCTTTGAGACTGTTAATAGAACAAGAGGTGTAAGTGAAAAAAATGACAGCATGTAGTGGCCACCTTGGCTCTAGCAGGAAGGCTCAGGTGGCTGCTTAACTAGCCAGTACTTTATTGTGCCCTCCTCACCCCTGAAAGCATCCTTTTAATAAGTGCCAGTGTGACCCTGTCTTCTGCTGTTCTGTAATAAGTCCCTCATCCCAGCAGGCCCTTCTCTGGCATAGACAGTCTTCTGCTGCAGCTTGCTCTACCTGGGCCTTGAATGCAGTTGGAGCAGATAAAATCACATCTGCCAAGAAAAAATGACTGCTATGCTCAGCAGGGGCATGGCAAGCTTTTGATTGTTGTAGCCAGGGTCCTAGATTGTGATTATTTGCCTAACACTTTCATGACTGTGTAAGTTGAATTTTTCCTGCAACATTTATATATTCTAAAACCACTAATAGAGAAGTATTAGCATTTTAAAATGTATTGTATTGTACTTAAACAACTTGGAAAAAGCATTCATTCTTTTAGGTTTGTTCTGAGGTACCATGGGTTCTCATTTATGCTACTTTGGAACAATTGCTGAAATGCTTTATTTCAACATCACCTCTGTCTTTTAAAAGAAAAAGCAGTTGATCTAGATTTTAATAAAAGTTTGCTAGCCCCACAAGCATGTGGCAGAGACTGTGTTGATTTCCTTGATTTATTTTCCAAGCCTCCTTTCTCTCAAACTCTTTCATTCTTTGAATACGGCAATGTTACATTCAGTCATCTTTTCTACTAAAAGACAAGTAATTTTGAATGTGGTATTTTCTTCTGTATCACCATTCCTTCTCATAGTGAGTTTGGGTCATGCGTTCTAAAGGGATTGTAGCCAAAATGTACCCATTGAGAAGCCTGAGGGAGGTTTCAGTATGGGGGAGCCCTGAACTTGCCAGAAGTACAGATGTTAAAAAAAGGGATAGGAAAAAACATCCTGGTGAAAACTGAGGAGTCGCCATGACAGTTGCAAAAGAAAAATGGGAAACAGATGTGAGAGGTAGAATCCACTGCTTGGAAAGCACAGCTAGCTAGAGCTGCTTTGGTCCCACTTACCATACTATACTAAACAAAGTTTGTTGCTAAATCATGTTATTACACAGTTAAAGCTCCCTGGATGAGCTTTGTTTCTGAAAACTAAGAGTCATTTTCTAAATTCTCAACCATCTTGCACCAGAATTGCATATACAGTGCTGGGTTTTGTTTTGGGCTTTCTTTTAAGCAGCTGCTATCTTAGAGATAGGGTTAATGGACCCTAAATATAAGGTTGCTGTCTTGAGTATATTTACCTGATATCAGTCTGTTAGATCTAAAGTTCTCTTCTATGAACAGGAGAACCCCTTCTGTCCATGGACGGGCCATCAATCTAGAAGAGGTTTCTACTGGAGGAAAAATGGAAAGGTGATATTCACAGGTTTCCCCCTCTGCAACTCTTTGCATTAACCCCATGCTATTTCAAAAATTCCCCAGCAAGCAAAATTTTAGGAGTCTCTGGGAAATGGCAAAAATTGTCCCCTCTGGGAAACACCAAGAATGGAAGGCACCCATGGGTCCCAAAGCAAAAGACACTTTCAGGTGACTGTGGAAAAAACCTTTTCTATTATGTCCTATGTGTTTCCAAAAGGATTATCCTTCCTGGGGCGGGGAGCTTATCTTTCTCCAAAAACCTTTCCTCTGTTTTAAAATACTGCAAAACAAAAGCATTGGAAAGATGTATGCAACATATCTGGAGAAAGATAAGCAGTCCTGAGGAAAGAAACTTGCAGGAACACTCCTGCTGATGGAGGAGGATGGCTGCATTCACATGGCAGGACAGCCAACCCTTCCAATGCTGCACAGTGTGTAACTGGTCATAGAGCAACCCCACAGTGCACCTGACATAATCAGGCTCACCTTGAGTTCTCTCCTCCTTTCTTGGTCCTCTGCCAGAATCCCAGGAGACTTGGGAGTTGAACCTGCCTTGTCTCCTCTTCCTGCTGTGATTGTGACCCCTGTTTGGTCTCTGGCACTGCTCCTCCCGCTTTTATTTTGGTTCAGATCCTTTTTGCAATATAAGCAAGGGACAGCTCCTCCAGAGTGCCCAAGTAGCACATTGACATGTTCAACAGTAGTTCACCAGCTCCCAAAATTAGGTTTTTAGATGCTGGAAATGTGCAAAAATGGTTTCATAGTTGTATTACTTTTTGGTTGTTTTTTCAGGAGCACAAGTGCGCACTTCTGACTAGCCAAAATGGAAAGTTGTGCCTGGTCAACATTCTGGTAAATGTCTCCTGTTGAAGTGCCAGAGTCAATATCAGTGGACATTGACAAAGAAAAGTTGGAAATGGGTCAATTTACTTTGCTTTTTCAGTTGAAAGTTGTCAAGAGAAAAGTGAAACTGCAAGGAAATTTTGTCTTCCTAAAAAGGATGGCAAGTTCATTTCTCCTGGAGTGCGATCCTCTAGCTTTTTAGTATTGCCTCTACCATTTTCAGTAAATGTCCCCGCCTTTCTCACATGTCCACCTTTCCCCACTGCTTTTTCCTAATCAGATGTAAATACAGAAGCAATACCTTTTGTATGGTGACAGTAATTTCAGAAAATAAGTCAGGAAGTATTTCAAGTGCTGCTAATAATATTCTGAAATGCTGTAACCTTTGACAGCATGGAACTGATACAGAGGTTTTGACAGAAAAGCACAAAATAGATTTGAATCTATACAGTTAAACAGTGCCTACACATAGATAGTTTAAGAACAATTTCTCTGAAGTGGAGGGCATTAAGCCATACAATGTCAACCAGTGAGGATACTGTAACTTAATGTTTGTTGTATAAGCTGCTGTTGCCTATGAGAAGAGGGACACTGAATTTTTCAAGTTGGACCAAAATAGTATGTGCAGTGCAGTTATTTGGGTGCATTTCTGCTTTTCAGTTTGTCAATTACTAAAATAAATATATGTAAATAAGTAAAATTACTGAGTTCTAGCAGCCAGGATTAATATTTGGCATTGAAGAGTGCTGCATGCAGTATCAGAATGCTAGGTTTGATTTAGTTCTGTTTTTAGAAAGCAGTTTCCAAAACCTAAAGTTACATGCAGCATGCCAACAATTAACCATTTGTGGTGGTTTTACAGCCTACTTCTCTGGTGAGCCCCAACAAAATGGCTCCTTGTATCTTTGCAGGCTAGCATAGTATCTAATGCTTGTTCAGTTTCAACTCGGCAACTCTCCATGAATCTAAAAATGGAAAAATAGTAGCAACCACTTTTGCAGCAATAATTAATTTTAGCAATTAATTATTATTTTGCTGGCAGTAATTAATTTAGCAGTGACCTTCTGGTCACTGGCCCACAGCAAGCTCCCTTTGCAATAATGAAAGGAAAGCACTCCTCAGCAGTCTTACACCCGCTAGCTAGTAGGAGGGCACAAGTGAAGATGAGGGCAGCCTTACTCTTCAGCTGAATGCCAGTATGTAGCCACACCCTAAATCAGAGGGATCCTTACTTTAATTTACGCTACCTGTTAATGTATACCCCATAACACAGCGAAACCTTGTAAGTGCCAATAAAGGACTGTATTTTAAAGGCTTTTCATTTTTTTCTGCTAGAAAAGAAGACGAGGGGGAGAAACATGTTTGTGATACCCTTGTTGACTGTCTGAATGTGGTCAACACCCTGAGGGACTTTATCAAGTCCTTGTGGACAGCAGGGTGCTGAGGAGTGCACATACCCCCCCCCCAAGGATCTGGGGCTCCAAATGAAAGAGACAGGGCTCCAGCCTGGTGGGCTGCACCTTACACTGCCTCTGCTTCCATCAATAGCCAGAACAGGTAGGAAAAAGAGAGGCCTCTTAGGCTGCTGCCTTGTGTCATGTGTGAAGAAATAGCCAGTGAAGAAATGTGGATTTCTCTCCATTTCTTCTGAAAGGTTTCTTTTCTGTACATAACAGACTAGGTTATGATGTAACCAAGATAGGCCCCAAAACTGGCTTTTCTGTGGTGTTTTGGGCACAAGGCAGTTCTGACGGCCTTAGTTACTGTTGCTATGGGAGGGAGGCTGAGAGGAAGAAGCTGCCTTTGTTTCTGTAGGTACCAGGTGGCTAGAAAAACATTGGTCATTGGAGTCGTGTTTAGACAGTCCATAAAGAGCCCCTGAATTGCCACTGAGAGAAGACTGGCAGGTAAGGGACATGCCTGAGGTGAGGACATGCTTGGCCACAGGGCCTGGCCGAGTGATTTTTCTAAAAGGATGGCTTAAATTCGTTGGTTGTTGACAGCAGAGAAGAGTGTGAGAAGAGTTTTACCAGAGGGTGCTGTTGTATTTTTGTAAATCAGCATGAAGCCATCTACCAAGTTGATATTTGATAGATAAATGCATTAAATAAAGAAGCAGTCCTTGAAAAATGGGAATCTTCCTAGAAGCCAGAAGCAGTCGAAAGAACCTGAGGCAGAGAGAGACTGATGTATGGCATATGCTCTTGGTTGTGAGTGAACAGCTTGAGTAAAGGTTGGGGGATTCTGCTCTGAGGAAAAACTATTGATAGCTTATTGAGCTGATAAAGACTCTTGCATACTGAGATCTGTAAGCATATTTAACCTAGGAACTATACAATTAAATCTCATCCTGCATTTTGAAAAGCAACACTTTATTCCCTAATGTAAACATTTTCCTTAATAAATACCTTAATGTTTTTAAGCTTGCAAGCTTCTCTCTGGTGGTGCTGACAGTCCCATTCCTCTGCCATAGGAACCAAGCTACTGAGTTTCTGTGTGTCATTGCCTCCCCTGGGAGAAGCAGCTGAAACCGTCTTCCAACACCAGTTCCATGGACTAAACAGAGGAGACCAATAAGTAGGAAACAATCTCTTTTTCAAATTAAGATCCACCTTGGCATCTTGTAACTGTTACATCACTGAATACTGTCTAAGTTCAAAACTACCTGGTTTTATAGAAAGGAGCTTGACTGCCCAAGGTTTGTCCTAATATACCTCAAGAGCCTCCAACATTGATGAGGAAGCTGCTGGACTTTCTTTCTCAGGAATCTATATCCTGTGTTTCAAGACCAATCTGGGAATCAAATTCCATTGCCTTTTTTTTACATTGTAATAAACACTTTTGCTGTGATTTCCCCGTTATCTCTCTGCTGCCGTAAGTTTCACAGCACTCAGCCAACAGGAACAAAGCAAGCAATGATGTACATGTGCTGGGAGGCTGTGAGTAGTAGAGATTGGATGCCTGGTGCAACCCTTCGCGTGCCACTCTTTCTACAGTATGGTTTTTTCTCAGCATGAACAAAAAAATGACTCCTGAGTCCAGATGTCATGACAGACAATTATGCTAACTAGATCCATGGAACAGACCATTGTTTCTTGATTGGTTTCTGGGCCCAAAACAAGCCATGGTAATATATCACAGTGGTGCTAACAGAGAAAAAAATATCTGAATTGTTTGTGATGCTTGAACCCAGTCACTTTCTGAGTAACTGTAGACCAAAGTAAGTAGCTATTCAGGTCTGGTATTACCAAAGCCTGGCTCTGCTCAGGACCACAGACTGGTGGGCCAAGGTGGCTCTTAATTCTAGGCCTTCTTCAGCCAGCTCTGATTCTCTTGGGAGAAGGCCCTTCTAAGCTCCCCCTCCCTGCCAATCCTGTCCTCTGCCTTCTCACATCCTTTCATCTCCACTATTCTCCCACAAATGTCTCTCTGTCTTCCTTTTGTTCTCTTTCAGCACTGCCCTGCCCGCTCTCACCTGCAGTTGTGCCTCCTCTGCCAAGCCAGCCTGCAAGCTGCTGACATCATTCCCTGGTGCTGTAGCACAGAGCCCTCCCAGCTGGGCCTCTTCAGCAGCCAAGTGTGAACAGATCACACCACTGGGTCCTGGTGGTCTCTCACAATAAGAGGATTTAATTCTGTGGCACTGGCTAGAGCTTTTATAGTTAATTGGCTGAAGTATTGCAGAGAAATTCATGAAGCACTGAGGCAGGAAGTTCTATAAACCCTATGGATTTTTTTTAAAGAGCATAAATGGAGTAGTGTCCTCCCAGAAACTGCTCTTCTAAAATTATACTAGTGAACCTTCCTGGGAAAAAACTGCCTTGCTCTTTTCCTGGATTAAATCATACTATGATCTGCTTCACAAAACATGACAACCCAGGATGATCAGTCATGGTGTGTTGTTGTGTCAGCCAAACTCAGCACAGTTTCCACAGGGTGGCTTATTTTTCATGAACAAGCTATTCTGAAAACTCATGGCTTGCTTTAGAGTTCCTCATACCCGTGGTGGCTTCTTGTGCCATCTGAACCCAGCAGGGTGATTTTATTAATTGCTGGGAATGGCTGGAAAGGTGCCTGGGCAGAGTGGCCAAAACCTCTACTGTTCATCACAATTTTGCTTGTGCTACTGTCAGACTTCCTCATCCCTTCTCAGCTGACAAATGCCTATACATTTTCATATTTTTCACCTCTGTGTTACTGCTTGGCCATGACATGTGTATGTTCCCCTGCTTGCTGCCCTATAATCTATATCAAGATATGTTGGCTATGCTTGGCTGAATACCACTCTAGTGGATTTGCACAACAGTAAAACTTTCAGGGGTGAAAAACCCTGTCAAATATGTCACTGTATTCAGAAAGGCGCATAAAATTAATTCCATTTGGATAGCTGATGCAGGAATTGGAGGGAGTTTCCCTATGTATCTAGCAGTCCTGTTGGACCATTTGCAGAGAGTACTGGCACAAAGATCAAGGTAGTAAGGAGTTTTGCCACAAAGGCACCTGAGATATGTACCAGAGCCCACAGGAGGAGAGCAGGGAAATGAAGGAGAAAAAAATCCACATCAGGCCCAGTTGTCTTTGAGGAGTACTGTGGATTGCTCAGTGAACAGCCAGCCCATGGTGGCTTATTCAGAGGGTGACTTAGCTTGATGTGCTAACCTGCACAATATGTTAGTGACACAGATGGTCTGTAGGTAATCTACAAAGCAGAGGATGATGATGGTAGTGATGATAGCACCGCACTACACTGCACTGCACTGCATTTTGTTGGCAGACCAATAAGCCCAGGGGGCGGGGGGGGGGGACATACTTGCAATCTTGAATAAATTGTATGCAACAATCAATTCAGTGATCTCTGATGAAGGTCAGAGAAGCTACTTTAAAGTATGACAGTGGTAGTGTCTTACACCTATTGCAATCCACTGCACCTCTACCAAAACTCTTCTGTGAACAGGAAGGGTTCTAACACTATTTCTTTTATGATATCACTAGTTCGGTAGCATTGGTATTTTGGGACTAGGTTTTCAGTGTCAAAATTATCTATGGATCACATTCCTGGGCTGGTGGCATTTCTAAATATATTTCTTGACAAGATGCAGCATTAATGGACTACAATCCCATGTATTCTTATTTTAGGAGTAAGACTCTGAACTCAGTAGGATTTCTTTCTGAGTAAGCAAGCACAGGGTTGCAGTGTTATTTGTTATCTCCTTTGTTAGACACTGCAGCTTTTTCAGAACATCTGCAGTGCTGCAAAACTGAAAGACATCCAACTTCAGCTGCTTGGTATTAACGAGTGAGGGACTAGGTAACTATGGAAAAGCTGCCTGTCAATTTCAGTTCTCCAAGGGCTTGGATAGACCTTAAGCTATCCAAACTAAACAGTATCCTTCCCTACATTTACTTCTCCAAAAAAGCTCATCTTATGCAACAAGCTCCTGTTAAATACTGTTTACTGCTCCACCTAATTTCTGCCTCTTCTGTGATACATTTTCCTTTTTCTTGAACAAAAACATATAACCTAAATGATGTGCAATCACTTGTATTTTGGAATCATTGTCATTTTACCTTTTGGAAAGAAATTCTTGGTCTGTTTATAAAAATAAAATAAATCACAAGCATGTATACACAAAATGGAATGCTAAGCTAGGTTTCTTTCTTTGCCTCTATAATGTTTTGTTGCCACAGTGACAGAAGTTACATGAAAACAAAAGCCTGTTCGGCCTCTCCCAAACAGCAGCCTGTGCCGCAATTTTGAGATTGTGCCTGAGAGCAAAGTACCATCTGCTTGAACATGATAATGATGGTCAGCCTGTCTAGTGCCTGGGAGGAGAATGTTTGGGTTACCCATTTATAGACATTTCCTGCCTATGCTCCCTCAGATTCCCAGCCTTTGGAGAGGTTACCGACCAATTTGATTAGGAACATCTTTCATTAATTTCTTCTTTCAGTATTTCCTTTAAGTTCTCAAATGCCAAGACTAGGCAATATAATTCCTCATAATTCCTGATTTATTATATTTTCATCCTGTCATTCCCCTCAGTTCTTTAGTATGAAATAAACATTTACCCCCTCAGTCTTCTCATTTAATTCTGATGAAGTAAGCTAGGCTGAGAGAGAGTGCCTGGTCTAAGGTAACTGGTGAGCTTCATGGCTGAATGAGATTTTTTGAGCCAGAGTCTCCCCAGTAACACTCCAGCACTGTAAATCAGGCGTAAACAACTTGGTACCCTCCAGATGTTCTGAACTACAAATCCCACCATCCCTGGCCAAGCTGATTGGGCTAATGGGAGTTATATCCCAAAACAACTGGAGGGCTTCAGGTTGCTTAACTCCTGCTAAGATGAAATTGTTAAGGATGTGCCCACAGTCACTACTGTACCCATGAATATTTCTCTTGATGCACAGTAGGATCCCTGATACTTATTTTTTGTTAAGGTTTTAAATTGGTTCTGAGATGCTGGCATGCTGCAGAATGAAGGGCTGCTCTCCAGAATTTGGATTCAAAATAGTTGTTTTCCATTTCAGAGCCCACCTCTACCTTGTATGTTGGTTTTGGTGAAAGTTATTTGTCTTTTAGTCTTACCTGTATGCTTTATGGGAAATAAATGTTTTGTGATAGGCTGTTCCTACCATAGCAGCAATTTTATAACTGGGAAGCCCCCAACCCTATGGCAGACATTTTGCAAGACTGCCTAAACTGTGGACTGGTGTCCACCAATCATTTGTCCTAAACACTGGATCGCACATGATCCCAGTCAGGCTCTCCTTTGTCTGAACACTTTAAGGATGACATGAGACACAGCCATTCACATTCTGAAGTGAGGAGAGAAAGATGGGGATATCAACAGTATAGTATATCTTATTTCTCTGGCTATCGTTGTCCTTTTAGAGCTCTAGCTCTGTCCCTGCAGAGGTGGCCACCTTTCTCACATTTGATGTCAATCTTTAATAACAGATGTTGCCCTCTTAGTTTTGCACCACCTGAGCACAAAACATGAACACAGCATGAAATGAGCCACTAATTATAGTGGCTCCACAATGCGTATGGAACTTGGTTTCTGTTGAGATGTACAAAATTCCAAGCCTAATTATTTTTCTGAAAACCTATTAGAACATTGTGTGGAGTGAATGGGAAAAGCCAGGATTTAGTAGTTAGGCTTTAAATTAGCAATCTGTGCTTTGTTTTGGTATACCATGTTTAATACAGGAATTAATTTGTTTTAGTTATTTTATTGGTTGTTTTAAAGTGTAGTTATTTGTCCTCTGCCCTCAGGATGGAGTGGTTAAAACCAAACAAATGTCATTTGTTCTTTCTATAGCACAAGAACAATCACCAATTCTGTGGAATTTCTGCAAAAACATTCATTTTAAAGATTCTTCCTTTAGCAGGCATATAAGAATAGAAAGTTAATTTAAGCTTTGACTCCTGCAAATATATACTGAGCTTATTTACTCAGGACTGCCTTTTCAGAATACATAGCTTTTGTGGAACAACCTGACTTAAAAACATGATGTAATCTAATTAAAAGGCACAATCCACAAAGAAGTGTTCCTGTTTAAATCCATAAAAATGAATGGTGAGTGCACAAACGTATAGTTCTTGTACATTTCCCATGCATTTCTCTGAGTCTTATGCAAAGGAAGCGTACGCCCAAACTGATTGTTACATTTCTTCCATTTTGAAATGTTCTTTCTCATGATTTAGGCCCTGAATCCTCTTTCCATTTTTGATCTTACTACAATGATAGTGGATGCATGTATTCAGTACTCCCACAAACCAAAATATTCTCAAACAAATACTATAATTGGTAGTAAAATACAAATTTATTTCTGCATCTGGGAAGTTATTAGTTCTTCCAAGGATGGCCACTACAGGGCACCACTGAGAAGGGAGTGCCTCCTTCTGCAACCAGAAAACAATCCACAGGAATCACTAACATGTGGTTTCTGGTCTTCTAGATGTGTTTAAGGATCTGTTGAAATGTGGTGAAGCTGAGATACAGAACAGTTTCTTTGCAGCTCAGCAAGCCTATCCTAAAATATGTGGTATGGGCAGGGAGTGACAAGATAGAGAAGTAACACAGTGAGCCTGAACTGATCCCACCTAGTTGACTACAAAGTAAGTTGCACAGGTGTGATAAATTTAAAGGGTTGACAATAGGTTCACTGACAGAGTGTGAGTCTTGTGAAGGTTTAATTAACAAGAAGGGTAGAAGAGCCTGGTCACTCCATGCAGCAGCCTCCAGAACAATTATAATCTGTTGAACATATGTGTATAAGTCAGTAAGTGGGTCTGGCCGGCCCAGAAAATAATGTATTTCAGGTATTCTAGGTGCTTCCCAGCCTTTATAACAGAAATCCTTGTATCTACCCTGTAAGGTAGATCGATATTACTATGCCTATATTGCCAATGGAGAATTGATTAGGGGATTGCTTGAGGTCACTAATTAGTGAGCATACAATCAGGAGTCAACTGAATACTTGGAGCTAATGCTATGCTTTAACAAAAGCAATTTCCTAATGATTATGTAGTTCTATTTGTAGAATCAAACCATTTTGTGATAACTCTTGAAGGCTTTGGTGAAAGTAATAGGCGCTAGTAACTTAGTTTTACATAAATTAGTTGTTGGAACATTCTTGAGAAATCTCTTGTGTTTAAGTCCTGCACTGACCTCTTAATTTTATCTACCCAGTCGTTTCATCTTTTCAAGGTGAGCAGGCTGGCATAAACATGCATTTTCCTTGGCCATGGGAGAGATTTATGAAGCATTTACACTGAACTGTCAGGTGGAGTTCTGACAAGATTATGCCTTCCTGGTCAGGTGCTATTCTTGGCAACACTTTCCCTGTGCAGAGGGCGTTTTGTCCAGATTGTATAGGGCCTATTCAAAGAATACTCATTTTCACTGAACAGCCTGTCAGCCTGACTATGGCAACATTCTTAATGTAATTTTTTCAAGCATTAAGTATAAAGCACTTGAATACGATGAATAAATATTTAATTGTATTGATGCTACTGTATGCAAAACACACTATATTTTGACAGTTAGAAAGTAGCTTTAGCACATTGCTTTGAACGGTCTTAAGGAAAATGCAGCAATTATTAAAGGAGGGCATCTAGTAGGTTGCTCAGAAATCAGTGCTGCTAGCAAGGATGAGTCTGTAACTTACATGTGCATTTGTTTAACTTAGAACAGGCTAAATCAGAAGTAATCTGGGCAGCAGGAGATGTTTGTTTTGCAAAGTTTAATTAGGATTGTTGGGAGTGAGAAGGACAGTGGCTTCAGGTGTTTATTCTCAAGGACCACTGGCTGGACTTCTGAAGAATCCAAATCAGAATATAACAGAATGGGGGGGGGGGGGGTAGAGTGGAAGGGCCATGCCAAGTCATGGAGATGAAACAGGTGGAGGTGCTTATCCCAAGGCCAGATGCCTTAGGTGGGGAGGCAGCCCATAAGAATATTCAAGATATACAGCAGGCAAGAGGGAACCCTGAACATGGGGGTTTCTTAGATGAAAGCCAGCAACTCCAGCTCTTGACTCCATTACATGGTGTCAGCAGAAGAGGGAAGCCCAATTACAGGATTGGCACATGGAGAGGAAGTGTATTCACTTTCAGAAGGCTCTTCCCGAAGGGTGGTGTCCAGGCATATTCATAAGGAGAGTTTCTGGAGGAGAATACTAGAGTGGGTTCAACAAACTGCTCTGTGCATGCTCAGAGATTTGGTCTGGGCGATTTGTACTTGGGAGCAATAAAGTTTGCAAGGAAAGCAGTATGTGGCTTTTGACTGCTTGAAGGAGGAACCTCAGCTCACAAGGGTATGGGTTTCTATGATCCTGCCAAAGGCACAAAAATTGTTTATGAGCATTTATTCTTCCGGGATTATAGTCTTCAATGTGAAATCCTTGATCTAGAGACCCGGAGCTACTGAAGAGTTTAAAACTGTGTATTTGAACTAGCTGCATTCTTTTCAGTCTCTTAATATGTTCGCAATCACATCTTTGTCCATTCAGTGTTCCCTGAATAGTCTGGTGCAGTAATACATATCCACTCATACTCTGAATAGTAATGTGTTAGGAATCTAGTCTGGAGATGGGAATCTGTCACATTTTCTTGGTTTGGCTCCCTGGATTTCAGTCTGTTTTCTCTCTGCATTAAGTCTGAGTTGCAGCAAGTATTTGTGTGGGTTTCCAGCAGGAAGCAAGCACAGTTGTTGCATAGGTATAACTAGTTAGCATGTCTCACCCTCACACCACCCTCCACTCATGATTCTGTTGTGCAAGCAGCATTTTGCTTCTACATATGTGACTTGCAAGGTTTGCATACATTGTGCAAGAAAAATTTGGCGCAAAGAAGGGGCCTGTATCACCCCAAGCCCTGGCTATGGGTGAGGCAGAACTTTTGATTCCCAGGAAGTAATATGCTGCGTCTGGGTTTGCCAACTAAAGGCTGAATGCTATTTAGTGGCACCACCCAACAGTTTTGTTAACTAGACATTGATCCAATTTACTGTCTTGGTGATGATCAAAAGAGGTTTATGTCCAGGTGACACTCAAAACAGTTTTACAAAAAACTTGGCCAAACAACTTAACTTTCTGGGATTATCAAAACAGTTTATTGTTCTGCAACACACCAAATGCTAGCTAGGTTTCAAAGATTTTAGTAGCTAAACATTTACAGTGTGCAGCACAGATTGCATGCAAGGGAACCCCCAGGAAGCTGGAATAGATGGGCAGCATGGGTTACCTCAAAAAAGCCCAACAGTAGTTCAAAGAAAATGGCAAACTTATATAGTTTACATGATTCAAAGCATAGTGCATATGTACAGTGTTCTACATTATGTTATAATCATAACACAGGTGTATACTGATCACTTATGCAGGTGCTAATAATAATAATTCATAATGAACTAATAATGAGTATCTCTGCCTGGCCTGCCAAGGTCTCTTCTTCACTTGAAGGTAGCAAAGTGATAGCGCATTCCTGCAAGCAGAGGCTTGTGATTGCCTCAGGCACGAAGGCACCATTGTACTAGGCTGATAAGGTGTATGGCCAAGGGAGGGAACAGAGCAGCAGCAGTGTGTGTGTGTACTCCTTTGTTCTATCTCTTTTGGAAACCTCTGCTGGCGGGAAGACTAGCTGAGGTGGCCGGGATGATAGTAACTAAAGCTCTATTGTTTTATTAACATAAACAAAGCTAGCGAAGTTCACTTGTGGCAAGCTAGACCTAAATGTTAAACATCAGAGATGTTTAAACATCAGGCCTAGATTTTCAGGTTCAGGTACATCACAGGGCCCACTAGAGTTGCTGAACATTCACTGATTTGATTTCAGCTTTACTTGCTTCCTAAACCAGGGCTGAGTGCACAAAGTCTAGTGAGCACAAGAGAGCCAGATTCCAGCTGGATCTTTGCATCCTTAGAACTTTGGAATAATTGAGATTGTCCAGTACACTTCAGAAAGTATAATGTGGAAAGCTTTCTCTTAGGGATTGTGAACTTTATTCAGTCCTGCTTGTGTACTCACCGGTAAGCTTTCTTTTAGGGATTGTGAACTTTATTTAGTCCTGCTTGTGTACTCACTAGTAAGATCAGTTTGGGTGACCATCATGAGAGGCAGGGCCTTCTTCATAGTTGCATCACTGTTATATACCTTCCAACCAAATCAATTATGCTTGGTATCAAGCATGTATGTCAGAATAAGCTGTAAATGTTATTTTGTTTACACACCCCCGTGTAGCTGCTCTCCCTGATTTTTCTTGTCAGTCATGTTCTTAGTCCTCTTGGGAGTCCAGCTCTCTGTTTGCCCCTTATACAGGGCTGGTAATAGCCCTTTTGAACCACAGTCTGCACTAGCCCCAGGGTCTCTACCAAGGAACTTGTGGACACCTCTGTTGACATTTACCAGGCTCCCTGCCCCTCCTGATTTTAATTATATTTTATAATTTTTCTTAACTAAACCATATGTTTAGAGAGGCAGACATGCTGCAAAGCCCCAACATCATCTTTATTTCCAAGAATGCTTTGCAGACCCATGAGGTATTCTTGGCTAAGTTACTGGTCTCTGAGCTACATCAGTTTGTGCAGAAAACTAAGGTTCAAATTAGCGTATGTATTGGCACTTATACTCTCTGCCTTGTACTTGGGAGTTGTTTTTTCTTTTAGCTTGAGCAGCTTGGCTTATAGAAAATGGCTGTTATGTAACTGTGTACACTCCCCATGCCAGCCACTTTATGAGGCTATCCATAACAGTTTCTAATGCACCCACTGATTTAGAAAGGTTGAGGGCCACTGCAATAGCCCAGGTGCTCTTGGATGAGACTGATTATCTGGGTCCACTTCAGTTGGTTTTGCTATAGAAACAGCTTTGGTCACCCTGTATGATGACCTATGCCATGGGAGTATGACCCTGTTAGTTCTCCTGGACTTCTCAGCAGCATTCAGAACCATCAACTATGGTATCCTTCAGAGACTACTGTCTGAATGCTGGGAGTGAGGGGTGCTGCATTGCAGTAGTTCCTTTCCTACTTGGATGGTAGGTTCCAAAAGGTGGTACTCAGGGGACTTGGCTCTGACACTTGCATTTTCTAGTATGGGGTTCCCCAGGGGTTGGTACTGTGTCCTATGTTGTTTAACATCTACATGAAACCACTGAGTGAGGTCATTAGACTTTTGGAGTGTGCTGTCATCAATATGCTGATGACACACAATTCTATCTCTCCTTTTCATCTTCAGCAGGTGAGGCTGTAGATGTGCTGAATCAGTGCCTGGCTGCGACAATGGATTGGATGAGGGCTAACAAACTGGAACTCAGTCCAGACAAGACTGTGATGCTATTAGTGGGTGGTTCTCCTAACCAGATGAAAGGAATTCAGCCTGTTCTACATGGAATTGCACTGCCTTGAAGGAGCAGGTTCACAGCTTGGAGTGCCCCTTGAGCCATCTTTGCCCGGCCCAAGTGGCTTCCGTGGCTTGGAATACCTTCTACCCAGCTTCAGATGGTACCTCAGCTACACCCCTGTCTGAACAGAGATATCCTTATGTCAGTGACCTATACTCTGGTAATCTCTAAACTAGATTGCTGCAATGCACTTTTTGAGGGGCTGTCCTTGAAGGCTGATCGGAAGGTGCAGCTTGAGCAAAAGGCAGCGGCCAGATTAATAACAGGGATCAGACAATCTGATCATACAACACCAATTCTGACCCACTTGCACAGGCTGCCTATATCCTTCTGAGCCCAATTTAAGGTGCTGGTTTTAACCTATAAAGCCCTACACAGATTAGGATCACAATACCTGACGGAACACCTCTCCTGACCTCCTTCTTCCCAGACACTGTGATAAAGTTCTGGGGCCTATCTCTGACTGCCACCTCTGAGTAAGGCTTGGTTGGTGGCAGCAAGGATAAAGGCCTTTTCAGTGCAGTGGTAGCACCCCCCCCCCCCGCCATTATGGAATGAGCATCTTATTGAGGCCCACTTGGTACCAATGTCACTATCTTTTTGGTGCCAGATAAAAACCATCCTCTACTACAGGACATTCAAATATCTTCTGGGGCCTGCTTGCTGTTAAACTGGTCTAAATGTCTTTTATTATTATTTTATATGTGTGTTTTTATATAAGTTATTCTTTTATATGTGTGTAAAAGTAAAGATAAAGGTTTCCCCTTGACATTAAGTCCAGTCATGTCTGACTCTAGCGGGTGGTGCTCATCTCCGTTTCCTAGCCGAGAGAGCCAGCGTTTGTCCACAGACAGTCTCCGTAGTCATGTGGCCGGCATGACTAAACACTGAAGTGCACAGAACGCTGTTACCTGCCCACCGAAGTGGTACCTTTTTATCTACTTGCATTTGCATGCTTTTGAACTGCAAGGTTGGCAGGAGCTGGGACGGAGCAACGGGAACTCCATTGTGCATATTCGAACCGGCGACCTTTCGATCAACCAGCCCAGCAGCACAGCGGTTTAAACCACTGCGCCACCTGCAGTCCCTTTATATGTGTAGGGGGACTTACATTCCATATTGTAAACATTTAATGATGTTTTAATATGTTTTTAATACAAGGTATCTTTTATTGGTTGTTGTTGTTATTGTGCTTTGTGAACCGCCTAGAGAACTTCAGCTGTTGGGTGGTATAGAAGTTAAATAAATGTGTTGCAGACTTTGAATTCCATTGCCAACAGTTATACAATTGTTATATGGCACATATAATAGTATCAAAGTGATTTTAAATTGTGTTTTGAAACCCCTGCATCCATGCTGACATTTTCCAAGGTCCAGTCCTCTCAGAGTTCTGGGATATTCTGAAAAGGACTCTGCACTCATTCTGTGCTTGATAGACTCTTCATTTTCAGAGTGAGTCAGCTTGATACAGTGGCAGGGCCTGACCTCAAGGTTTGTGCCAAGAGAATTCTTCCTCAAAAGTCAGTCAAGGAGATACTGAGAGTAACACACAGAAGGATTTTGTCTTTTGTTTTTTGCAGTTCTCCCTTTCCGTGCTCATCAACTCTGTGGAGGCTGCACCAGGCAGAGTGCTTATTTCTAACTGCCTGTCCCTTGCTATATTGTAATCAAAATCCCTTGTTGCTGTTTTAGTTCTAAAAACATTGCTTTCCTGGAGCATGAAGATTTGTTGGTAGCCTTTAGCCATCCCATTGTGTAAATGTATAGTCACTGGCAATTGTCACATCTCATCAGATCTATAAGACTAATAAATCTTAAAGCAGAGGAAATGCCTAATTGCAGCACCTGCATCTGTGACATTAATTTGACTTTACTGTAATATAATGACTGCACATCTAATACATTTCTATTGCTTCAGTGTACCGTGTTTAAATATGCAGACAGTGCATATTTAAATATGCAAATATGCAAATTAAGGTTTCTTCTTGCAATAAAGGGTTTTTTCCCAGACATGCTGATTATATGACCTTCTGATTGACTGTCACAAACTATGCCAAGATGGTGATGACTAGCAAGTTGGTTTCTGCTAGTCCAAAAAGGCAGAGCAGAATGAATGTGGGTGGCATTGGCCAAAGAGAGATTGTTGTGCAAGTTATGTGGACTTCTTCCCTCTATTTGTATGATAAATAGCATGTACTATGTAAGCCTTGAGGAAAAAATTGAGGCAAAATAAGAAGAGGATAAACCACATACTTTTGGTTTATATTCAATATTCTCCAGAACTTAATGTAAACTAGTCTCAGTGAGGGTCAGGAACCACATTTTGGGGTGATGCCTAAGGCAACTATGTTGCATTGCGTAAAGCTATGTCGTATTGTGACCAAGAAAAGCAAAAAGAAGAACTTCCAACTATGGACAACCAGCCCATAAAAGGTACTCCCTTCATGGCTCACAACGGACCTCTATAGCTCTAGGGCATAGTCCACCTTTATGTAACTGGTAGCCCTCATGTGACTGCTGGTGGGCTCATATTCCAACCAGAATGCCATGGGGCTGGCATCTGTATAGACCGGTATATCCATGATGTGGCTGCAAGTGCCGCACAGATAGGTGAAATGTAGAAGACATGGTTCATACAATGGAAGGCTGGTTCATGCTTTGCATTAAATGAACCAGTTCACAAACTGGCCGTATCAACCAGCTTAAACAACCACAGGACTAACAGAATAATGACTATGGTATAAACTCTCCGCTTCCTAATCAGCCTTTCCATAACACACACGCAGGGTGTTGATCAGGTTCGATGTAAATGAAGCATTAAATCCTGCCCTTACTGTCCTTTCAAGAAGGCTGTCAAAGACAACTGGCACAACCAAACCACTGTTGATTGCTTCGTCCATGTTACCTACAGCTTAATCATCTGGAGTATGTACAGAGGTAAAGGCAACTCAGTGTTGTAATCCTGATTTTGTGCTAGAGACTCTTACATTTTTTTCTTACACCTATCGCAAGCTAAAGCTCTTGAAATCTAAAACACAGGCAATTCTTGGGAGAAACGTACCCCCCCACACACACCTTTAATCCTTACTCATGCTTGGTTTAGGTATTTGTTCATCCAAGGAGGATGACTTGGTATTTCCTTTATTATTTAAGAAGATATCCATGCAAAATTGAAACCTTTTATTAGCCTTTGGTCTAACGGGCAGTAGCTTCTGCAATGGTAATAGCACATGTTAATATTTTGCTTTGAATCCTTTGATCTGGTAAGGAATATGACTTTAAAAATCTTGCTTTCCATAATATATTAAACAACATTCAAACAACTGGAAATGAGATTTTTTTTAGCAATACCTCCCGCATGCTAAATTCCTATAGGAGAAGGTACATAAAATGGACTTAATAGCCCTAGACCTATGGAAGTATTTTCCTCTGCATTTTCACTAAAGCCTTAAGCCTTGAGATTCATTAGGAAGCAAGAGGAGATGTTTCTGTCTGAAAGGCATTTGGCCAGTGGGGGTTACATTAACAACATCACATTGGCTCATTCCCTGTAAGAATTCAGCACAGTCTGACGACAGTGATCAGTGTGTTGAACATATATAGGGTGGATCCCTCTAAGGCACTGCCAGTTCCTTTTCTCCTAGCTTCTGAAGCCAGCAGGGATGGGTTTCAAACCATATCATGGGACAAAATGCTGCTGCTCTGTCCTCTCTCTGACCTGATACAAGAATCTTAATCTTCATTATGGAGGCACTCCTGACATTTACAGCGACAGTGCCGGCATTCTAGATGAGAAAGGCAGTAAAACCAGTTCCATTCCACATGCCTGCGCCAGGTGGAGCAGATTCTCTCAAATCCATTGGTCCTGCTGGGCCAGGGATGCTCATACAGTATCACCCAAGGTGGATCCTTAAAATGTCCTTGGCAAATCTGATTTGAACCCTCTTATGTAAACTTGGTGCATAGGCAAGCACCCACAACATGCTTGCTTACAATTTCATTTACTTTGAACAGTGTTATTGTGAGTGAATGGAAAGCAAATTACAACCATCATTTAATATCTACCCAGTTAACACATTAGGGTCAGTTAACATCAGGCTCACTATGCATTTCTTAACCTGCAAGTAGTTGTAATACATGCCTGGCACTTTTTTGTGTATTCATCCCCCAAAGAGATTGCAGTGTGTCATTTGACTCTGAACACTCGGATTATGAGAGGATTAAACAACCCATGTATAACCAGTACAACAAACCAAAGGTGTGAACAGGGTTATAGGGTGCTTCTAGAATGGCATGTAGAATTGCAATTGACTTTATATACATTGTGGATACAGTGGTCTGAGTATGGGTATTGTCAGACTCTCCTTACCAATGGTAGGAATGAACACTCAGACCCGTAGAGAAGAATGAATTGCCTTGAACCCCAGCGTGAGATCACCCAGGAACCCCTGCAGTTTACTTACAACAGCATGCTACCAGGTAGCAGTCCTCACAGTCAAATACAAGCTTTTGGAAGGTACACAGAGTGTTTTATATGTTCTGAGTCACATGCACAAACAGGGCAGGCCATGACAAAATAAGGGGAACACAGTGAAAAAGAATGTGAGAGATCTCCTGAGGAGACTTAATACAATAGCGTTGATTACAAGAGATTGACTTAAAGATTCGGGAAGGCAAGGATTGTTAACTCTTAGCTGTGAGTTTGATCATGCAAATTAGGATGATTGCAATGCCACTAAAAATTTCTCTGGCTGGCTTATCAGTTTTGTTGCTGGTAGCACAAGAATAGCTGCTCTCAGGAAAGCTGAGAGTTCCAGTCTCTTAAAGGAACAGCAATGCTAGACAGTAACCTGGCTTGGACAGTAATCTGATGGTAACCTGGCTTTCTGACAAAGGGGCATAGGCTTGATTTTATAACACAAAGGCACATATAAGCAACCTTTTTCTACCAGGATTTCTCTGAGGTCCCCAACAGTATCCATGCCACTCCGCTTAGCACTGCTAGTGGATGTGACATAACCTTGTGGTTGGGTAAGTGACCACACTCCTGTGCTCACCATTTTAGCAGTGTTTATATTAAATGTTTAAAATTTGTCCTATCCAAACAGAAGGGAGAGTAACACTAAGGTGATCCCCATCTACAGAGTGTAAGCTGACATTCTATTTGTGTAGAAAATGTTCAATTTTATACGATTCCTAACAGCTGGGAAAAAAAGCATGGAAAAAATGTGGGAGAACAGTGGGTTCATGTAACTGTAAAAGTAAGTAACCATTCTAGAGTGAATGCCTAACTGTGGAAGATCTTTAAATTTTTGTTTCCTCAGCAAAAATGCTACTGGGTAGGAGTGGTAACTTTTTATCACTAAGCATTGCATTCCATTGGCAGAAATCTGATAAGGGCCACATTCTGGGCAGCAACAGAGTAATTGTGGGTGGGACCAAGCAAGTCTCACTTGACACACCCACACAATCTTTTACCTCTCCTTTTAGTGAAGAGAGGTTTCCCCCTCCCTTTTCCAGCAAGAACACCCTGTAAATTTGCAGATCTGGTGCAATTCGGTAGGACAGCCGCTGGGAAGTTAGGGGCAAATTTGTCCTTCCTCAGTTCGTAGTCTGGCCCTACAGGGTTCTCCACAGAGAGCCATTCTCTTTCTCCTGGCTGTGCCTCCCCCCCCCCCACGCCCCACAACTACTTATTGTTTGATTTTTTGGCCTTTGTGTACTTCTGCCTTCCCCATTCTAAAAGGTTGAAATGCCTCTCCTAAGGTTTAGTTACTGGGACCAAAGGGCTTTAATCTACAGTATGCTAGTTTTATCTGTATTTCTGTCCTCACTTGTTGTTTTCCTCCAGTCTCATCCATCACTGGAATGTAGTCCCAAACAGCTTCTCTGAATGGAATTCATTCCTCAGACTGGAAGTGGTTCCCCAGCCCTATGAAAGAAGCTATTCAGAGTTGGGCAACCTGCAGAAGCAGGAAAGGCTGAGCAGGACCTGGGAGGTTGTATTGGCCTTTGGGTTGCCCATCTGTACTAGAAGTATAGAGATCTACGATTATAAAGACACGGCACATTTTAAGATCTGTGTCCCACAGAATGCCATACATGTTTCAGGACATGGTGTATAGGAAGAGAGATAAGAGCATGAGTGATCAGCTGGGAAGGATGTTTCCAGATGAGAGCCAGTGTAGCGTAGGAGTTAGACTGGCAGACCAGGAAGAGTTGGCATTCAGTACAAATACAGGCAAGCAGCATCAGGCTCTGCTAGCACCAACCCTTGTCTTTATGTGACAAGTAAATTGTTCTCCAAGGGTTTAAATGGTGATTTGCAATGGTTTTTATAGCTGTTTTACTGTTTACTTTCTGAGTTTAGTATGGTTTAGACTGATGCTGGTCATTATGTTTTTAACTGCCCCATGTTTTATTGTGGCTTTGTATAATGAACTATTTTGGAAATACTATGTAAACAAGATTGGTGTACAATTATTTTAAATAAAATTAGTGAAACTCACTGGCTGCTCTTGAGCCTGTCACACCCCATCCTCTGATTTACCTCACAGGGTTGTTCAGAGGATAAAAAGAGGTGAGGGGACAGAAATTGAGGCAATTTCCTGGGCTCTTTGGTGGATCGTCAAAGTTCTTTACACTGTAGTCTCATACATATATACTCAAAAATAAGTCCTACTGCGTTCAGGGACCCATGGTATACTCCCAGGTAAGTGTGAGTAAGATTGCAGCTGCACACGTTTAAGAAAGGTGCTATTACATGAAAGCACTGGGAATGCATAAAGCACACTCTTAATTCTTAAATATATATTGCTTTCTTCCACAGCTCTCTTTAGAACATAATTTATACCTGGTGCTAGAAAAATGTGGACAAATTTATACTTCTATCTAAAGATTTGTTGGCACACATGCAGCAAATGCGAACAGCTTTTCCTTTAGTGCAGAACACCCTCTGTAAGAACGCACCTTGGCTGACGAATGTGCTAAAATTCAACGTTGTGTACGCTTTGCTTTTACGAGCGTTCGCTTACCTGTGTTCAGTGCAAACACACTTAACCTTGTGGTATTGTTATGTGCACACCAAAGAGTGGAGGGAAGTGAAACGTTTGCACATTATTGATCCATTCTATTAAAAAAGTGGGCAAGAGTTCTGCAAAGTAACTCGCCCGTTTCGAGAGAATACATTAAAGTCTGTGTCCACAATCGAACTCTGCTCGCCGGACAATGTCTTTTTACTGCCGGCGATTCTCATACATCGAGCCGATCTAACCCTAACAACCTCAGGTCTGAGTATCTTGCACCTCACTGATTTCAGTGGCTCTAATTTGTGAGTAAAAATGGATCTAACAGCATATTTACTACAGAGTACTTCCCAGTTAACTCGACGGGACTTCTGAGTCAACTTGTTTACTTCGTGATCAAAATATGGTTAGGGTTGGGTGAGAGTCTGCAAACGCCTGCGTATAGTTTACTGGGAACCGTGTAAACCGCATTCAATAGTGCGATGCTTCTACGAAGTCCTCGCTCCGTCCTATGGGAACAAGGACGAAATTAAAGAGGGAGAGCGCATTGTGATGGAGAAGAGGGCGCATTCCGCGGGAGAGGGAGCGCGCGCGAAGAACCCCGCACGAGCCGGCGTCCCCGGCGCGGGCCAATGAGAGAGGCGGAAGGGAGAAACGGGGCGGGGCGTGGGCGGCCCGGCTGTCTCCGCCTCCAGGGGAGCGCGAGGGCACACAGGCGGGGGAGGAGAAGGAGGAGGCACTCTGGGGCGAGAGGCTCCCGGCTCCGCGGAGGGTCGCCGCCTCCCTTCCCGGGCTGCACCTCCTGGCAGGGGTTCCCGTCCCTCCCTCGGCAGGGCGCTCCCTCCTCTCTCTCGCTCCTCTCCCTTCGCGGCTCGCTTTCTTCCCCTTCGCGTTCCTGGCGAGCAAGCCCCTTCCCTTCCCCCGCCCCTCATTGTCTCGAAGAGCGTATTGCCCAATTTTCTCCGGGCGAAGGAGAAAACTAACTATGGACGAGGACAAGGTGGCCTCCGCGGCTGCTCCCGCGAACACCACGTAGAAGAGCCGCCGCCGCCGCCCCCTTTCTTTCTCTTTCCTTTCGTCGGGTGGAGCGGGGCTTCCTCCTCCTCCGGGGGCTGCAGCCGCCGCCGCCACCGCCTCTGCCCCGTTGTTCGTGGGCGGCCGGGCGCCGCTTTCTCCGGGGGCGCGCTCCCACGCCCAGCCCAGCCCAGCCAGATGTGCGACCTGCTCGACTCGCAGCCTCCGGCCGAGCAGAAACTCAGCAGGATGAAAAAGTTGCGGCGAACTTTGTCGGAGAGTTTCGGCCGACTAGGTGAGCGAGCGGGTGGGCAGGCGGAAACGGGTCGGTGGACAAGTGGACTCCGGGCGGCTTCTTGCTGCGTCCCGGCAACGGAACATCCCGCAGGGTACCGCCTTCTCTCTCCGCCACCCCATGCCCTCCAGACGCGTTGGAGTACAGTTCCTATAATCCGTAGCCGGCTCGCCCATTGCCCATGCCGGCTGGGGATTGTGGGAGTTGTAGTCCGACACATCTGGAGGACACCTGGCCCGAGCGCTGCGGTGTACCCTGAGCTTCCTGGGGGCGATCGCATCGCGACTCATTCTGGGCAGCCCGGCTGCTCCTTCTTAGTATCTTTATTCCCAGGGGATGCTCGGGGGAGCTCTTATTCCAGGTTGCTTTGCCAGACCGCGCTCAGATTTAATTTTATTGCCGTTCTTTCTCATTTCTTCTTTACAGAACTCGTGATTGTTTAGGACAGAGTTTTCCCTTCATCCTCACTGCAACCCTATGAGGTGGTTGAGGCTGAGAGAAAAGTGGCTGGCCAGCTTTGGCTCTCCCAGTGAGCTTCATGGCTGAGTGGGGATTTAAAGAAGGGTTTTCTCAGTCTTGCATTTGGGTGTTTTAGCTGGCTACCTTCATCCCTGACCATTCTGTGAGTGAGAGGCACATGTTTGTGTGTGCAACATCTGGCTGACTAAAGATTGATTTTAAAAAGTTGCAGCACCATCCAAATTTCTGTACTGTATACTGACTTCATTGCAGTTGGTTCCTGATCTAAGTGTACATGAGATTTCAGCCCCAGTGTACACTTGGGCGAGAAACCTGGAACTGCTGGCACATAACGTATGAGATGACCCAATTCTAATGTTCTTTATTAATGTGAGTACAGAATTAGAGGATAGAAGTTACACTTCAGTGATCAGGAATATATGCCAGATGATGTAGGTTCTGGAAGTTTATGTAACCCAGTGGTTCATTTGGGTGGGCTCCCCAGAATCACCCCCAGCCCATTCTAGAAGGAATGAGTCACAAATATAAACTGACTCAAAAGAAGCTGATGCTAAAAAGTGCAATAAGTCTGCAGCAACATGTGGCACTGAATTTGAGGGGTGAGATTCTGTCATACTCATCCTTGGTATTCTTGCTGTAGCAAAACGACTTTTTTATTGTTTTATTGTCATATTCAGTGATACAATTTTAAAAGTGAGAAATGTAAAGCAAAATAGTTTCTTTTAATCCATTTTCTCTGGTGGAGTAGAAATAAACCGGAATGGAGGTTTCCAGATGGCTTAGTGGTCAGAGAAACCATCCTTGGAATGCTTGGTTGGGTCAGATCTTGCCAGCCAGCCAGCCAGCCAGCCAGGATAACATGGATGCAGAAGTCCTTCCTCATGGCATGCTTTGCTTTTCCTTTGATTCTTGATTAATATTGCTCTGAATCTACAGTGCTGCTGGCTTGCTGACTCACAAAGGCTTGCAGTCTGATCCATCAAATAAGAAAAATACGTTTATTTTTCTTGCTTGGTACCTTTCATTCCCAAGCCAAATGGGCCACTGGCAGTGGTGCAGAAATAGAAAAATCATTCTTTGATTCCTAATGTGTTTAAGCTGAATATAAATGGTGTGGTTTCTGTCATCTTAAATCTTATGACCACTCCTCTTCTCACCACACCTCCAAAAGTTTCTAGTTATTTTCTGGTATCTGTTGCTTTGTAACCACAGATGTCAAGAAGAGTATGGTGGAATACAAAGTATGAGTGTCATGAGTAACCACAGCAGGTAAGGCTCTGTGCTTCTGTAAGACACTTTACAGTGCAACCCTGAACTCTTCTGAGAATTCTTCTATGCTGTATTTACTTTAATTTGAAAAGGATTTTACTTGTGAGCACTGCTTAACTAGGGAGCAAGTTCCATGGAACTTAGCTGTAAGTTCAGCTCCAAGCAAACACTGGATCAGGCTGCAAAACTGTCTTCGTATTACTAGGCAGAAGACAGAAAAAATGGCTCTACTTTATTGTAAAAATAGATGGATGATTAACAGAAATGAGAGTCTGAGAATATATGTTGTGAGACGGAAGGACTCCCACTTCAGTGTGTGTGAAATGAGCCTGATAGTGAAAGGGTTGATGATTGGAAGATTCCAAATGTCCAGTTTTCTAGTCATCCAGGGTAGGGTTGGAGGAGGAGCAGCAGAGGTGGTCCTTGCCTCCCTATCCCTCCTCTCTGCATTTTTCTGGATTGGTTTTTCTGTCCATTTAACACAGCACTTTGACAGGGACAAGAAGGAGGCTGAGGATAGCTGAGGCCTTCGTTTCTCCTGTCTCCTCCACTTCCCTTTTCCTCATCACATTTTCAACTTTGGGTGAGGGCAACTGGTTCATTCTGCATTAGCTGCAAGGGGTCAGGGGAGGAGGGTCAGGTTTCTGATTTCTCCTTCCAAGATTGAAGCACTGTGATTGCTTCTTAAATGAAATTCTGCTTTAATTGCCACTGGCTAGCCTAGAAAGTTCAGCATGTATAGAGGAAAATGAAACTAGCTTTTTAGTTCTATCTACTGATGCACTTTATACGTTAGCTGTGGGGGTGGAGGGGGCACTTGGGCAGGATGGGCGTTTCTTATTATTTATTTATTTATTAAAACATTTTTAGATTGAGGTGAGATCGCTGAGAATAGTGAGTGATACTAGTCTGGCATCTTTTGCTATATTTTATCATCTTCTACTAATTTGCATGCTAATACATCTAATGCATGATGTGTGCTACCCACATTTCTGACGTCACTAAGCAGTTACAAGGTTGAGTGCTTTTGGCTCTCTGTTGTATTGTTGAAAATGAAACCCTAGAAACTACTTCTTTGGGCCTAAGCTAAAATTTTCCTGTCAAATTGTTTCCACTTGGTTCTGCTGGCAAATGCAGAAGTTTAAAAAGTACACGTTGACAGTAGTAACTACTTTCTAATCTGTGTAAATGACAGAGTTTGGGAAGGGATGTGAAAACCTCTGGAAAAATGCAAGTAGCCTGGGAAATATGCAGTTCCTTCAGATGAAGGTAAAATAGAAGCTTCATTCATGCTATTTGATCATCTTATCTGATGGCTTAAAATTGTAACTCATGCTTAAATATTTCCTCCTTTGAGATGGTGTAAGGATTCAAGAACTTTCATGAAGGTGAAACTTTTAGATCTACCACAGCAAGGAAGGGATCGCCGGATTTGATTGTCACCAGTCATTTTATTTATTTATTTGTTTCATTTTTATTCTACCCCAGAGCCAAATCTCTCTGGCCAGTGTACAACTGTGCATAAAAACAAAGCAATAAAATAAAATACAGATATAAAAAAACCAGAAGTATCATTAAAATGAATTTGAAATAGCTAAAACATACAATAAAATGACCCTGTTGAAGGAAGATCACCTCAGATGATAAAGCCATTCTGTATCCAGAAACCCCTGGGTAGCTGATCACCCATAAGTTAGCTCTGTAGGGCCCCTGAGTAAGTGTACAAGTTTTGTATAGTGAACCGCAGTGGTTGAAGGATCCCAGATGCTTGCTGCTTCCTCTTTCTGTGCTTTTTAAAGGCTACTGTTTATGTGAGCATCTCTCTGAAGATGGATGGGAAGCAAGCCTGGAGCTTCTTGTTTCCTGAAGTTTCTCCTGCTTGATACTGGAAGCTCAAGATCTACCAGCTGGAGTTAGGAGCAAAATCGCAGATTTGGAGGAATAGGTTGAACCAGCTGTGAAACAGTGGCTAAGACTTTACTTCCCTATTGCACCCCAAGCCATGACTGGGGTGATTGCATATAAAATATAAAACTTATCTGATATAATCCCCTAATTTGGGCAATGGCTGGCCAGGGGTGAAGAAGGGGAATCTTTTGGTGTTGTGATTACTAAACAGTTGAGAATCTGAAATATTTGGCAAACCATTCAGCCATCTACTGGTAGATCTTGTTCTTGCTTCTACCTTCCTCTATTCTGCTGTGTCTGGTCACTTTAATCTAGGAACAAGTGGGAATTAAAGCCAGCTAAGTGTCTAAACCGTGACCATTGCTATTTCCTGTAGCAATACATTTCATTCATTCATTGTGAGAACTTGAGCCCTGTTGGATCAGACCAACAGTCCTTGTTTGATAAGTATCTTTTTTCACACAATGGCCAGTCAGATGTCTCCAAGAAGTCAGTTATCAAGGCCTGAAGTCATGAGGCCCCATAGGCTGTGGCTGATCAGATATTCCTTGACATGTTGCCTCAAAACCTGCATGTCCAGTTTAGTTTTCAGGTCTAATAGTCACTGATAGGCTTGTTCTCCATGAAGTAGTTAATTCCCCCTTCAAGCCTATCAGAAAGTTCTCCAAAGCCCTAGAACAGAGATGGCCAATTGCATGGGGTCTGGACCATTTTTGCCTTCCCAGTGTCCCCCATGGACTTGTCTTTGGGTGAGACACCCTCAGTGAGTACCTTTTCACTGTCACTAGTTGCTAATGCCTCTCCATGCTTATCATTGCTTCCACTTAACTGTTTAAGAGGCAAAGACACAATGTGGCATCTCTTGCTCCTCTTCCTCACCAGTACCACTGTTTAGCCCCAAGAAAGATTCAGGTGAACAAGCCAGTTGCCATGGTGAAGAGGAAAAGCATCTCCTGGGTCCTCCTGTGGGCCTCTTCTGGAGTATGGAGGAACCTATCAGAAAGCTTCAGCTACAGGCAGTATAGAAATAATCACCTAAGTTTAGTTGTTCTTTAGGTGTTCAACTGACCCTGAAAGAGTTAATTTTGATTTGTAAAAAGGAAGAAAAGCAGGGGGAGTGCATTGGCACAAAGCCACATTTTAAGTCTGGAGCAAATATTTATATCTCAGTACAAATCTTTGGATGGTTCTGTGACAATAGGATATACTTTTAATCCATATGCTTAGCTGGGTGTAAATATTTTTAAAGTTGTGCATGGTATTGATTTGTAATGGGAGACATGCTTATCTCCCCACACTTGAATAACCTGTAGAGCATGGCTCTAATACAGCCTTTGTCTTGAAATGTTTGTTTTCTATATTCAGGGTCCAGTTCTTTGGACGTGAAACAGAAGTGACTTTTCTGCATGTTTGAATCAAGTATGCTGCATGTGATACCAGCTTGTGCAGTAGATGGATCACAAGTTGCTTTGATAGTAGTTTATCGTAAAGGGATTTGGAGTAGCTTGTATGCAGGTGGCAGGTCATCTCCACTGAGGACTACAAGGGTCCAAACTTGTTTGGTTGCAATAAACAAGAGTTGCACCTTTGGACTATGACACTCTACTAGCTTTTATAACAAATTCAAATATTAAAGGGTCACAGTCATACCAGTTCTTTTGTCTGAGCAAAATACCTAATAACTGAGAAAATATAATTCCACCAGATGAATAATGAGCTGGTTCACATCCTACCTTCATAGTTAACACATGGACCTAGGACAGTGAGTATTCAAAGAGCAACCCTCCATATAAATCAGATAATTAAATTAGCTCTTTATCCATAGTACAATTCTGGGTGTGGCTTCCATCAGAGTTTAGGTGGGTGATGTTGGGTGGGTGAGGTAGGCTCCTTTGGTACAAGGGTGTTAAAAGATTATGGATACAGATTCTGACTCCGGGGGGGGGGGGGGACCATTCTTGGTGGTGGCTTCCTGACTCTTTCCAGAAAGGTGAGTCTGGTGTTTACACTTGCCTTTTAGGAGCTAAGTGAAGGTTACCTTTTAACTAGTTCTCCCAGGATTTTACCTTCCTTTCTCCTGCTGCTGCTGTAGTGGATTGACGGTTGTATTTGTTTATTTTTGTTCTGTGATCTTGCCTGGAAAGGTGGTATGAAAAGGTGGAAATGCAGAAATATGGTATGTAAATATTTAAATGAATTCACCCTAAATGCAAAATTGTTACACATTGGGTGCAAACCTGTGGCTGCCAGATGCTGTATAGATGACCATAAGAGGATAATGCTGATGATTGGACTGCATTTCAATCTTGCCTTTCCCCCCCTCTTCACCCAATTTCATCCTCACAACAATTTTGTATGGTGGGTTAGGTTGAGAGTGAGTGATTGTCCCAAAGCCACACTGGTTTTCAGAGTCCCAGTTCTGATCAGGTTAGCGCTGGGACTCTGACCACAGAGTGCTCCTCTCCCGGCCTTACAGCCAGTCTGGTTCATTCTGTGCAGGCTACAGCTCTGAAGTTGCAAGTGCAACTTTGGAGCCAGCACTGGGTAGGTCATCAGCACAGGCAGGGAGGGTGGGAATGAGGCCTCTGCCAGGTTATGAGGAATCCCGGCAGTGCCTTAGCTCTTCTTAAGAGGTCCAAGACACAGATTACCAAAATCTGTGACTTGTGCAGGGTGGAATTTTGCCTCCTCCTGCACTTTGATTCACAGCCAGTAATCCTCTGAATTTGGAGGGTTATAGGCAGCCAAACTGAATGATCCTTTTAAGAAACTATTTTTCTCTGTGTGAAAATACTATGCATTATAGAAAGAAACTGGGAAGAGTAAGACAGAGCTTGCAAACTCTAGGACATGGCTAAAAAAATTCATCAGTGAGGTAATTGCAGGATTCTGGCAATTCCAGCATTTTTCTTATGTGTGTTAAGAACTCGTTTGCCAATAACTTGGTTTACCTCTATACCATTCAGCTGCTGCAAGTTAACAGCTGTTCTCAATTTTTCCTCTGTGCCCTGGGTGTTAAACATAATGTGATCGTTTCATTCCTTAGTAATAAAAAAAGCCTAAGATGTATGTTTCATTGGAAAAGGCTGCTTTGTGTATGGAATGGCAGATAACTTCATTTTGGTAATTTTGGAACTTTAAAATCCAAGCATTGGTTGTAAAATTGTGCCAATGGTCTAATACTTCGGCCATCTACCTAATGGCACTGGTGTTAGTATAATGCTCTAAATGTGTCAGTGTGAAACTTGGAAGTGGTTACTTCCAAATGGGTTACAGTGTTGTCTTTTATGTACCCACACTTTTGAAAGCCTGTCAGCAACATCTCAGGAAGTTCCAAACTAATAGCTTTTAAAACCTCCTTGGTGTCATGATGGAGAAAGCAAGGCGAAGTGCATTTATGACCATATTTTCTTTTCTAGTATTTGTAAAGTCATGAAACACAAGCAAACCTTTTAAAGGCAGTATTGGAATTCAACATCGAAGCATCATTGTGTGGGGAGGTGGCAGATAGAACAATGGGTAACATGGGTCTTTCCTTATACATGTACTATGATTCCATCCCTATATACAGTTGCATATAATATAAGAACCCCTTCTATTTTAATTCTGAAATAATATATTTTTAAAAATTATACCAAAGCTTATGTTGGGACTCCACATAGGCCATGTCACACTCACTGTGTGTGAGTGTGCACTAGATGTTTCTGACATGTATTTTGAACCAGGAAGTCCTACCATAATACTGGTTTCTACTGTCCCTGCCAAACTAACCTGGCTACTGTTCTGGAAATTGTTAGAACATGAGGCTTCAGTGAGTCCCACTGAAATGAGTGAGAACCTGTCAGTCTCATGAACCCTGTAAGGGATGTACTCGTATCACCATGTCTGATGGCTCCACCCTGTCGATCCAGAATTTCTGTGTTGGGAAGAGTGCTCTGAAGGGGGCTTTTGCTCACATTTGCTGGAATGCAAGTAGAACTCACACAGAATTTAGACCCTGATAAAGAAGAGTCCCTGACTGTTAATATGAATGTAAGAAGAATCTCTTTGCTTTCCAACCTTCCTGCTCAACCTGGTGGGCTGGGAAGCAGGGAAGGGGCTGCCGTATTGGCGGTGGGGCTCACATATGCAGCTCATGCCCCTGGCATCCCTAAATGTCACACCTCATACATCTGATGAAGCAGGCTCTGGTATAGGGAAGCTTATATTTAATGAATTTTAAAATTATGTTAAGATGCTGGGAATCTTCCTGGAGCCTAATTATTATGGTACTTTTCTCCTTCCACTAGCTGTCCCTGCCCTCTTGGTTATGGGCAAGGAATTCTGGGGCTAGTAGTTCCTGAGTGAGCATTTCACATGAATAAGCACAAATCTGCCTGCCTCTCATCTGTGGAGGGGGGCTGTCTCTTGCACATTATGATCTGCTCAGATAGATTGGTCCAGTTCTGAGGAGGAGATGGAAGAGCAGCGGGGTGGGCAGAGGACTTGGCAATGTTGCAGTTACCTAGCAAACTTTCTCTGGCAGAGCTCAAAAACCAGCCTCCCTTGGAAAAGGAGGGACACATTTGAGAGCTGGATGGGGAGGGAATGGCAAACGAGTTCCTTGACCAGTAAGGAGACAGCAGGCAAAGCAAGCAGACCAATTGCAAATTGTCTGGTGTTCTTACTGGGTAGCCTGCAAACAGCAAAAGCTACCCTGAGGTGGACCCAAAAGCTTTGCTGAAAGGGAGGAGAGGAGTAGTAGTTTCACTTTGGATTCCACTATTTACATGTGCAGATGCTTCTCCCACTTCTCAAAGAGAATGCTGCTCTGACTGATCCAACCACTTTCAGGAGGGAGCTTCTCCAGCAGGGCTTCTGAGGAATATCTAAGTGAATGGCCAGTGCAGTATGGAGGAAGGGCGAACCTTCAGATATTTCTTTGGCCCCAGCCTGTCTTTCTTCTTCAGTGCTTTCTGATTACATATGGGTAGATAAATCAGGGCTCTAATATAGAGCATAGCTTCTCTGCATTGTTGTCCAAGTTCATGTGGCTAGGCAGAGATAGAAATAAATTGTAAGTGTGACAGTAGCTTAAACAAGGTGTACGTTTGTGGATGTTAGTTGGAAGAGTGTATAATAGAATGTATCATGAGAAAGTATAAGCAATAAATGACAAGGCATATGAAATAGGCTTATTCAGTAGCTGGCTTCTGGCAGTTAACTTCAAGTCTTCCATAGGGCTGGCTGTTCTCAACTGGAATGAAAGTTAAAAAAAGTGAATTTCACCTGAGGTAGAGAAGACAGTTGAATGTAACTGTTGCTTTGCTATCCACTTTCCTGACTTTTGGGTAAACTTCATATATTGAAGCTGGTGTTCAGTAAGATAAATATTTCCTTCTGATTTGTTCCCTAGGGTATTGCTACTTTTAGAATTGCATTGCAGGTAACTGTTTTTTTCTTCTTCTTGTAGCCTTGAAGAAAGATGATAATGGTGTTGATGAGGTAAGTTAAAGTTTCAGTTTCATTGTACTATGTCAAGCAGCAATATCTGACTTGTGGGCATGTTTATGTATACTGCAAACTTTTTCATTTTCCTGACCCTCAAATGCCACTGAGATGAGTGCCAGATTCCAAACAGGAACTGGGCCAGCTCTGCCCCTAGGCTGGGTCAGGCAGCCACCTCGGACAGTAGATCTTGTGTGCCATGAAAGGGCAGTAGATTTTCTAGTTTATTATGATAGTATTTTTGCTGCTAGGGAGGTGGAGAAGTGCTGGTCCAGTTTTTGGTCTGAGGTACAGGCCACTCTGAGTACTTTGAGCTGGAGCTGAAGTGTTGTTAGGCTTTGCTTCAGGCAGCAAAAAATCCTGGAGTGGCTTTGTGGCAGAAGCACATGCTTGTGTGGTGCCTTTCAATGAAAAAGTGCCTTAAATACTAAAGGCCTAGTGGGTTTTGTGGAAAATAAATGCGTACTCTGTATCCCAATCCTTGCTGTTCAGCACCATGTAATCTTGTTGAGCTGAGTTCTGAACACTTTTCTGGGGAAATGTGCTCACTTGCCAGTTCTGGTTTGTCCCACCACAACTAGCCCGCAGTGGTCAAAAAGTCCAAGATTGTTCCAGTAATGCATTTGTCTGGGTTTAATTTTCCTATGCATAATAGTATATCGTCTTCATCTTGCCAAAGTAAAGACATTTTAAATGTGCAAACCTGGATTTTTTGGTAAGAGGTTTCCCAAAAAGGAAAGAAAGAGAAAAGGGTTTTATTAGAGGATGAAAATCCAAACAAGCTTGCTTTTGTATCTTTTAAAGCATGGGTCCTCAAACCACGGCCCACCATGCCCATTTATCTGGCCCACGCTGCCACCCACGTGCTCACCGCATGGGCGGGAGGGCGGTGGCTTGCTCACTTGGAGATGGTTTTGGACTCACTGGGAGATCTCCGAGCGAGTGAGCTGCCGCCCCACGCGCCCAGCACCGCCTTGCGTGTGCCCGATGCCGCCTCACCAGTCCACGCGCCCAGGCACCCCCGGCTCACCAGCCTGTGCAGGTCACCTGGCCCCCTGTCGAAAAAGTTTGAGGACCCCTGTTTTAAAGCAGTGGTGGTCAATGAGTGCTCCCACGGTGTTTTGGCTTACATTCCCTATATGCCCAGCCAGCTTAGCCAGTTGTGAGGTACAAGGAAAGCTGAAGGCCAAAAATACCTGGAGAGCCACAGGTTGCATATGAAAACTGGTCTAAAACAAGCAAGCCTGGGTAGAGAGAGATAAGGAGGAGGGGCATTGTCAGCTCTTACTGACTGTTGAAATTTGCCTTTTGTATTTAGCTAACTCTTTCAGAGGGAAGTACAAGGTATAGCAAGGCTTTTGAGACCCCTGCTGATTGATCTGGGAGCTTTACCTTCTAGATAAGCTTGGCATAACGATGTGTGACGCTGTTTCATTTCACTTCTATTAACATTGTTCCCAAAGAATTTGTAACAATATAGGCAGCTGGTGTATAATGGTTCCAAAGATTTGGGTTCAGAACCAGAACAATTGATCTAGATGAGCTAAGTCTAGCAGTTCTAGGTTTAGCACTCTCAATTTTTAGGTCCTCTGCTCTGAAAATGTTGGGAGGTGAAGCATGTTGGCAGAGATAATGTAAACTGAAACTTTAAAGAAATGGGTGGGATATGGCATGCTGGAAATAAGACTGCCCAGGGACAATCCTTGCTGAATGTTTGGGTCTGTGCATATATACTCTGAAAGTACCAGAGGTGATGTCAGAGTAAGCACTGGAGTTGTTTCATTAAAAGCCTGTCTCATAAATGGCAGAAACAAGCCTGAATCAGGCTGTTCTTTTAATTGTATTATAAACCTGGAATGTATTTGGCTACTTTGTTTTTCTTCTCTGGAGATTTGATGGTTTACAATAAAATTGACAGGATACATAATACAGGAAGAGAATAATAAACTGTTTATAAAGTATTTGTATCAAACTAAATGTTGCTTTTAGAAAGTAACCAAAGGGTTCAAAACTTTATGGACAGACCAGTTATGTAACACTTGACATTCTTGCTTTTTGACCCACAAGCAGCATGAACCACTCTGAGTGTCGAGTCAAGACTGTAGGAAAAGGCACGGGAAGAGTGAATTGTTCCATTTTGGAATCAACTCTTTACATGGGCAGAAGCTAGTTCCACAGATTGGAGGGATCATACTTTGATTTATGCAACTTGTTAACATCTCTCAAAGAAAATCCCCTGTATCATTACTGAAGGTGTTATACACCAATGAAATACGGTATTTTATAAGCTTTTCATTCTGATTTGCTGGGAAGAAAAAGGGGATAGAAATATGGACATGACAGTATCCTTGGGCTTCTCTAGCTTCTTTCCCTCCTGCGCCAAAACACTTTAGCTAGATAGGCAAAAGAGTCTGTCTAGGAAACATGTAGGGTGGGAAGAGCAGTGAAGATCACTTCTGCTGCTTCTTGCCCCTTCAACAGGATGATCCTAAGTCTCCAAGTTTGGGAGCTTCACATCCCCATCCAGAGCGCAACCTGTGGGATTGTGACCTTGATGTGTTTAGTTGATACTTGATGGGGCGTGTGCTCTTAATTGAGTGAACAAGAGCTTCTTCACTGTAGCAAACACTTTATGGTTAGTCCTTGAAATGGAAGATTAGTTAACCTGCATTCTCTCTGTGTGCACAGAGTACTGAAAGTACCTAATTTGTCTGTCATTGTATATAGCAACCATTTAACAACAATAAGCATTAACATCTTAAATCACTTCAAAACACTTTGCATAGATTATCCAAGGAATCCTTATAACAACCTGTAAATTATCCCCTTATTTTGGGAGATGGGGAAGCTAAAAAAAAACCTGGCTTGTTCATGGCTACCTTATCAGTTCTTTGGCTGTGATGATTTTGAATGGTTGTGTATTTTTCCTACACTCTACATTGCATCAACATGGAACTCCGACAGAGTCTTGGCCTGCTGATTTTCATTGTAAGGTAATGGGCTTAGGGCACATAAACATATTTAAGATCAACAGCTTTGTGCCCTCTGGAAGCTGTGTACAGCTGGTTTTCTCAGTGGAGAGCAGGTGATACTGCTGATGTCTTCAAGCTCGGCTGCTGTCAGTTGTCTGAAGTACTGCTTAAGTAAGATAAATTCAGGTGCAGTGCTGAATTCTGAAGGACTGATTAACAAAAATGTGGGGATTGCATTGTACTATGTGTAAAGTTTAATTATTAATCTGCTTTCCCAACAACTTCCTTCCTTGCTAATGGGTAATCTTGAATGAGACCTAAACTGTTGAGCCTTGAATGGGATGTATAACACGCTAAGGGAGGGAATGTATAATGTATTCTGCATACCTCTTCCTTCTATATGCCACTGCAGACAAGGCACTGAATGGAAAGAGAAGTAAGAGAGGTATGGAATTATTCTTGAATCCTCTCTCTCTCATTCTCTCATTCTCTCTCTCTGTGTGTGCACGCGCGCGTAAATCCTTTTTCTTGAGCTCCAATTCCAGCGAAGGTTAATTTTGCTTTATTTTTAAAGTTTTGTCAGGGGAACCAGTTGCTAAGGGCTGACTAGGCAGTGTGTTGGGGAAAATAGTTGATCTCTAACCTCTCTGGTGGAAGGCAAGATGGCAACAATCAACTTTTTTGCTGTTTCTGTGCTTTATATAGTAAGCTATTGATTTTTAGACATGAACGATGCTTCATTGGCGAAAAGAGGCCGTTCATCTGCTCCTGCGCACCAGGATGATGGTGTAGAGACTGGGTCAGGAAATTGAAAAGAAGGGGGGAACAATCAGTGAAGTGCAAAGGGATCTTCAGTAAGTGGAGAAAGAAATGTTAGTGTGCTTTTGTGGAGAAAGTAATAGAGAATGATGTGTGTGTGTTGTGTTGGGGAGGCAATGTAGCACTGGGTTAACAGCAAAAGGAAAAGTTGAGCAATTGAGATCAAGAGCTGTCTAGTTTTCTCTGGAAACAACTGCACTGCATGGCATTTTTTCTCTTGTGTTGGCTCTTGGTACAAACCTTCTGCAGAAAATGGTCACTATTACATTTTAAACTTATGAGTTTCTTGGGGCCTGTTTGTTTTAAGAATTCTGAGCATGCGACATGCTTCATGGTAACTAATGATACTTTAATTTCTTGAAATAATAACAATATTGTGTTAATATGTGGAGGAAAGGGAGTGAGTTAACATAAGTAATAGGTGGCTTCACAGAAATTCCATATAAAATGAGTTGATATGAATGGACATCACAGTAATGGAAGTATACAAGGAATGGAGATAATTTAAGATGCCATATGTAAAGAAATGATTTGAGAGCACATCATTCCTTATTTTGGATAAGACGGATTTACTTATGTCACAATTTTATTCTATCCTTTCTCCAAAGAGTTTTCTCCCCAAGTTACTTTCTCAACAACCCTGTGAAGTGTGTCAGGCTGAGAGAGTGACTGGCCCCTGGTCACCTGATGAGCTTTGTACTTGAATGGGGATTTGTATGAACTCTTTCTGGTCATAATTCAATACTCTGCTCCAGGAATAGGGAACCTTTTTGGGCCATGGGCACCTATGGCCATTTGAGAAACTTCTGGGTACCACCACAAAATGGCCACATTGCAGATGAAAGCATCTACTACTTTATCTTCATTCCCCAAAAGTTTCTCTGAACCTATGTGTGGTGCAGATGGAGGCCTGAAACAGAAGGTGGGAGCAGCTAGAGGCTCCGTTCTTGTTTGAAGCATCCCAGCTACGGACAATAAACTATTACTATTTTTAAATGGTTATTTTAAAGAGAGAGGAGTAGGACACCTCAAGAGCGGCTGAGGTGAAGTGCTGCTGGTGGGTGCCAAGTTGCCTGTTTCCACTCTATCCACGACATCCGATTGATTTGAGGTGTGCGTGACACATGCAGGCATGCCTGTGGCCTTGACCCAAGATCACATTTCCATTTATAGGAGTTTTAGTTTAATCATAAAAGATATATATGAAGTTAGAAAATGTCAGCCTGGATCTTAAGTTGCTCTTCTCTTGACAAAGAGCATCTGTGATTTCTGGCAGCTTTCCTTGTTCAAATGCACTGCCCCTGCCCCTGTACTGTACGTCATTCTCATGTATATCTCCCAGATCTTAGGCTCTGCTTTCGGATTCTCTCTCTCTTCACTGGCATTTGAATTCCACTTGCCTATTGACACAGGGTTTTATTTTGCCTTTTGAAATTGCTGTTCCCTTTCTGATTTCAAGAAAAAGGTCAAATAGAACCTTTAAAAACTTAAAAAAGAAAAATGAAAGGTTAACATGAAAATATCCATTTACCTGAATTGGTGTATTATTGTTTGGTTGTCTGAAGGGGAAGGGGTTTGGTTTTGTTACTATATGTGAGTTAAAATCCATACAATTGGTTCTTTTAAAGTATTGGTTTCTTATTTATTTTTCTGTGCTGTAACCACCTGGATTTAGACATTTTGGCCTATTCTGATGTATAAGCTAAAACTGTAAGTTATAGATTTTGTACCAAACTAGTCCTTAGCTATCTTGGATTCCCATCACAATAGCCCTCAGAAGTAATCATTCCAATTTTATGAGAGGAGAATTCATTCTAGAATAGTGGTTGACCAAGGCTGCTGGAAGTTGGAATTTCTGAGCTCAAGTTACTGGGTATTCTTATACTTACTGGTATTCATTGTATGCGTTGACTGTGCATTTGTTGTTGTTAGTCACAAAGTAGTGTCTGACCCATCGCGACCCCAGGGACAACATTCCTCACCATCCGCCAGAGTCCACTTAAGCTCATGCCGACTGCTTCAGTGACTCCATCTAGCCACCTCATTCTCTGCTGTCCCCTCCTTCTTTTGCTGTCAACTGTTCCCAGCATTAGACTCTTCTCCAGGGAGTTCCTTCTCATTAGGTGGCTAAAGCATTTGAGTTTCAGCTTCAGTATCTGGCCTTCTAAAGAGCAGTCAGGGTTGATCTCCTCTAGGACTGACTGGTTTGATCGCCTTGCAGCCCAAGGGACTCACAGGAGTCTTCACCAGCACCACAATTCGAAGGCGTCAGCCTTCCTTATGATCCAGCTTTCACAGCCATCCATTGCAACTGGGAAAACCATAGCCTTGACTATGCGCACTTTTGTCGACAGGGTGATGTCTCTGCTTTTTAGTATGCTGTCTAGATTTGCCATCGCTTTCCTCCCCAGGAGCAAGCGAGTGACTGTGCATGTTTGCTAATGAATACTATATTCAGTCACTACAAAGAGAAGTAGGAGGTGGCTGCATAAAATTTAGCAGCTGTGATAGCACCACTTGCTGCACAGTTGACAACTGAAAGCATTTGAGTGATTCATTAAAATCCATATCTGCTGCATTGTTCTAATAGTCACAATCTTTCATAGCATTATTTTTGTGTGTTTAAAGCAGGATACCCAGGACTTCTAATACCTAAGTAGTAAAATATCTTTTAAATACCTAGGACTTTTACATAACGGTCAATCCAATTAGATGTTCTGGCAAAACAAGGTTATTTTATTCATTTTTATTTAAAGTACTTATATATTGCTTGATATTCTAAAATCTGTGTGGGTTTACATAAAAATACATATATTAAAATTAACATAAAATTAAATATGAAATAAACAATTAGAAACATAACAAGGGCAGTAGGATAGCAGTGTCAGGGAAAGCCAGGAACTCATCTGCAATGGGTGTTCGGAGTTTGTCACAGTTTCCACCCTTCAGGCCGTATGTGGGAGCTTGTTTCAGCAAGAGGATTCCTCAACCAAGAAGGTCTACCTATGTGCTGTTACTTGAAAATATGCGGTTAGTGGTGAGACAGCTAACAAGGCCTTGTTGTAAGAGCCAGAGGGTCAATTTTGAATATACAGATGGAATGTAGTTGGTTGTCTTGGTCCTGAGGTTTGTCCTAAGACTTTTTGTCCTTTCCATGTGCATTTGGGTATAACAGCTGACTGAAATAAAATGTAATCAGTGGGGCTTACTTCCATGGATCAGACAGCAGTGTTTTCTTTGAATTAGAATTGAACTCTGAAAGCCAAGGTAGTGCTTGATAGCTCATTTCCAGAGGTGGAAGACTTGGGAAGTAAAGGAGGAGCAGCATCATTTGCTTGGAATGACTGCCTCACACCTCTGTCTTTATAGAAGTGTCTGGACATGATGGTTGTGGGCAGCCTGCAGTTTTCAGAGGCAGGTGCACTGCAGTACCAGTTGTTGGACAGCAACAGTGGAAACGCACTGCTTCATGTATTGCTTGCAGGTTTTCCAGGGGCATCAGGGGTCCATGTGGGGAACAGGGTGATGAACCTCCTGGCAAAATGTGGCCCCATTGAAGTCCTCAGGGTCTCTACATGGTCAAGCCACCTTCTTTCTTCTGACAGCTGAGGTGTTGTGGTTCCTTTATCCCCTTCCTAAAGTTGCAAACCTAGCCTGAGTTATTTGCAATAAGTACTTTAAGCTAAAAATTTCCTCCTATTTAGCTTATTTGTGGCCTATTTCCCTTTCTTTTGGCTCCACCTGCCAGGGGTCAGCTTCTCAAAATGAATTTGATCTTCAGGCTGAACACTCCTGAACTAAATGGACCTGTGGCTTGATCCAGCCAGGCTTGTCAGTTTCTGTGCCTGATTTGCATAGTATGCAAGTTATGTTGGTTTGAATTTGGGGACCTGGGACAAGGCACTGATAATGTAGTCATAGAACTGAGCGTTCCATTTTATGCTTTGTGGCTTATGCTTGAAAAAAGCAAATGAACCAAAGCTTGCACTTTTGCTATAAGGTGATATTCTCCCTAAGGGCTGTACTGTAAGGTGGGGAAAGGAAAGGACAATCGAGCACTAAGCAAGAGGAATCTCCTTACAGATAAAAAATCAGGGAAAACAAGGAGGCTTCTTCCCTCCTCCTCCCCACACATCTGGTAGCCTCCAGACCAATGTGCAGGGCTTGGGGACGGGAGTGGGCAGAGCCCGTGGAAGGAGCCCAGGGCTCTGTAGACTGGATGGGGAGCCTTCATGGGCTGGAAGTTCCCTATTCCTGCTGCTAGATATAAAGAGAAATTAGAGTCTAGAAGAATATTACAAATCCTACAGCCTTGAGATATAAATTCTCACACTGTCAGTTATTAGCACAGACATCACAATTATTCACAATAGAGAAGAAATACAAGAAGTTGAACAATCTCCTGTATGTTAACTGTTTCAATATGATACAAGCAAAATACACTTTCTCCTAAATACTTCCTCACTAAGTTACGTCTAAAGATAACAGCAGTATGCCATATCATAGAAACAGCGCGAGTCAGAAGGGGCCATCCCAGGCCATCTAGTCTGACCCCCGGCTCCAGCCAGCTCCGCTCACAACATGCCCACCTTGTGCATGTCTAGCCTATGCTTGAACACCCTTACCAATGGGGCCTCGACCACCTCCTGTGGAAGCCCATTCCATATCCTTGGGGTCCTAACTGTCAGGAAGTGCTTCCTGGCATCCAAATTGAACCTTGGTTCCCTGAGCTTTGCTCCGTTAGAGCGCGCCCTGCCCTCCTCTGCAGGGGAGAAGAGGTCTCTACTCAGCTTCATGTGACACCCCCTCACATACCTGTATGTCACCATCAGATCCTTTAAATACCACTTTGAAACAAGACAAACAACAATATCTTTAAATACCACTTTGCCCAATTACTGGAGGAGAAATCACTGAAAAAACTCTAAAATATAAAGTGATATCAGACTTGAGTTATTCTGAGCATTATTTATGAAAATAATAATATTGAGACCTTTTGTCTAAAACGAAGTAAAAAATAAAATAGAAATGACGTTTAAGACAATATAAGCCAGTGGATCATGGGAAGATGCACAGCAGATGTCAAATGGTTTCTAAAGTATTGTGGACATTATGGCAGTGGAAAATTATCTCTGTGTGTAAATCTTCATAAGAAATGCACTGTGGGAAGTGACATTTTCCCATAGGGACAAAGTATTGTAGTATCTTTCTCTTATTTGATCAGATGAATTGTCTGCATATTTCTGCATGGAAAGCTAAAGGGTATCATACAGTTGCACGTGTGCATTCATCATGTCCCCAGTGATTTACTGACCTCAAACAGCGCTCTCTTCTAAAAGGTCTGAGAACATTTTTATAAGGATCCAGACATATTTCCTGCCACGGAATTTTGTCATACTTTCTTCTGTTTCCAGATATGAATGGAGATTTTTAAAAAACCAGAACACTGCACAGGATTCAAGCTTTATGTAAAAAGAAAATATTTGGCATCGGAGTGAGGTGGGGATGGAGGGACAGAAAGACATTCCACTCTTTCTTAAACTAAGGCTGCAGCTGTTTTCCCAACAAGCCAAAGAAAAATGTTTCTCCATGACTTTAAAAGAGAGACCAGGGAACAGCTGATGCATTTGAAAGGAAAGGTAGAATTGCTTTAAGTCCTATCCAACCTGCCAAGTCCTGGAATTTTTTTTTACTGCTCATTGTTTAAAATCACTCAGATACATGTGTGTCCATGTGTTTGGGCTGACTGTTCCTGTGCTTATAGGTAAATGGGGTTTTGACGATGTATAAGGTATTTTAAAGATTTTTAGGGAGTGACTCTGTAGCCCCTCAGACAATGTGTCTCAGGGCCACAGGATTTTTGAATTGCTAGATCTGAAGCTAGAGATTGTGCCTGAGCCCTGGAGTTGGAGTTCCAACCCCCTTCTTCCTCATAGCCAGTATGGGGGAAATACGCACTAGATGCTTTCCTGGGACAGAAAAGTGATTTTGGAAAGGAGTAGAAGAAGGTGGCTTGGGGTGGGAGAAGGCTGGGGAGGCCAGTATATGACTTGTCCTGAAGTCTCTCCAGCCTCCTTCCCTTCCTCTTCAAAACACCATCACTAGATGCCCAGCAACACCAATTTAGTGAAAATGCAGGATAAGATGTATTGAATAGGAACGAGACTTTGAATTCAGATGTTTATGCTCATCTCTGTAGGATTGCACTGTAAATCTTTATAAACTGTCCATGGAGCTTTGGCTTTTGGGTGGTACAGAACTGTAATAAATGAAAAGTGTTCCGTCTTTCCCAACCATCTTTTGAGTCCATACCTTGAATGCATTCCCATTGGGGAATGTGGAGGACCAGCTTGGAGAAAAAACCCCTCACTAAAATTGGAAGGGGGAATATTTTTTTTAAAAGCCTGCTGCAGTTAGTGTAGGCAAGGAGGCACACAGTTAAAAAAAGGAAGGTAGCCTTTTCTACCCTCTGCATTCTTGAAAATCATTCCTCCATGTGACTCTTAGGTTGTCTAGGAGCAAATATGGCATTTGTCCCTGTTTTTCTGCAAAAACAAGAACCTCTGCTAATACTCCTCTTCCCTGCATATTCTGGCAGTGCAATTATAGAAATGTCTAATTAAGACAAAATCCCACTGAGATGAATGGGCTGAAAATATTTTTTTGACAGATTCAGCTTCCCACTCAGATCCTCTCCTTGGTCCATTTTCATATTAGTGAGTTTGCTTACCAGAACCTCCCTCACTTGAGTTAATGACTATGTCTTTCCTTGTTTAGTAGACAGGGCAGCAAATCAACTTTTGGAAGGAGGACTGGGGGCGGGGGGACGCTTTATGGGCCACCTCACAATTTTGGGTGAGATCCAAAGAGGATTTGGACAAAGTATAGAGTGCAATTCCAGAAAAAGAGTGTCAGCTTCTGTCAGTTGGAAGAGGCCATAGTACATGTGTGAGCTTGCTAACTTGCCCCTGTTCCTCATGAAGAACAGCACCAGACCTCTCTTGTGATCCAGTCAATGTCCAAATCTCAGTTCAGGCTTTTCACATTTACAAAATACATTCTGGCAAACTAATTCCTAGTGAATTTGTCAGTCACTTGGAAGGAAATTAATTTTTCTGTGTAAGCTCAGGCAAGTTTTTCCTGTATTAGAAACTCTTATCCTTTGAGAGATTTTGTGCATCTTGCAACTGCATTTTGGAATTGTTTGGCTTTGTATCATTATGCCTTATTTCTGGTGGTTTTCACATGGCTTGCCTGTGCAATGAAGATGTGTGGTACTTGTCATTGGAAATTGCAGTATGGGGATGAAACCTACAGATACTTCCTTGCAAAGACAAAAACAGATGAAGATACTGTATTGATTTGGAAAATTTGGGTAGAGGAATCTGCTCTTTTATACTGCACATGCTCCAACACATGCAATTAATTCTAAATATAATTACAGCTTTATAATACCTTTATTGGTACTTTGTCCAAAGGTAAACATTACGAACATGAGTTTTGACCATCCAGGATAATGAAAGCAAACCTTGTTGTTCAACTCTGAACGTTTTTTCTTTTCTTAGCTAAACCTAATCGTAATCTGTAACAGTGCATGTATTGTGTTCTAAGATTGATGGAGAGGGGCTGAGGCAAATCCCATTTGCTTGTCTCTACTGGTGCCTCTTGATGATGTTCCAACCATTATTGAGGACAAACTCAAGATGGCAGCTTGTGACACTGCCTAATGGTTCACATAGAAAGATGGCTGGACCTACCTATATGTTCAGTTTAGGGATTCTAAACTTTGACCTCTATCCCTAACTCAGCTCAATTGAGGAATGTGCTTTTTTTTTTTTTTTAAAGATTGCTGTTACCTTAATGTTACTCACCTTTTGTTTCTCATAGAAGTTGAAAGAGCGGGTGGGAGCGTGCTATTGAACTCAAGTGAGTTTCCTATAGGCAGCTAGTTGGCTACTATGTAAACAGGACTAGAAAAACCCCTTGGTCTGATTGGGCTTTTCATATGTTTTTATTAGCCAGAATTTAATGGTTGTGTATCACCACACATTCCTTTAACAAGGGAAATCAGCTAGGTCTTGTCCTGGTTTGATCATTTCATGTGCTCAAGCTGAACATACTAAACTGTTTCTGCAAACAGCTGCTTGAACCAGACAAATCTGATGACAATTGCCATGTGTGGAGAATTATTAAGGCTGCAAATTCATAATGATCTCTTTTGGGAGTGTGTCCGGTACTTAATCTTGCTTTTTATCCAGCTATTAGCCTGACAATACTGGCAGTGGGAGCACAAACCAATTTTAAACTGCTTTAAGTGTTGGGGCTTTCCCCAGGGCAGGCAGGCTGCTTATATTAGCAACTTGCCCAGAAAGGGGATATCTTGCAATCAACAAAAGGTTGGCATAATTACCAGGGTCCAGGGAAGGTTTCTTTAAGAGTGCTCTTGTGATCATGCCTTTCCAGGCAGCTTGAATCACCACTTCTTTTAATGTGGCATTTATGATCCATTTGCACCCAGCTTGACAGAATATAATTAAGTAAGAAGGGCAAGTGTTAAACTAGGGAGGGGTGGCTGAACGGCTGAGGCTGCAGCAGCTGGAACTCTGCCAAGCAAAAGTGGCTGAGAAGAGTTCAAATGGCAATGTCCTGCATCCAAGGTTGCACCCACGTTGGAGCAACCATGAGGTGTTTGGCTACCTACTGGGGCATTTGTCACCTGAAGGTTTCCATAAAGCAGATAGGTCTTTAATCCACCTGTTGGCAGGGAAATAGCATAGTGCCACTATCAGAGGAGGTGTTTGTATAGATTGGTCCCAAGTCTTTTTGAGTGTGGCCTTTACAGTACACCAGTGAGCAGACCAAGCATCACATGGTTGGAACATCCCTTAGTTTGATACAGTTCGAACTTAGTTGAACTTCAGGAAAAGTGAGCAACTTGTCGGAACTGGATGCATGGTGCTTGCCCCACCTGAGTGAAGGCATATTCATTGGCACCATGCCATGGTGCTCATTGATGGCTGCCTGAAAAAAGTCTCTCCACTTCATTTGCTCAGGGAATCTGCCCTACAAAAAGGGAAAGGGGCAACTGCCCCTCAGCTCCTCTACCTTCAAACTGTATGGACTACAAAGCTATGCTGGTTAGGGAAGTCTCCTCCTAATGAATGTTTTGGCAGGCTTCAACTGAATGTACACATTTAAATAAAAGTACTGTGTTCTAAGAACAAACCAACCTTTGGGTGCATACCCGTCAGTCCCCATAGCATGAATGCCAAGTTTCAAGTGTCTTGCTTTCATGGTTTTGGCTATGGTGCTGATGGTGAGAGGCCCATGTTCTCTTTTATTATTATAAATAATGCATGGTAAATGCTTACCTATAAGATCAAATGCTAAAATGTGGTTTGTAATGATGTATTTCCATGTGTGTAGTTTCCTAGGTCTCACATTCTTACAGGTCTCTGTAAAGGAATTGAGAATACCAGTGGGGGGAAAACGTGTCAGTTATCATGTTATTACTCTTTCCATTTCAAAACTTTAACTTCTGTGCTCTTCTGCCTTGGTTTAATAGGTAGCTCTCCAGGGAAGTTGGTGGTAAACTAAGGAAATGTAGGATCAGATCTTCTGTTCCAAAGTGATTCCTCTGGAGACAAAAAATGTTTTGTTGGTTCTAGTAGTTGCTTTGTTAAGTTTTTACAGCTAAAAATTAAACTAGTGTAATTAGATTTCTGGGACTCTAATTCTGGCATTTTCTGGGGTGTTCAGGAAGAGGCAGTGTGTTCTTATGCTTAGAGAGGAAAATAAAGATCAGTGTTTTTTCAAAAGAGCTATTTAATCAAATTTTTCTTTGTGATGGGCCTTCATTAAAACCTTTCAGTGCATTTGCAGATATGAAACCTTCAAAGGCAAAATCCAATTTCCACTGCTTTACCTTAAAATTAAAAAAACCAAAAGGCTGCCAGCAGTTTAATTATGCTTAATTTTCCCTGGTATCACCAGACTTGATTGTAAGGGAGACAGTTGCAAACAAAGGGAAACTCTTACAAGGGATTGAACTTACATAGAGATTGATGAGCGTATAAAATCTGACCTATGTTTAAACTGTTGCTGTTAGCAGTTGTTAGTATAATGCTGGTGGTCTGAATTGTAAGCATTCTTTTAAAAACTTGGCCTTGTTCAGGACAACTGCAGCAGGTATAGTCTGCATCTTAGATGATTTTTCCTGGAGTATTTTCTACGTGCTGGTAGGAAAATTCCACAATAGCTTTCATTTTGCATTCATGTACACCTTCATATGTACAATACAGTGCCGGTAATACAACTATTATATGACTAATTTCCTTGCTAAGCTCTCATTTCCTTGGTTTTTTTTCTGAGTTTGGATCTTGGAAAAATCTCTCCATCAGCAATTCCAACTATACAGAATGGAAAGTTATGTTAAATGCTAAAGACTTGCTGTGCAGATGCTTGGACTGCTCCCTTCCCAAATTTGAGGGCTTAATGTTGCTTTTATGGACTTTGGGAAAAGGAAGGTATCACAATCTTGCTTTAATGGCAATTGAGAGAGCACGTCTTTTTATTTATTTGGAGTTTTTATATGCCGTCCCATCGCTTAACGCCTCTTAGACATGAATTTTCAAAGAGCAGTGCTCCTTGAATGGGCAGTAAAGACCCAACAGCTCTATAAAAGACCTCCTCCTGATGGAGATAAAATTGCTGGAACTGGCTGTGGCATGAGTCAATACAGCCAGTATTGATTGGATTCTTCTTGGAGCTGTGGTATGAATCAATACAGAATTTGATTGGATTCTTCTTGGAGGTGTGGCTGCGGGAATGGTCATAGTGAGTGGGGACACTTCGGAATTTACCGCATTTACTAATGGCAGAATGGGAATGGGAGAAGTGGTGATAATAACCCCAAATCCCCACTAGTTTGTTTTGAGTTTTATTGTTGAACTTAATATTGAATTTGTTATATTCAGGTTAAAACCTAAGAATTTGGTTCTGGTATTACTGCGCGCTTAGACCTTGGCTTCCAAGAGAGGCTTCTGCTGGAGAGATACAGGGAGGGAAGGTGGGAAGTTAGTGATGTAGAGTCTTCAGGGTGGAAAATCTTTCAAAGACAAGGGGGTGCAGTTGTGGATTTTGAATCTAGCTGGAACAATACTGGGCTGAAGAAATGTATACCCTCCAGACTGGCATTGGCTTTCATGTATTTTTCCTGAAGAGAAAATGCAAAAATGTTGTCCTTGACTTTGTGTTGAAGTTCAGGGTAGTCTCTCAGGTCGGGTTGATCAAATTATCTGTGCTTTTGCTTTATCAGATTCACTGTTTAATCTGATTTCTGGCTTTAATACAATCAAGTGGCGTATAGAGCTGTGCTTTAGAAGCTTGCAGAGCTGTGGTTGCAGCTAGCTACCAGGTGGTAATGTTTTAATATGAAGACAAATTCCCAGTTTCTGGTGCCTTTGCTAAAAAATCTTTATTTAAGATACAATTGTAATGTTGGAGCATGAATTGCCTTCTGAAAAGAGCTTAACTCTGTAATGTAGAGGTATAGAACCTCTTTTTGTCCAAGGGAGAGGTATTTCAATGCTTTAGAATGGAGCAAGGGAAGATGGTGCAGAAGCTGGAAAGTCACCAAATAAATGATCAATGGTTAGGAGAAAAGGGAAAGGGCCATGGTCATTTCAGGAACTCCAGAGAACCAGATTTAGCACTCTGATAGGCTGGCTTAGGCTTCTAAACCTGAAGTTTCCCACTGCAGCTGCAGCAAGCACCCATACAAGCTCCAGATTTGGCCAAAGTTAAGCCTGTGTTATAGAGTCCTAGTATTTTCTATAAGAGTAAGGCATATGCTTATCTTCCATTAAATTAGTTAGAATTTAAAACTACTTAGGGTGCAATCCTAAGGCCCATAGACATTGTCTGTGTGGGGACATAGGCCACTTTGGGTTCCCAGATCAAAGGTTGGAGATAGAGGTCCAAGCATATCCTGGTTCCTATTGATGCCAACTACTACAGGTTAGAGCCCATTTTGTCAAATGTATAAATGGTCCATAAACTTGCTGGGATATAAACTGGCTATTTGATAAATGAATTTGCTAACAAAAGGAAAGAGTAGTTCAGGGTGCAGTGTTAGACATCTCTAGACAAAATAAAAGTACTAGGTTTGCAAAAGATTCTCAGAATACACTCTAAATCTGTCCCTTCCACTACATGGTAGCATTTCCTGCCATTGTCCTTGGTCTATTCTGGTGTTGTGCTGTTCTTGCCTGGCTGAAAATTGCCAGGGGTGGAGTTTGGGAACTGTTGTTGATGCTGTGGCCTCTTGGTTTTCTCAGAGCTCTGTTTTATTCCCTGTGCTGCCTAATACCTACCTGAAGCTGCTGGGTGACATGCTCTAGACTTTTGGGTTTGGATCTCATCACCATGCTGGTACCATAGGCCTGATGCCAGGGAAGCTGTAGGAGTTCGGAATTAAAGCCTAGATACATTGATGGATTGAATGTGGGTTAGCAAGTTGAGGCTGAATCCAGATGAGAGCAAGGAAATACTAATATAGGAATGTGGGTAGAACCTGTTCTGGATGGAACTGCACTCCCTCTGATGGATCCAATTTGGTGTTCCTCAAAAAGTGGTATCGCTTCTGGGGACTTGGGAGCATCATTATTAGTATGCCAGTTCCCCCACTTTCTGCAGAAGGTAGATTTTTCTAAACTCATTTATGTGTGAATCACTTGCTGTCAGTTTATTACAATGTGCTTTATGTGAAGCTAATCACAAGACTATTGGGATACTGCAGATACTGTATGCCGCCTTAAGGCTTCGGTAGTAGGCAGCGTATACATAGAAATACAAATAAATAACAAAAATTATTTGTCGTTTGTTTTTCGGTGCCAGGTGAAGACCTTTTTATTCAAGCGTCATTTTAATTGTTAATGTTATTTTTATTTTAAAGTTTTTTTGGCCAGGGCGACTTATTTTATACAGTTACATGTATTTTATATTGTTATTTATGTATTTTTATTTATTTATTTGTAAGCCGCCCCGAGGCTTCGGCGAATGGGGCGGCCTAGAAATTTTCTAAATAAATAAATAAATAAAAGAATGCCTATGCATGTACACTTGTAGAAATCTTACCACTAGCTATCCATCTGTTATTTAAGTATTACATTTTATACCCCACCATAGCCCATAGGGCTCTTTTAAGATTTGAAACTTATTTAAGATACAATCCTATTCAAGTTTAGACAGACAAAAGTCCTTCAGGTTGGTATAGGACTTTCTCTTCTAAATGTCTATAGGATATCTCATGTAATGCCTAAGTATCTGTAATCTAATCTAGGTTTCCTTGTAAAGACCTCTCTCTCTCTCTCTCTCTCTCTCTCTCTCTCTCTCTCTCTCTCTCTGAGAGGGAATATGAATTTTCCTTCTATATAATAAATATGTAAAAGTGTCTCAGTTCTGTGCAGAGTGCTACCCAATTCAGTATTCAACTCTGTCCCACTCTTAGAAGGGAGAACAGGCATCACTGCTTTCTAGTGATGCATATTCAATCTACAAAGCAATAATACTAGCTCATGAGTACCCTATAAACATCTATGTGTAGAGTATAAACAAGCAAATATTTCTTGCTTGTTTGGTGTTGTCCGTTCTGTACCTGGCACTAGTTTATGGCCATGTCATTTCAAATGTAGTCTTACCACTTTTTTTTCTTAAATGCTTAGCACCAGCAATTTGCTAGCCATTCTAATTATGTAAGGTTGTATGACATATTAAAATGTGCTGTGTCCTTTCTAATGAGAAAGATGTAGCCATTACCAACCCATTTTCTTGAATTTAATAAGCTTTCCATGACAGAACAGTGCATTTTCTCATAGTAGAGAAAGATAAGAGCTGATTGTTTCCCCCTTATTTATTTATCCTAGAATTTGCCATTGATCTTTCATTCACTGGTGTGGATGAATGTTTCACAGAATTTCCTAATCTTTTAGATGTATAATTGTGTTGGACAGCCTTTCTCAATTTGCCACAGATGTTTGCAGCACCTGGGCCAAGGAGGTTGTAATGTAGCACCTGGGCTTGTAATTAGGTAAATTCTAAACTTGCTACAGAAGCAAGTGATATACATGTAAATCCGACTACTGCAAATGTATCTGTACAATGAGTGGAATCTTTCCTTTGTAGAAAAAAAAGCCTGTTGTGCTGGCTATTATATAAATACATATAAAGGCACGTCCCTTTTATCCACATGTTTGTTTTCTTACACAAGGAACTCCTTGTATAAGTTTCTTAGGGTTGGAATATCCCTTTACCCTTTATGTGATTGAGAGTTCGCATTTTAAATGAGTAGCCTGGCAGCTTTTCTGAGGATTTGGACAAGATGCTTGAAGAGCCTTGTGCCCTCTTAATTTATACTCATCAATATGGCTGATTTGTACTAGCTGAGAAGGGTTTACTAACTGAATGTGTCCAGGAAGCAGTTACTGCTTCCTTGCATTGAAGGAGTGGTGCCTGCTGCCCTGAAATTAAGTCTTAAAGACTTAATTGGATCTTCAGGTTTCTAATCACTTTAAGGTGCTTACATTAACTAATAAAGCCCTAAACTGTTTAGGGCCTGGACATCTAAAGGAGTGACTCCTCCTGTGTACACTTATCCAGACCCTCAGATCATCTATGGAGATCCTTCTCCATCAGCCACCCTTAAAGGAAGTAAAAAGGATGGCTACAAGGCAAACAGCCTTCTTGGTTGTGACACCCTCTGCAGAGAGAGATGGCTGATGCCAGTGTTATATAAGTTTTGACACCAGGTTAAAGTCTCTACATATTCTTGCCATTTTATTGTTGAATATTTGGTTTTATATTAGCTTTTAAGATAGTTATTGGTACATATGGATTAGTTGTTAATTTATTGTCTATTTTTGTTTATGATTACTGCACATGCCCAATGAATTATATTGCTTTTGTAAGGTCTTATAACAGGTGTGCCTGTTTTAAATTTGTTTTTAAAGTGAATGTTATATTGTATACTGTACACTGCTGTGCTAATCCAATGGTACATCAATGCCTGAATAAACAAACTGATGCTGCCTGGTTTGCTGCTTCTGCCAAAATACCTCCATTTTGGGCCCAATACTAAAGAGGTTGGTGGCAACCCAGCTGCAGGTTTTCCTGGAAGATACTGATTCCCAAGACTCTTTCCAGTCTGGATTCCAGCCTAGATATGGGACAGAATCAGATGGGTGGCTTTTATAAGGAGAAGGACAGAGTGTGTGGCCTGTTACTCTTACTTGAGCTCTTGGAAGATTTGGATAGCACTGTCCATATATTCTCCTGAGCCAGCTCTGTGGATTAGACTGGGGCATTCCTAACCCATTCAAAATGGTTCCAACTCCTAACTTCAGGGAAGGGTGTATACAGTAGCATTTAGTGTACTTTGACCATCTAGCAATTCTACTGTGAGGTGTCCTAGGGTACAATTTTGTCTCCAATCTATTCAATAAGAGTATGAACCTGTTGGGTGTGGCCACTAGGAGTTTTGGAGCAAGGTGTCATAAGTGAGTTGGTGACACTCAGCCTGTTTCTTCATAAAATCTGCAACTGGAGAGGAGCTTAGATTGTGGTGGGTTGGTTCAGGGCCAGCATCTGAATCCTGGTAAGATGGTAGCATCTTAGATAAGTGATTCCCAGTTCTGGAAATTAGGGCATTTACCTGTTTTGTATGGGTTGCTGAAAGAACAGGCATATAGTTTGGCAGTATTCTTAGATTCATCATTGAGGTCCAAGCCAAAACAACTTGTGTGGTATAAAGCACCTTTTACCAGCTTTGGCTCGTACATCAGGTGTACTCATTCTGTACTCCACTGTGATACCTGCATTAGTAACCTTGAGACTGGCTAACTGTAACACGTTCTATGTGGGTCTGCCCTTGAGGCTTGGTTGAGAAGATGCAGCTAGAACTGGATATTGCAGTGAAGCTGTTGGGTAGAAAGCCTTGCTGTTTGCACACAACAGCTATGCTGAAAAAGTTACACTAGCTGCTTATTTGCCACCAAGCCTTGTTCAGGGTATTATCATTGATCTGTAAAGCCTTAAACAACTGTTACCTGAAATACAATCTTTCCCTGTATAGATTTGTTAGACCATTAGATTCTTCAGGGGAGGTTTAATCCCAGAGTGCTATCTAAGAGCAGCATTGACAACTGGCCTTTTCTGTGGTGGCACCCTTTTTCTAGAATGACCTTCTCTCTGTGGTACATATGAAGCACTGAATGTTTGACCTTCTCTGTCACCATGGCTTGACTAGATCATGATTCTATGTTTTAATTAAAGTGAAATGTATTCCTTGTGCATCAGCAATCCCTCTGCGTATGTGGGAGGCTGACTGCAGATTTGGTATTGCCTAGAGTGCAAGCAAATTCAGAGTTATCTTACAAACATTTGCCCTTTGCTTGCTAAGCAGATTTGCCCTTTCTCAGCATCCTTCCCTTTGTCTCCCCCATTTTAAGCATTTAATTCAAACATTGCCCTTGATGAAGAATAATGACCTAGTTTTCTTTAAGGTACAATAGAAGTGTGATGAGTGTCTATTTTTTTTCTTGGAAGAAATTGGCTTGAGATTAAATTGCCAGCACTGCAGACAGTTCTTGACATGTCTGGTAAGTTTGGGGGCTACATTCTTCTCAGTTTTTAAACAGTAGTGAACAGGGATCCATGAACTCAGTGTGATATATTTCACACACCATTGAAATCAAGGGCAAAGCTGTTTTTAATCATAATAGAGCTAGGGTGCAGCTTTAGGTTACATTTCTCCTGCTTCTTTTCATATAAAATAAAGCAAATGTAGCTGTGTATGTGCATGCAATTTCCAAAAGCTGCAAAGAGGGTCTTTAAAAATCTGGTGTATTAATCTGTTGAATAATCCATGTGCATAATAGTGTACAGATAGATGGTGCTAATGTGTATGAAATTAGAAGTGTGCAGGAAGTCCAGTAGATACCTGTCAGTCAGTTGCTCAGTGTATCTTAAAATAAATTATCAATTTAAATGTTCTTTGGAGATCTTGTGCCAAAGAGCTTTTTAGCTGTAGGTTACTTTGCTCACAACAAGCTTTTTCTTCTTAAGTATTAACATCACTGTTGTGTTTGACAAAGAAGGCTTTGAAAAATAAAGATTTCTCCTCCTCTGTAGAGTCTTCATGAGCATTTTTAAAAAAAGAATGATGCAAGTAGTTCTACTGCTTTACACAAATATCAGAAATTTTAAACAGGGATACAGGTTTGACCTAGAACAGTGCTTTCTCTATTTGTATAGCAGCTTTCCATTTTTTGATTACATCTAGTCTCCTGACAAAGGAATAATAGATAACTGTGCCTCTATACCCATTCTTGAGAAAGCTTTAGTAAATTTGAGGCAGCATACTTTATCTGCATCTGAACAACTTGCCAGACATCAAACATCCTAACTGTACTGTTACATTGTGTTCATTTCATTTGATGTAGTTGCTAAGGGTTAATATTCCAGGATACAGATCAGCATGAAGGAATGTGTGTGTGGGCTGATGCTTGGAGGTTGATGTAGCATCTGTATCCAGGAGTGCTTCCTATTACCTTTGGCAGATATATTAGCTGTGGTGGTTCTTACAAGAGAATGGTCTGGCCATAGCTTGCCTACCATGATAGCCTCCAGTTGCCATTACACTGAGTGAGAAGTAAGACTAGCTCAAGAATGTCCTTGCTAGAGCAAGCCACCAGGACCAATGTCCTCAAACTGGCTTAAAAAAAAAATCTTCCCCCACCACTGGCACCATGTGATGTCATTGTCTATGTGGGCCTTGCAGGGCTTAAGAAGTTGATGTTCCTGTGCTATAGAATCCATAGCCCCACCATAGGATGGTTCTTTTAAGGGATGCTTAATATTTTGGTGGAGGGGAGGTATGGGGGAGAGGGAAATGTTCTACAAAGGCACCCATGTGGAAAGGCACTACCTAGGCACTGGGAACCTAAGCAGATGTGAGTGAACCCTTGGTCCATTTTGTCCAATATTATCAACACTGTTCTCTAGGTTTTCAGGTGACCCACCCTGGAGATGCCATCAGATGAATCTAGGCCTTTCCATGTGCAAAGAATGTGCTCTACCAATGGACCTTCATCTTTCCTTAAGGAAAAGTAGGTGAGAACTCACACAGTACTTGACCAGTGTTCAAACTGGTTGGGACTTGTGGGTGTTGTAGCCCAAAACATCCAGAGGGCTCTATATTGCCTAAGGCTTCCTAGAATGGCAGACCACACAGACCTCCTCCATAAAACATACATTGCTTTTCCTGTTCATATGGTTATCCTTGCAGTACTTTACATTAAATATTTTACTGTAGGCTATGTTGAGTGGCAGTAAATCACATTTAAGGCGCATGATAAAATTCATGTCATTGTTTTAAATTGTGCTACATTATTGAAGTTGTGGTTTTATGGGATTTTCTATAAAACAACCTTGAAGGGTTTTTTTTTGTTTTCAAAGGCCAATGAAAAATAATTACAATAAATAGCAAATGTGAGTATTTATTGATGTGCTTCGAGTATAAACTGCCCCCCTTGCATTTGGTAAGGCATGGCAGTAAGATAAAATAATGTGGTAAGATAATGTGTCCCAGATGACCAAAAGCATTTGTATCAAATTTTGGAGCTAATTTTATTGCTGTCTAGTTACCCTCAACTCGGTAAGTCATAAGTACTGCTGAAATAGTCAAGGAGTTGCATGTACATAAGAACTCAAGACAAGCCCTTCTGGATCAATGGCCTTTCTAATCCAGCATTCTACCCCCACGGTGGCTGAACAGATTCATACAATGGGGTGCCTAGAAGCAAGACATGAGTGCAATAGCAGCCTCCTACTTGTGTCCCGCAACACATTTCCTTCCTCCTTGAATCTCTTTTTACTGCACATCCTTGCCTGCCTGTCTGTCTCACATGGACCACCCTCACTCCTGATCTCCTCTCTCCACTCCCAAGGTTGATCTGTTTTGTGTCCCGCTGTCCTTCCCACTTCTCTGAGGTCATTCTGGTGCCTTCCCAGACCACTTGGTCCAGAGGCGTTCTGTGGTGATAGAGATGATGTTGGTTAAAGCCACCCAGTGTGCTGTTTTTTTAAAAAAAATGTGAACAGCTATAGAGGCAAGAGCACTTGCCGATGTTGAGGGAGGTATCCGCAGGTGTTTCAGTGCCAGTGAGTACCAGACACAGGTAGACACAGGAGGGTTTTCCCCATGCGAAATGTTATACAGTCACTATATGGAAAGGAATTCATTCTTGAAAGTGTGTAATATGTAATAATAGGGTAGCTACATGATACTTAATGGTGGTTGAGTTTCTTCACACATGGTGCCATACTACTTTTTCTATTAAAGTAAAAGTCTCTGTCAGAAGAGAATGAGTCTTATAATGTAGAATGTGCATCTTTGTGTAAGTTGCTTGAATGCAGTGCAGCTGAATGGCAACATGTGACAAGGGACTAGGAAGGTTTCTGTGACCTAATATAATTTGACAGCAAAACTCCAAAGGGAAAAACTCTCTGAATAGCAAATTTCAAGGCATTGTAAAATCATCAAACAGGCAGGTAGAAAAATGCTGTTTGGACATTTTTGAGCATCGCACATGTGAAATGCATAATTTTTGAGGCAACTGGTATGTGAACATTTTATATATATTAATGTAACAGGATTTATTTGAGCTTTCCTCCCACTTTCTTGGGGTTACCCCCCTGTCTGGTTATTGGCAGTTAACTGATTCTTAAATACATGTGTGTGACCTTGGAGAGCAGAAGCACTGCAGTGCCACTTGTGTGCCTGTGTTGATTTGAAAGTAGATGTACCAGTGTTGTCATACTGGAAGTGCCTCAGCTGTGCTGAGGTTCTGAGTAGGATCCAACCAGCTAAATGAAAAGACAGCACTTCACGGATTCATGTACTATTACAGTTTCAGTAAGGTAGTGACTGGCTTCTTACTACATCAATTTGACCTGACAGTTCTTACTTAATCAGGGTAGAATAAAACTTGAACATCCAAAATTATCCAGCAGAATAGAGAGATGAAGTCTCAGCTGAAAAATAAAAGTGGTTTTATTCCAAGAGGTAGCGGCTACTTGGAATAAAACCTCATATATTTTGTCAACATTCTAAGACTTGGTCTCTTTATTTCATTAGTCCCTACACAGAACCTTGATATTTTTGAAGGTGAACTTTGAAAAAATAGCCCTATTACTGGAAAAACCTAGATCCCTTATTATTCCGTCTCAACTTTCTACTTGTTATCCTCTTAAATCTACAGGGCTTCCAACCTTGTCTGTTACAAATGGAAGACAATTCAAAGGTGTGGTCCACTCCTCCCCTATAAGAATGTCTGAGTGGAAGTGCTTGTATGGATGCTCACACTGAAATCTTTCTTCACTTAAAAACCACGTGTTCTTTCCATTGCATTTTGCTAACAAGATGGGACTACTAGTCATGGTTTTGATCTCTGGAAAAGTGATAAATATTTAATTACATGAATAGCTTTGTTCCGACTGTACTGCCTGGTGATCTATGCAATTAAGCTGCTTCAATATCTGTTTACTGTGCAAAGAAGTTTCACCAGGACAACTTTCAGTTGGTGGATGATGTTGTCATGGCCCCATCAGAAGATTTCCTCTGAGGAGAAGGAGTTAGAGGACCTGACAGAGGTCAGTGGGTCCTGTACCATGGGATGAGCCTGAGTCCTTGGGAAGGTCTGTGAGCTGCATAGGCAGTGGGGGTGGGGGGAGGAGTCTGCTTCAGTGGAGCAGGCTAAGCACCCTTAAGTCCCATAGTGTGTTTGCGCCAGTGGACACAGGCCCGACTCAGAGAACCTCACTGGTGTAGTGGATTGCAGCCAAACTCGGCTTGTGGTTAGAGGGACTCCTCATGAGTAGAGTATTCACATAAGGAGGACTAGCTGCAGCTGAAGTGAATGATGGCAGCTGGAACTTGGATGGGCTCTGGCAGCTGCAGGAAAGCCTGATAGAAGCCACAGGAATCAAAGTCTTTGTTTGACTCTGGCTGCTGCCTGTCTTCTGCCTAAACCACTTTCTGTCAGTAATGTCAGCTTGGATTTGCCTTTGCAGAACTCCTCTCATCTGTCCTGCATTGCTTGCTGTCCATACTCTGGATTAGACACAAACTGTCTCTATATTCCAGCTCTATTTGCCTGTCAGTCATACCTTCAGCCACCGATGCCCTCAGACCTCAAACCTTTTCTGGTCCCAGGAGACAGTATGTCAGAAACAAGAGAGAGAACTTCTGGTTTTGTTATCTGTCTCTGCAAGTGAAGCAGCTGTGCTAATTTTCCCCTTCTTAAACTGTGTACTGGGTTTGGTCCCCCTTCTCCCCAATAGTTGGATTTCTTCCATTTGTAGAGATGAAATCCTTAGTCCCTGGACATATTTACACATATTAAGTGTTGCTTCTGTGCTCTGAGTGCACCCACTGAGTTATTCCTTGAAACCACTGTTTCTTTAATGAGATTTTATGATTTATATGTGGGCATTCTGACATGAATGTATAACGGGTTTCTTAGGCATCCAGCCCTAATAAAAAGAATTAATATCTTGTTTGCCAGCTCATATTCAGGCAATCAGACACTTGCTGCTTTTATGATGCATTTCAGTATAGTGCTGATTACGCTATAATAAATGCCTCTCTCTGTGTAAGCACATTATGAAATTAGACCATTTAACTAGCCTGACTCTGCTCCGCTCTCCCTAAGAATTTACATGACATTTGGCAGTATAAAGAACAAGATAGTGAAGTTCCATGTGTTTGGTGGAATACAAGAAAATCTGTGTTAAACTGAGGCACACTGTGTGTGTGAAAGTACCTGTGGTTTCTGGCACCCTTTATGGCTTTGTTGGAAGTTGAAGACTCTTTAAAGCAGATATCAATAATTGTTTCTATTTGGGCTTTTCCATGCAAAGAATTTGGAAGCATCAGCTAGTGTAACTGCAGGAGTTCATAATTACGGAAATGAAAACAGTTGGTTATTGTGAGTGTGTTGTGCCAGTTTTCAGTGTTGCTCTCCAGCTACTAATTTTCTTCTCTGCATGTGTGTATTTAACAATGTTACCTTAATGCATTAAAAAAGAGCTGGACAAAAGCAGGCGCTGCCATTTTGCTAAGTACAACTGGCTGTTCAGGGATCAGTTTTGCAGAACTGATCTGATTTCCTAGTTTTAAACTCTGCTTATTCAGCAAGAACACATCATCTTTTGTCATGTCAGATTCAACACATTCAAATTACATCAGCTGCAGAGTTCCATGGCTGAGATTTATTTTTTATTTCATAAAATTTATTTACAGCCAATTGTCATTATATAGTTGATGTGAGTTGTGCTGATTTTTATGGGAATTAACTTCTGTGTATACAGAATTACATCACTAGAAACAGGTTTTATTAAATGATGGATTAACATCACTGCAAATGTCAGTAATGGCTGCTGCTTCTTCTTCATCACCTGCAACAGGTTGGAAGAAACTCTTTAAATTGTCCACATGTTAATGTAAGTTCTTAAATGTTGTTGGTCCTTTTCATTTGCCAAGAAAGACTTGTAGTTTGTGTTTATTTTCCATGACCTCACACTTGTATTCTTGTTTTCTGAAGAACACTTTTGATTTAAGCACCTTGACTTTATTTATTCACTAATCAGCTTGTAAAGTCATACATATGAATTTACAGGAGCTGAGCAGGCCTGTCAAGAACAGGGTATTTTGGAGACTGTTTATTCATAAGGTTGCCATAATTTAGAAATACGGCATGTAACAATGACAAAACACACACGCATAAATGTGAAAGGTGCCACTAATTAATGTTCCTGCTGTTAAATAAATTCTTCAGAAACAATTCAGATGTAATAGCAAACCATGGCTTGTTATAAGAACAAGCCTCAGCTCATGCACTTTCCCTTTCTCCTTCACAAGAACAGATGTAAAGCTTCCATTCTTGATTTGTTCTAAATCAGTTTCCTGTTTTAGCTGAACTTTGGGAAACTGTGATTCAGAGCAAAAGAGATATGGGTTAAGCCTCAAAGATCTCTAAAGTAGAATTTCACTCACAGAAGGAGGCTGATTTTTCACCCCAGGCTTCTTAAGCCTGATCCTGAACTATGTGGGAAATAGCACAGGAGGTGGAAGGGAGAAACTATGAAAATTATCTCCCCTTTCTTCCTCCCCGTGCTCACTAGTCCCCCTACAAACAGGAGGAACCCATTAGATTGAAGCACATGTATGGAAGGGGAATGCATGAGCATAAGTTGCATGCTAGTTCATAATCACAAAACACAATGGTTTATCTTGCCTAAGCTTGGCCAGTACCTCTGGTGTTCTGTGACCCATTGTTCTGCTCTTAATAATTTCCTATGTCATTTCATATGTTGTGTGGATAGAGCTGATTTTCTGAACCGGATTTTATATCTTGCTTTACTTGAGGAAGGGATTTTGTTTTTCTTTCATTTTTTGGACTTTCATTTTTGGATGGGATTGCACTTCTCCCTTAAAGAATGGATTGGAACAGGTTAAGGAAACTATGATGATATGGGCACAAAACTTTGAATTTAATGTTGAACTAGAAAAGTGGCAAAAACTATGGGAAGGAAATATTAAGGTAACAGCAACTTTGTATAAAGAAAATTTATATAAAATGTTTTATAGATGGTATTTGTCGCCAAGTCGATTAGCTAAGATGTTTCCAAACATGTCAAATAGATGTTGGAAATGTAAACATAAAGTGGTACTTTTTACCATATGTGGTGGACTTGTGATAATGCGAAAAAGTATTGGATTAAAATACATAAATGGATGGAGGAAATATTTATTTATTTTTTATTTATTCAGGAGGCTTCTATGCCACCCCATTCGCCGAAGCCTCGGGGTGGCTTACAATATTAAATAAATAAACACAATATAAAAACAATACAATTTGAGTTGACCTGGCCCAAAATAAATAAATAATATTAACAATTAAAATAATGTTTGAACAAAAAGGTCTTCGCCTGGCGCCGAAAAACAAATAACGATGGCGCCAGGCGGACCTCTCTGGGGAGTGCATTCCATAGATTGGGCACCACTGCAGAGAAAGCCCTCCTCCGAGTACATACCCTCTTAATATCCTTCACAGAGGGTTCCCGGAGAAGGGCCTCTCTCGCTGATCTCAAGGGGCGGGCGGGCACATATGGACGTAAGCGCTCCTTTAGGTTACCAGGACCCAAGCTGTTAAGGGCTTTATAGGTCATCACCAACACCTTGAATTGGGCCCGAACTTCAATGGGGAGCCAGTGAAGCTGACGGAGAACTGGAATCATGTGAACATAACGCCCAGTCCCTGGCAGCAGCCTGGCAGCTCTATTTTGAACCAATTGCAGTATCCGGACCGTCTTCAAGGGCAGCCCTACGTAGAGCACGTTACAGAAGTCAAGTCGGGAAGTCACCAACACGTGTGTCACTGTCACCAGGCAGTCGTTCTCCGGGTAGGGATACAGCTGATGGATCAGTCGAAGCTGAAAGAAAGTGCTCCTCGCCACCACTGTCACCTGAGTTTCCAGTGAAAGCTCTAGGTCGAGGAGCACAAATACTACAAAAACCCTTTGCTTTTAAACCTGAAGTTTTTTTGTTAGGCATCATACCGGAAGATATTAACAGACAGGAAATGTATTTGATGTTACACTTAATCACAGCAGCGAGGATTGCATTTGCTCAATACTGAAAAAGTGAGGTGCTACCCACTGATGAACTGATTTTAAGAAAGATTTTGGACTGCGCAGAAATGAATAGATTGACTTTATCATTGAAGGAGAAAGAAGACACTGACTTCTATCAAACTTGGGTGTTTTTCTATAATTGGCTGGAGAAATGGGACTTGGTGTTAATTAAGAGATGTTTTCAAGTTATTATAAACTGTTTTGAATTTGACTATAGAATGTCAAAAATATGTAGTAGGGGGTTGACCCAGTAAATCTGATGTATGTGATATTTGATGTTTGTAGTATTAGTTTAAAATTTTAATAAACTTAAAAAAAAAGATTGGATTGGTAGCATGGAGGAATTTTTACATCCAGCTTTGTAGTTGGATGTTAAAGTGACATATGTTGCCCAGAGCAGCTCTCATCAATTTTATGTTATGTACCAGCTGCATCCCCTTCTGAGAAGAGACTTGCCCAGTTATCCATGACCTAGCCTTTATTACTGCAATACATTATACTTTGGCCACCTATGGAAGACATTCAGGAATTTCAGTTTGCCACAGTTGGGTTATTCTGAGGGGCAGTTTTCCTCTACACTGAAAGCTGTCAACTGGTTTCCAGTTTGTTTCTAAGCTAAAATGTGATCTTAACGTATAACAGCTTGGGACCATGGTGTATTGAAATCAATAATTGAAATAAATTGAGGTGAGTCAAATGCAAACTGTTCCTAGTGCCCAGCACAGGCATGAAGTGTAACTACCGATATTTGTTAGGCTTAATTGTTAGACAAAACCTGTAGGGCTGTGGAGAATGTATGAGATCACCAGCTACCAGGTGCTGGGTATTCCTCACCTCATGCTTGTGATAATCCCTTAAATAGTTTCTGGTGCAGTGTTTTACTATGCAAATGTATTTTTTCATTTAAAAAAATATCCCATTACCCTTCCTGCTTTTTCACCCTACTCCCCACCCTTGGGTCTTTACCTCCTTTAGATTGCAGCTTCCACTAGTCAGGGTCTTACTGCATCTTAAGTTTCTGTAGTATATACACAGTAGCATGGCTGCAGGGCAAAGAAAGTAGATGTTTAACTGTACAGTTTTCCTGTCTTCCAGTTGTTCTGTCTCCCCAGCAAGAGACTGGGGGGATGTAGTAGTATGAAGTGACCAACATCAAATGAAAAGTAGGAGGGAGCTTTCAGCCCCTTAAGGCAACTCTTGCAATTGATGCAAAGAAGGGGAGGGTTCTTCCCATTTGATCTTCCAGATGCAATAGAAATAGGCTATTTTATAGATGGGTTTTTGGCATCTCATTTCCCACAGCAGCTTGGAAAAACTTCAATAATACTTGGAAGTTTTTAAAATTAATTTTTGTTGCAGAGTGATGTGAAGTTATAGCTATTGAGGTTTAATTGTTTTGGAAATTTTGAACTCTGTGCAGATTTCCTGCAGTGCAGATATCAGCATTGTGGCTCTGAGTAATTTAATACATTGGGATTTTAGCAGGCAGAAAAATTTTGTTTGTGCCATCTGTGTAATGGAAAGCAGCTGGAATATGAGGCCAAAGACATCTGCAAATCTTGCAAGTTGACAAGAAAGGCTAGGAGTTTCTTCCTTTTTAACTTCTTAGGTGCAACAGCTCTGAACACAGGTTGTCTAATTAAGCAGTGCTGTTTCTTTAATAATATGCTGACATGTTCACTCATTACATTTGTAGTATATTGGCATGTTGAGTGAGTTCAGTAGAAAAATAAAAGTTCATACTACTGAATCAGCATTTGTAATACTGCTGTATTTAATAGATAATAGGACAGGGAAGGGCATTATTATTTACAATTCTGAGGATCCTGTTCAAACAGAATATATCAGGCAGGGTATATAAAATGTTCTGTGGCTAATGTGTCTGTGTTTTGTTGAGTCTTCAATATCAGAATATAGTATATTGCTTTTCAGCACTGGATGAATTATTGCTACAGAATTTCTTACAATTGTGCTTCCTGTTTCCTTTTATTACATAATTAAAATAAAAATGTAGACTGATAGGAAAAGATAGGTTACCATCAAAAGTGCTGTTGGCTGGGGAAAGGTGTATTCCAACACATTTAGAAGGCTGATTAGAAGGCTTCCATAGAATCAGAGATTTTAAAAGCTGTAGCCCTTCTATAAGGTTATTACACATCAACTGCAACCAGCCCTTTAACTGCACTTTGGCATCTGGCCACATTCATTAAAGATGCAATTTCTCGAAAAGACATGCACTTGTTCTACATAACAGGGAACTCTCATCTCTCCAACCCCCTGCAATATTATCCTGTCTCAAGCAGAATGGCAGTCCCTGATGTGTTCTGTCAACATTGCTTTAATGAACTGCTTTCTATTGTATTTATGGTGAATGTAGCAAAACCTCCTCTTTAAATTTGTGTTATAAGTGCACGATATAGCATGCAAACTGTGTTTTCCAAGACCTGGTTGAATGGGAGCTGTCCTTAAAAGATAAACATTCCCATCTCAGAATTGCTGCTTATCCAAATGTGCTAAAAACCTAGTATAGCCAACATGTTGCTGTGAGGAGCCATACTGTGGCCAGCATGTTACTATGTGAGGAATGTCTGACTCAAGTCAGCTGAGGAGGGTGTTCAGAAAACCAGTTTATACATGAACTGAAATTTATTTAATGGTCTTTCATGCTCTGCGCCATCCTATTTATAAAATGTCACTTTTTATATGTACTCCAATGAGATCAATATATAAATAGATTTATATATACAAAACATTGATTTTGCCCTTGTGCATTTTATATTGATAAAAAATGCAGCAATAAGGAAAGGAATAATAATCTCCATGTTATGAGGTAGATGAGACCCTGGGGTTATACAAGATGGATTTCTGTTTTGCCTTGGCTCAGAGGCGTTGTTACATTCTGTAAATCTACATTTGGTGTATCAATCATGTACTCGAACACTAGTGCTTTGTGACTAAAAGCAGTTGGCTGAAAGTCTATTCATGATAGTTGTTATGAATGCACAGGTGACCACTCGAAGAACAAAAGTTACAGGTAAGCAACTTGCTTAAAATGGTTACTACTGAGAAGAGGCTTTTTTGGTAACCCATTCCAGTAGAATAGTTTTGATGTTTACTTTTATAGGAGACACAAAATGAAACAAAACCAAAATTTTCAGTTCGGGTCCTAACAATTGATGAAGTAAAATAAAAGTTTCCGAACTTGACATGGTTTCCTAGCAGAATGGAAAAACAGACAGGATCATTAATTTTATCGGATAAAAAGAAGTACTTATTCACACAACATATAGTTAAACTATGGAATTCACTGCCACTGGAAATGGTGATGCTCACCAAATTGGATGGCTTTAAAAGGGGATTGGACAGACTTATAAAGGAGGTGGCTGTCAGCGGCTACTAGCCTTGTGGACTACGTGCTACCTCCTTGGTGGTGTGTCTGCTCACACCAGTTGCTGAGGAGCTTGGACGGCACAGGTCTTGCACCCACCTGCTGGAACGATCCTTTGAATAACAGTTTTGCCGTCATGTGTATAGATGGAATATTGGAGTCAATGGACCTTTGGTCTGATTCAGAATAGCCTTTCTTATGTTACCTAGTGGAGAGGTTGCCAGGCTTTGGAAAACTAGTTTGCTTAGCAGAGACTAAAATTAATAGAGAATAGTTAGGTGTTGTCCCACTTCCCATCCAAAATGCTACTGGGATACCATCCAAAGTGGCACTTTAGATATGCTTGAAGGCATCTATGTACCCAGTGGGATTGTGTGCTTACATTTATTTTCTTCTGAACTACAAGTTGCTATGTTGTGTTATAAATGTCTTTTAAAGCTGCCTTCATTTTCCACAGTGGTTTGCCATGTAGCCTGGGAGTTGGGGGCTGAGTAAGAAAGAACCCCTCCTCCCATGCAGAGCAAAAAACTTCCATGTGTGTGGATTTTCAATCTGGAGTCTTGAAGCCAGTGTTACACTGACCTTGCTGATGGCAGCCATTGTTATGTTAAAAAGTGTGGACTGTGTAAGGATATGTTTATATTCCATTTGTTTGAGACTTTTAGTTTTGTCAATATATTTTACTTGTATTTCCAAAACTGCAATTCTTTAAAGGTCTGTCATTGTTATTTGTCCCTATAATTTGTCCCTGGCCAGGGCAGCTTATTTTATATTGTGTGTGTGTGTGTGTGTGTAAATATAAATAATAATTATTATTCTAATGTATATATTTTAATTTTTATTTATGTTGGTTCTAATTTATTGTTGTAAGCCGCCCCGAGGCTTCGGCGAATGGGGTGGCATAAAAATGTTTTAATAAATAATAAATTAATAATGCCTTCCCTGACCACCAGGGACCCTTTGGTGAATTGTTGTTGTTGTTGTAGTTGCGAAGTTGTGTCCAAGCCATCGCGACCCCATGGACAACACTCCTCCAGGCCTTCCTGTCCTTCATCATCTCCCGGAGTCCACCTAAGCTCACACCAACTGCCTCAGTGACTCCATCCAGCCACCTCATCCTCTGCCGTCCCCCTCTTCTTTTGCCATCTATTGTTCCCAGCATTAGACTCTTCTCCAGGGAGTCCTTCCTTCTCATTAGGTGGCCAAAGTATTTGGGTTTCATCTTCAGGATCTGGCCTTCTAAAGGGCAGTCAGGGTTGATCTCCTCTAGGACTGACTGGTTTGATCGCCTTGCAGTCCAAGGGACTCGCAGGAGTCTCCTCCAGCACCACAATTCAAAGGCCTCAATCCTTTTGCGCTCAGTCTTCCTTATGGTCCAGCTTTCACAGCCATACATTGCAACTGGGAAAACCATAGCCTCGACTATATGCACTTTGGTGAATTAGAGTTTACAATTTAATGTTTTGGGAGGCTTGTTTGGAAAACCTCTTGACTGCCATACCTGGAACAACTTTGCAAATTATCAGTGGAGCAAATGATGGTGCCATTTTTGGAGCTAACATGCCTTTTATTTGCTATCATGTGCATTAAACTATTGATCTTTCTGCCCTATTTCATTTTAACAAATAAAACAAATTATAGGAGGATTCCAGGATTCTCTCTAGAATATTGCACTCTTGCTGCCAGTGGTCCTAGCATGGATTGGCAAATGGGTCAATGCACTTTGGAGATCTTTTCCTTCTAACTTAACAGGGTCTTCAGTCTGCCGAGAAATGCCTTTTCACGGTAATTTAACAACAAAGGCAGTTATGCATATTTTCTCAGCCTTAAAATTCATTGTTTAGAAATTTTATCTTTTTTTGGAAGTAACATATATAGGTAAACATCTTTTGTTTGTTTGTAATTGTCTTAAGTCTGCATAAGTATGCATTGCATAAATAAGAACATTTGCAATGAAGTTAAACTTGGAAGCATCTCTTGTTTCAACAAAGTTCAACATCTCATGAACATCTGGACCACTAATTCACTGTAGTAACTCTCTGGATGGGTGGATGAACAGTGAACTGCCAACTGAACACTGACTGATTTTGTCAACTGTATGAAAAACATTTCTTGATGAGATGAGACTTGTTCCATCCAAGGCAGGTTCTTATAAATGCAATTTTGTTTTCAATGTGATTGGATCCTTGATTTGAAGCAAGAATTCCATTCCCCATGTATCTTTTTAAAAAGTTTATTGATGTTAAAGTTACAATTAACATCAAAACAGTAACCCAGTTAACACTTGACCAGATGGATAGTATGTTCAGTTTGTTACGATTAGTGAATTCATGAATATTCAGGAAACTCTGTTTTGTCATGAAGATATATTCCTCTCAGCCTGACATGTTTTTCTATAAATTTTCATGCATTTTCACTGGTTTCAGTTTTCCTTATTTGCATATGTGTGTTGTATAGAACTTCTCCAAATCACATAGAAGTCTTCATAATTACTGTATTGTTTTATGCTTCTTTTTGTCATTTTTTCCTATCAGAACAATTTGTAATCTCTGCCACTACTGATCCATCTATTTCTGAACTTTTCTTTCAAAATCTTGCCATTTCCAGTCGTGCAGCAACACACGTTTCATTTTTATGGTGTAAGATTTTTATTTTTGCCCTAAAATAATTACAACAATCCCAATGGTTGATACATTAATTTGTTATTTTCATATATTCTGGAAAATATTCAGCCAAACTGTTGTGTTACTCTACATTTCCACCACACATGCAGATAAATTCCTTTACCATGCAGCCTCTCCAACATTCTGTATATAGTTAGTGGCATATGTGACTTCACGTGTGGGTTAAACAGCAGTACAGAGGTATTTTTAAGTATTTTTTCCTTTATTTTAGTTTGCACACACTTGAGTGGGGTTTTTCCCTAGATAGTTGTCCGCAGAGATTGTTCAGTTCTGATGTTCTGCTCTCATTCCCATAACTTGGTTTTTTTGTCGTAGGATATGATTCAGCAATGATTGTAAAAACATAGAAACAGAGTTAGTCAGAAGGGGCCTCCCGGGCCATCTAGTCTGCCCCTGGCTCCAGCCAGCTCCGCTCACAATATTATGATAAATATATACTGCTGTAACCTTTAAAACAGCTTGGGTTTGAGTTAGCAGTTAGGTAACAGTGGGGTTTGGTATAAAAAGAATAATATAGTTCCATAGCCAGGCTGTTTACCCAAATAGTAAGTACTTACAAGGTTATTCTTTTATGGAGGTCCTTTAGTCTAAAGCGACTTTTGGATTCTTTGCACAGTGGAATCATTGAACTACTGGTTGTGGAAGGGAATTGGCAGGGGTTTAAGTGCCCCATTGGATTCTGCCCAATGATAGTTTGTTCAGTTTAGTCATTAAAATTAAATCAGTTGAGCCCCATTAAAGATGTTGATTACAAAGTAATTAGTCACTGGTTTAGTAATACAGACTTTGTCCAATAGACAATTGGTAATCTTTCATTTGAATTCCCTGGGAAGTTAGTCAGGAGAGAGTAAAGAAGATAAATTGTATGGCATTTTAAATCAGAACAAAAATTTAAATATATAGTACAGTGTAAGGCTACATGGGTCAGAGTGTCAACGGTACCTGCTTTACAGGAACACAACCTGTAGATTTTGAAAAATCTGCCTTGAACTACTGCTTTTGCTAGAACATTAGGTTATACATGAATGAATGCTCAACAGCTTGTATATTCTTAGGAGTGATCAAATAAAGATGGTGAAATACCATATTGGGGCAGAACCCCATGGATTGTGCACACTGTTGGTCTGAGCATCATTCTTGTGTGTATACTGGTTTGTAACTGATTTCTATGAATTCAGGGATCATCATTTAGTTGTAGCTGTGACTTCAAACTTGTTCCTAACAAATAGTTTACTAGCTTATATGTAATCCCAAAGTATTTAGATTTTGGAAAGTTAATATTCAGGCCTGCTACTTTACTGTATACTTTCTTTGACGTCTTTTCCCTGGGAATTTTGTTTTTATAACAGATATATTAATGTTATAACAATTGGGACTAGATCACCATCCCAATTTATTTATTTTTATTTTGAATTATAGTCATGATTTGGTCCAACTGCTATTATTTAATTGTTGCTATTAACTAACATGAATTTTTTTTTGCTTTTCCCAACAAGTTCCAGTAGCAAATTGCATTCAAATCTGCAAGTGCTCTGGCACCATGTAATGATTTGATATTCTTTTTATTTTTAGAAATAGATACATTTTATTATTTTTCTAATTGATTTAGCAGTCCTCTCTTAATTGATGTGGATATATTATTCAGTTAATATTTTGAGTCATGATTGAGTAACTCTTACTGGTCTGTGTGAATCTTCATCCTTTCCTGGTTTGAGTTTAAAAGCAATTCTTATTTTCCATGACTGGAATATTTGTTCCCCTTCTAAAATTAAGTGTGGGGTTATTATTCATTTACGTTTTGTAAACATTTTCTGTCCCTGGGGCCTAATAATTCTTCTTTGTAAATATTTGCTTAACCATCTTTCATGATATTCTGATTTAAGTAGCTTTGATGTTTACTCATTGAAGACATTATATGCATTTCTATATTTTTCTGCTTTTGAGATATGAATTGCACTACCAGGAGTTCCCTGATTTATTGCCATTGGTGAGCTTTACACTGTGTTGTTCTGGACATTTCTATTCTAATGGCCACTGAGAGAGCATAATGCTACATTTATACAAATGTAGCAATAGCAATATCAGTGATTATTCATTCATACTGATTGGCCACATGTTAATTTGGATAGTATAAGTGGGGTACACAGCAAAATGTAGCATTATATCCGAACTGCCTAACAGGAGTGTTCCTGTTCTGGATTCAGCCCACTAGCCTTGCATTCCTCTGAAGTATTTTATGCTGCTAAGGCTGGGATTGGTGGAAGGCAGATAGATCTCTAGACATTTGGGACTTCAGCTCCTAGAATTCTCCGCCAGCTTGACCAATGGTCAGGAATGCTGGAAGTCAAAAACATTTGGCTATCTGTTTTTCCCTACCCCTGCTGTAAGGGCTGAAGCAGGCCATTATTCTCGATTTTATTGCCTTTTCCCAGCTGACTCCTAATTTCTCATTGGGCTTTTTTTTTTTTTTAACCTCTGCAAACAGCGGGCTCCCCAAGCTTACTGAAATCCTCAGCTCTGTGCATGAGGGAAGTGAATTTGGTGCTGGAGGTTTGCTTAAGGTAATAATGTGGGAGGAACTGTGTCTCTTCTGCCCTGTAGTAATGTTGTGACTCTTTTATATTGCAGCAACAAGATATATATGTGATGTTAATCCAAAAGTTATTAGATTCTGGAATTACTTTATTATAAGGATGTCATATAGAAAAGATGTATATTATAATCTGTCAAGTTTCAGTGACTGGATTATTTCTAGCAAAACATCTTATTAAAGGTATAAAACAAGATAACTATGTATGACCATATCTCCCTGTTGTGTAAATCAATAATTCACTGAAGTCATCTAGAGTGGCACATTTTAACTAAGAGCCAGTGTTACATCAAAGCCCAAGTAATCATCTTTGCTTTGTGGAAATGTTCCATTTAGATAAAAGCGTGTTGCTTTTTCTGGAGGTTTAGAAGGTGTGTGCAGTGAGTGGGCCCATTGCTTGCTCATTACAGACTGTTCAGATGGATGTGCTAAGCCACCGTCTGACTAGGATAAAGGACTGGATGAGGGCAAAGAAGCCAAAACTCAATCCAGACAGGACTGAGATGCTGTTGGTGGGTGATTCATTTGACCAGATGGGTGGGTTCAAGCTGTTCTAGATGGGGTCACCCTACCGGAAGGAGCAGGTTTGTAACTTGGGAGCACTCCTTGATCCATCTTTGTCACTTGATGCTCTGGTGGCATCTGTGGCTTGGAGCACCTTCTATGTACCAGCTTTCACTGGCGGCCCAGTTGCACCCCTACCTGGACAGGGAGTGCCTGGCTTTGGTATTCTGTGCTCTGAGGAGGGGAAAGAGGCAGTGCAGGCAGTTAGGGCTTTGGATTTTCAAGGTTTACCTAGTGAAGTTTCTTGGATAGCATGTGAGAATCCACCTGCTTTGGAGGGGATGGTAAGTTTTCAGGATGGGAGGGGTAACAGATGTGAGACCCAGTCCTTGACCCAGTAAGGAGGCAACAGGAGAAACAAGTGACTCATTTAGAGGGCTTCTAGCATCCCCGCCATCTTGCCCTTAAGCAGCAAGAGCCACCCTGATGGTGGAGTAAGAAGCTTGACTGAAAGGCAAGATCAGAGGGGTCGTTTCAAGTTTGGATTCAACACTTACATGGGCAGTGGGGAGATACTTCTTTCCCCATCTTTGGTAGAAAGCTGTTCAGAGTCAACACTGTTCTGGCATCTGTTGAGTTCCACTAAAAGAACTGCTCTTCAAAGGATTATCTTGGGTTTGATAACCAGAAAGAAATAAGGAAAGGACTAGCTCATGACAATGTGCTTTTATGTGTGCCTCCCTCCTAGGATTTTTAGGTTCAATCAGCTTCTTCCATAGATTGAATCTATCCAAACAATGCATCTTTCTTATTTAAAAGCTGATCATGGACCAGTTCAAGATAATAGTAACAAACAATGGCTTTCCAGAATCATGAAACTTTAATTGAGTGTATGTTGCTATCCCAAGAGGTTTTTCAATGCAGTGGACTGGCACACTGAACCATGTTCCTCAGAAGAGACAGCAGTGTCAGTAGGGGATGGTAACACAAAAAGAGTTGTGAGGTTTCTCTCTCCCCAGGACCCATTCTTTAGAGGAACCCCAGGAAGCCCTTCTTCTGGGTCTACAGGAAGGGGCCGTTACCATTTATTTATTTCATTTATTTAAAGCACTTTTATTCTGCCCCCTTTGCAACAAGCCTTGGGGCGGCTTACAAAGCAAATAAACAAATGTTGAATAAAGTTTAAAAATCTGGAAACATCTCGAGCTATAAAAACCAATAAATAAAAACAACAATTAACAGTTAAAATATCGTTTAAATAAAAAGGTCTTGGCCTGGCACTGCAAAACAAATAACGATGGCACCAGGTGGACCTCTCTGGGGAGCACATTCCATAGGTGGGGCTAAAACCATCCTCAGCCTAAAACACTAGCATGCCGCAGCTGCTCTCACATTCCCACTACCGAGGCTGCTAAAACAGGCTTTGACTTAAGAGTCAAAATAAAGGTAGAAGAAGAGCTAACTGGTGTAAAGCCCAGTAACTTCCTATTTAAGTCCCAATCTTGTGTTGATCTTTGTTGGAGCAGCATAAGGATAATCTTGTTTGGTTTCCAGCCTCAGCACTATTTAGAACTTTCCATGGTGCTTATCTCTTTCACCTTACTTCCTGAGAAAATTGATCTAACCTGATCCTTCATCAAGATCAGATTCCCAATGGCATTGTGGAGCCCATGCTACATCAGAACCAGGGGCCTGCAGTGGTGCACCCTGTTAGACTTACACAATGGTTTAGGTGTGATGTTGGACCACGGGAGTGAAGGGCTGATACAGCTGTCAGTTCCCAAGCTGCTGAAAAATCCCTCCATATGGAGGTGAGTCCATATGGGAATTAATATTTGAAGGCTACTACATGAATTGGTTTTGACAGACAGAATTTCCATGCCACCAGGCTGCTCTGCTACCTTGAACTAAGACCATGTGCAGACCTGTATCTTCAGCCACCATGTGAAGACTGCAATGTTTGAATATGTTTTTATGGCACCTGCTTTGCATCAGACTGCAAAAGCAACATGTCTTAGTACTCGCTAAAGCATAATATTGAAGGAAGTTCAAGTATATTTAGGACTGTGGAATATTTGCTGTATGTGCTCTCAGTTGCATTTGAGATCATGTCTCAAACAGAAGCATTTGTTTAAAAGGATCCTAGCTGCTTACTATAGCAGTTGTTTAATTTGAATGTGTTGTAGTGTCTTTTAATATGATAATATATTTCTTGTTGTTGTTGTACTCACCAACTTTTGGCCATTGAGTTGTGAATTTTACGTTTTTATTATTAGATTTATATCCCATCTTTTGTCTTACAAAGAGAGGCTTACATAATACTCCTCTTTCTGCTCTCAGTGTCACCCCCATAACAATAACTCTATGAGGTAGGTTGGTCTGAGAGCCTGTGATTGACCCAAAGTCACCCAGTTGGCTCCATGGCTGAATGCAGACTAGCACCCAGATTGCCTGAGTCCTGATCCTAACCCCAGCCCTAGCACCACACTGGCTCTCAGTGTGATTGAAGCACTTCAGACAACTAAATATGCAGTTTCTGGATGTATACTTTTTCCTTCTCTTTTCATATCCTAGTTAAATAGAATAACCAGGTTTGATTCCTTGAAAGGCAGACTTGTTCAGTGTTTTAATAGAAGCTTGTAATAAAGTATTGATTATAATATAATTTACAATCCTCAGATTGAATGTTCAAGTCATAAAATCCTTAAAACTGTTTAACCTCTTTCCTTGATATAAAATAAGGAACCACAGAAGACATTCTGCCCCAAAGCCCTGTTCTGATTTGGTAAGTGGCTTTGTTTTTGTTGCTTGTTAGGTAGTTGCTGGTAAAAATTGAAGCAGAAGGGAGATTTTTGCATTATTTGGGTCAAGAACTAGTCAGCTTTTTCTGGAATGTTTAGGTTATAATAGGTGAATCAGGCATTCCTGGGGCTATTCATCATTCTTTTGCATTACTGTATGTATGTACGTACGTACGTACGTACGTATGTACGTACGTATGTATTTAAAGCTTTTCTATCCTATCCCCTATTCATCATTCTTTTGCATAACTTTATTTATTTATTTATTTATTTATTTATTTATTTATTTATTTATTTATTTATTTATAGCTTTTCTATCCTATCCCCTACAAGAATGTCTTGGGATGGCATACATTTTAAATACATCTAAAACTTAATTGTGGGTTACTATTAGTTGTATTAATCATACCCTTCTACTATTGATTTTAGCATGGTATACATAATTCCCTATCCACTGTACCTCTTTGATATTGGCTAGTCTGAAAGAAAATGACTGGACCAGGATCATCCAATGAGTTTCATGGCTAAGTTGCAATTTGAAATTGGGGCTTCCCTGTCAATCTAGTACCATCCATAAGTTTTGAACTATAACTTTCATCAGAACTTTGTGTGGGCAGTAGTCAGGGATTCTGCAAACTGTCATCCAAAACATATGGAGAACACTTTGTTCCCTACCACTGCTCTAGCCACTAAGCTGTTGTCTTACTCTCTTTACTGTTACAACCAGTGCACTTATTTAACCTCGTTACCTGTGGATCTTTCACTGGATTTCTTGTTAGCAAGGGACACTCTGTCTTTCTCTACTGAACAGTTGCGCATTCCCCAAACACAGCCTTTCCCTTTCAGTTTTTCAGTGCATACTTCAGCTTGTATCAGGATACGGTTTTCCGGGGTGTGGTTCTTTGTCTCAGCTTTCATGACCTCCATTCCTGGTTTCTACTCTGGCCTTCAAGCTTATTGGTGACGCTTCGAATTTTGTGTAAACCAAGTTTCTGCTTGCACTGCCACTTGTGGTCAGCTTTGTGGCCAGGAATGTTCCTTGCTGAACCCCAGAGACAGAAATGAGGTCTACTGGACAGCTATCTTCTTGGAACTACATTTTGTGTTTTGAAATCTTAGTGGATTTCAGTCTTTCTTCATCAGCCATAAATCCACAAGCAATTTTTAAAAAATGGTTGAGTCTTTTAAGGTTTCATGAATGTAGGTGTGTACATTGTACATGATTAAAGCTAGTTACTTGGTACTTCTGAGGTCACACAATAAGCTGTGCTGATAGAACACTTCCTCATACTGTGTCTGGTAGATCCTTTGAGACCTGAATACAGTGTCCTCTTTTATCTCCCATATATTCAGTGTTGAAACCTTGGCTGGGATTTATATACCTTTTGTATTACGTTGCTGTTGAAAACCTCTACATATCTTGGTGCTGTATGGCGCTATAAATACACCATAGGTTTTGAATTTCTTTGAAAGATTCTGTATGCTTTTGGGGATCAAATCTCAAAAGAACCAGCATGTCAGCTTCAAACCTTTCCTTCTTGTTTGAGTTAGGTTTTCTGTATTTGCATCCCGGGATGTCCAGAATTGCCTCTTGAGATGAACTGAATTTGATTGTTTGAATAAAAGGCCCCTTTATTATTCATACTTGGGAAAGAATGTATTTCTGCAGGTTGCTGTCACAAATGGTCTTTTTTGGTTCACTCTGTTAGATACCTCCATTTGAACTCCTGAGTCAGGGATTGGATAGGGGAAGGAAGGGGCTTCTGCAAGGCAATGGGCCATGCAGACAGTGCCCTGCCCTCCTCCTCAGCTTAGAAGTAGGCAGGAAGGCTTCCGTTTCCTTCACTTGGTGACTTCGTACCCCTTCATGACACAATGCATTTATTTCAGTGGCTTTTTCCACCACTTGTTTCTCTGTTCTACTCACTCCTTCATGTCTAAAGCAAACTTCTTCCCTTCTTAGCATCTGAGAAACATAGGAAGCATGTGCTACTTAAATAATGGCTTTTCCCCCCCACAGAGTGTATGTGCATGCACAAAGTAATTTTCCTGTAGTCACCTTGACCTGAAAGGGTAGCTAGTGGGAGGCACTGGTTGCTCTTACATAGTCCTCATTAGTGCTGAGATATTCTGGGAGAGGGAGACTAAGTATTGCTTTGTGCTGGCAAGGAAGGAGAAGAGGTGGGAGTGCAGAACTCAGTGGATGATAGGTAACTTGGCACATTTGCCAAAGGGGAAAGAGGTTCTTACCATGGTATGAGGCATGGATATGTTGACTGCTGTTCGTGCCCCCCAAAAGGTGCCTCAAGGCTCTGTTTTTGTTGAATTGTTCACTGGATGGGCTCAATTTTTGTTTAAGTGAAGTTTTCACATCTGTCTCCAGCCATCTTGTTCTTCAGTGTGGGGCTTCAGCTGGACAAGCAATCTCTTTCTTATGGATGTTGCTGGTAGCATCTCCAGTACACCGAATATTTGTTTTAAATAATACGATTGCTGCGTTACACTGCTATAATGACATCAAGGTGGCTAAAATGTCTATAGATACTTGCCTATACATGCCTGGGAATGCTGACTAGGAGTGGGATCCAAGAAGTGCCTGATGGAAGGACTGATGTTCACAGAAAGTGTCTTGCATTTGATAATAGGTGATTTCCCTTACACCACATTCAAGATAGGTAACTCCCGTGTGTCCCAATCAACAGGGTTTCCCCAGCCCTCTGTGCAGTTTTTTCCGGGTGCTGTTGTAGAGAGGAGGGGGTGGGAATTTTGCTTCCGGCATGCCAGTGCATGTGCCTAGACTGAGATGCTACCTTAGGTGTGGCGTGCACAGACATATTTCACCTTTCTCAAAAGAATTGTGAGCCAATTAATTTGTCCCATCGTAATCTATGGATAATTTTTCATGAAGCACATACATTAATCCATGATTCAGTGACTGAGCATTTTTCCTGGATTCATGTTCATGCAGAGGTGAACATAGATGTCCTCTTTTGTGTATTCACAAACTTGTATGAGTAGTGTTTATTAATTTATGCAAAATTATTTTTGGTAGAACTCTGTCATGGGGATTAACAAGTTAAAAACAACAAAATACTATGCAGAACAAATGATGCCTGAAACCCACACACCAGTGGTCTTCCGAACCCTCAGAGCATGCTCTAATAATCATGTAGATAAGTTAAAAATGTCTGTGGGTGTTGAATGGACAGAGCAATCTCTCTGGAGAAGCACTACTCTATTCAGTTGATTACTGGCCATGAATAATGAAGGTGAAATTTCCATCACTGCTGGAATATTGTGTTAAACCCTGCTTCAAGTCACCTTTTCATGTTGACAATAATTGTTCAACTTATTTGCTGCCTTCAGTTTTTCAGATCTCTTAATTCAGTTGTCCAGTTTCCATTCCTGGCCAATGAACCATATAGCTCCTTTATTTTCTGGAAAAATGAGCAGCCCACTGATAAGAAAATGGAAAACATAAATAATGTTCTTAGATGCATGACTAGTGGAGAAAATCTTTTATAAACAGTGTAAGAAAAGATAAAGAAATTTAGGCCTTAATCTAACATACAGCCTAGCCTGTATTTGTGCAGACAAAGACTGAAGTGCCCAGTTCACAATGTTCATCATCCCTATTCTTGTTGTTTATTTGAACAGAAGTCCCAGTCCTGTTTTGGAAGGGAAAGATAAAGAAAAAGGAGATTGAAATAGGTTAAGACCAATATGAGTTTTGAGCTGTCATGACAAAATAGAGGATCATCCAATTTATGTCCCAGAAAGAGTGTGATCTTAAGCTTGAATTTGAAAAAAATACTTTAAAGGTGTGTTGTAATGTGAAGAAAACATCTCTGACATTTTTCTTAAAATTCAAACTGGTAATCTGCACTATTCTCAGAAGACTTTATGACTGAACTTGTTTGCACACTTTCTCTTCGTCTTCGTCTTAAGTACATATGCAGAAGCATCTGCAGTGATGTTGTAGTTTGAATTTTAATATATTTAGTAGTCTGGGGATGTTACATCTTAAGGAATTAATTGTTGAACAGGAAATACTAGATTTGATGTTTGGACTTGCTCTTGAATGGTACAAGTTGATGTATAAACCAGTGTTCTTTGAACTCTTGTTTTGTTGTTTTGAAGTTTAGGTTTTAAAAAAGAAAGTCCAATTTGTATAAATGACAAACTTACTTTGTTTTGTTTTGTTTTTTAACATTGTTCTCTTAACTATAGGACGAGAACTTCTTTATAGGCATACCGAAGCTTGTGCTGAGGGGCACTTCAGTCCTCGTAGAACAGCACTGCTGCACTGTATCATAAGCTGTTTCAGACTCCTGCTAGGCTGTGTTTTGGAATGGTGGAACTGCTGATGACATAAGGTGTAGAAAGTCTTACAATGTGGAATGCAGGAGCTGTAATGATCTACTCTGGACTGCAAATGATAGTACTCCCAACCAACACACTTCTCCAGTGATGTGAAATGGAGACAGTCCTACTTCCCCAGAGATCTCTCTGTGTGCGGAAGTTCAGATCATCTCTAAGTTGGTGCTGCATTATAGCCACTACTCAGCAGTCTCTCAGGCACTCCCATCGCTCTTTTCCAAAGGGGCTGCATTAGTGCTGTTCTTTGAACTTCTCCCCTCTCTGTTTTTCATAACAAATTGCTCCTGACACAGCCTAGCCCTGTAGATAGTGGAACGAACAAAGGATGGTAGCCTTCTGGTGCCCTTTCAGTAAACAGCTAGTATGTTGGCAGGATGCTTACAGGCCTCAGTACACTACATGAAAAACATCTCTAAGCCTGATAGATCCTGCTGTGCTTCTCTAATGACATCTAATAGTGCTTTTTCCAGTATTTTAGGTAAATGTTGATAGCTAGTTTAAGCAATTGCATCCTATTTCAGCCGTATTCAAGTTGGTGCTCTCTAGATGTTCTAGACTGCAAACTGTGGCATCTTTGACCATAGACAGTGCTGATTGGGGCAGCTGGTACCTGTTGTGGAAGTCCATCCTATTCAGCTGAATTACATCTGTAATCAATGGGTGATGATCCCCCATACTGGAGACATTGAAGATGCAATGGAACACTATCTTTTAGAGATGCTTTACCTTGGAGTCCTATATGGAGCAGGAGGTTGAACCTGATGACTTTATTTTCCCCTTCCAACTCTCTGTTCTATGGGATTCTGGAAATTTCTTAAGGACATGGCTGTATTCAGATGTTCCAACTACGATCCTCAAATTGTTGGAGGATCAGGATCATGCTATGGATTACTACTTCCTCTTTCTTAGTTTGCCTAATCCAGTGAAATGGCTGACTTGAACAAACTTTCTGGAACTAACCATAAGTTTACCTGCACAGCATGATCTGAAATGTTGAAGCAATACATGGTTTGTTCTAACTAAAACGTTGCTTGATCTTGATGTCGTTAAACTATAAAATCAGGAAATTTACTTAAGAGATGTGCAGAAACCTATTCCTGATCCTACATGCCATGTTTTGGAAGTATGCAATGTATGTTAATATTATTATCCATTAATATGAAATATTAAGTATGTGATATTACTTTGTTGAATGTCCATAAATTTAAGTGGCTTGGGATACTTATTGGAAAAATGGGCCATAAGTATTAAATAATGTTGGACAACTTTAATGTTGCTGGATCACTTCTCTGTTTTGTTGTGGGAGAGACAAAGCAGAATTTTTAGTTCTCTTGTTACAGCTTGAAACCCAGGGACAGGATCGGGTTAGACATTCCTGTTTGCAGTGGGAGCAACTGAGTAGCATGCACCAGCACGTTCCCACATTGACAGAAACCTCGGGTTCTTAAAAAAAAAAGCCAGCTGGGTTGTTGTGGCATGCAATGTATCATAGCTAATGTACATATGTGAAATGCTTTGAATGTTGTATAAATGCCATGTAGCCTCCATATAAGCAGGTCTGTCTTTAAAAACCTTTTCATATGGGGAAGAAGCAGCAAATTCCCTTTGCAAAGTAAAAAAATGGTTACTCCGTGAAACATGACCACTTGAAAAGAATAATCCTAATTTTGGAACTGAGCAGTATCTTGAATTTATACATAAAACATTTTGTCCTACTTGATGTTTTTGAAAAGCACAGGAAACAGCTGGTGTGAAAATCAGAACTTTGGTGCACTCTTTTAGCAGAGAAAAATATGAAAAGGAGAAATGTCATTAAAAGATATAACACATCCAATACATAGAAGACTTGAGGTGTAAATGAATCTTTTTTATTGTGTCAAGTGCCTATTCATTTATATTTGGTCTTTTATTCTTTCAACTGCTGAAATGATATAGCTACTTTAGAATTTGGAGGACCTTAAATTTAGTCTCTGCATGAGATCAGCAGAAACCTAGATATGATTGGCGAATAAAAGTCCAGCAAGATAAGTGCTTCTCTATAGCAAATGTACTGAAGCATATTGCGTGTGTGTGTATTCTTTAGTCTAAAATGGTATAGTCTTTTTATGAGAACAACTGTTTTGAAAACAGTGCTGGTTGAAATACCTATTTGTATGTTTGTATGACTTTATTTGCTTGAATTATAGAAACTAAAGAGAGTAGTTCCAGAAGATAGGATTTATTGCAGTGTATGATATGCACCTGCTCCAATATTCCTTCCTTTGGAATGTTGCCTTCCAAATCACCCTATAATTCCAGTTCTGATTTTGCACTTTTTTGGAAGTTGGTAGTGAAATGCCCATTTGTGTTGATAAGTGAACATTGACTCAGAGGGAAGGCTTGTATATTTCAGGAAGCCCAGAGATAATGCGTGCCCATTCCACGCACCATTGCGTCTTTATCCTCAGTGAAATTCCCATAGTTGCAGGCTGAGCTAGGACCATACAGGGTATACTGTGTAAGAGGAGCAGCTGGGTCTCGCCTCTGAGTGCAGCGGTGTACTTTCTCCTCTTGGAATGAATGGCTGCCATTGGAACATGGGAAGATGTCTCATACAGAGGCTAATCTTTGGACCATTTAGTCCAGTGCTATCAACACAGATGGGCAGCAGTTCTCCAGGTTTCAGGCAGGTTCTTTTCTAACCTTACCTGAAAATTCCAAGGATTGAGTTTGGGTTCCTCTGCTTGAGATGCATGTGATCAGCCACTGAATTGTGATCCCTGCTGTCATCGGCAGGGAGTAATGATTTAGATGGCCTTTCTACATAATCCATAGCCCCAGGAATATGGGCATGCAGTCACTTCACATCTTATTTTTTCTGCATATGATCGTGGGGAAGAGTTCACCTTCCTTGAGCTAAAATTTAACCCAAGGATAAACAAAAGAAGGGTAGAGAAGAAGAGATGCAGTTGTTTCAATTGCATGTGCTAGGATTTGGTTACAGCACCCTTTCTTAACCTGTTGCTATCCAGGGGAGTTGGACTGTGGCTTCCATCTCTCCTAGATGATCGCCATAAGAGTCATGCATGAGGGTACCATAAGAACTATAATGGATCATTCCAAGGGTCCATCTAGTCCAATGTTCTTTTAACTAGCTGCCCAGCATGAGGAAACCTAGTTTTCAGGCTAAATTCTATATGTCTGTCTCAGATTCTTAGGAATAGGTGCTAGCCCTTGCAGTAAAAACAAAATGGGATTCTGTCCCGGTCATCTCCTGAGACTGCAGTGAGGATGGGATGGTCTCTGAAACATCAAAGGAATGCTGCTCCTGAGCAACTGGAGCATCGCCAACCCATTCTCTACTTTTAAGTATTCTTCTGGGTTCAAAAGTTACAGGGAACATTGAAATGGTTACTTGCAGTGAAGCCATGAAATAGTTTTGGCTAGAGATAAGGGTTTTCAGTGGTGAGAAAAGTTTTTATTAATTTTTGTTAGTTTAAAATATTTATAGGTCCCCCAGCTTCATTTGTAACAGTGCTGTTTGTGGTCTCCAGCGTATTAGAATTTGACCTGGGCCTGGCTCTGTCTGAAATGTACAAGGTCTGTGTACACTAAGCAGTTTGCAACCTTACAATGCCTAGATGTTAAATTATAATTCCTATAGAATATAATACATAGGAAGGTGGCTGTTTTCAGGTCTTGTTGAGGAAAACTGAGACACCTTTAGGGTTAATGAATTTTCAATTCAAGTGTGATAGCTGTGCTATTAAAAATACAACAGACTAGACACTTCACCTGTGTGGCATTCAGTGAAGTCAGCATTGCATTTAAGTTGGGCCTACATGTTCAGCATTCCCATACTAGGATTTGTGATCTGGCAAATATTAGCAGATGTGCTACTGGTGCGTGTGTAAGAATGAAGAGTCCTGTCTAAATACGAAACCACCCATACAGATTGCCACACATTGCAGTGGAATTGTGATCTCTGCAGCATGTTGAAATAAGACTTAAGACAGCAGTGTTTAGGTTTCCTTCCTCTCCCTTGCTGCCTGTAATCTGATCTCTTGCCTGTGTTCTGGTCAGTTTCACCTTCACTCAAGTTTCCTAAGGGATGTTCTTGGCAATAAACGGGTCCTAGGAGCTTCTGTTTTGGATCAAACCACATTGGGAGCCTGTCTGTAAACATAAACAATTTTTAGGATCCACTTAAAGTATAATGCTTAAGGTTTGCAAGCCTAGATTAATAAACTTGCTTTTTCCAAGTTGCTTAGGTTCACTTAAATGTACTTCACTTTGAGCAGTTGTCAGATCTTATTAAGAGTTGTAGAACCTGTGCTGTTGGAGTAAGAGCAGGTCCTTTTGTAGGGCAGTAACAAATGAAGTTAAACATCTCTATACCTGAGCTGCAAGGTCAGATGTAGGGTCTGGCAGTGATAGTGCTCAGGCTAGCTCAGTGTAGGGATAAGCTATTCATACTTAATGGTAGCACAGGCCATCATGCCTCTGTTTTCTTTTGGAGAATTGAGATGTTTACTGTCTTGATATCCTTGACTTGACTTTACTCATGTGGTGAGAAGCAGTAGGGACATGGGTGGGATTTCAGGTTCAGGGGAGGAGCCTAAATATCCCTCTTTATCTCCCCCCCCCCACACACACACACATTTGGCAGTTTGGGCCAGACTATGATTATCTATTTTTAAAAACACAAATAGTTAAAAATATAAAGTAGTTCCGTACCACGGTGGCCAAATGTCATGCACTATCTTATTTCTTACTCTTACCCTTCCTTCCCATGTGATCATTTGCAGTCATTTTCTTCTGCTATAGGGAAAATATTTGAATTGGTCATATTTCGTTGCTCTCGTTTATGAATTGCTTCAAGTGGCTTTCTAAGATTTGCTATTGTGCATCTTTTGGCCCTAGGAAAGCAGTTGTGTGTTGTGGATTTTTTGTATTAGGGATATTAATCCATGATTCTGCAAACCACCTAGACAGCATATGCATACTGGCTGCAATGCTGCTGCAGAGCCTGAGTAGAATGCCTTCCTGGGAACTCCACAGGCAAGTCCATCACATTTTCTCGCTCTCTCTCTCTTTTTTTTAAACCTTCCTTTCTATATCCATGTGCTGCTGACGAATTTTAGACAGAGCAATCTCCTTCCTTGATGCTCATCAGCCTCTTCTACCTTGCAACTCTGCTGAGAATAACCTGCCTTGAGGGATTTCTTTGTTTTTCTGCTTTTGATTTCCCCCTTTCTTAGCTGTAGTACAGCCGTACCATTTCAGCTTGCTAGTGCAGAAAGATGTTGTGAATTCAGTTGCTGTGAATGAGCCTGGCCTGATTACAAACACATTTTCTTAGAGGCATGCTAGAGTCGCAGGTGAACCTAACCTGATCCGTTCTGCAACAAAACGGTAAGGCTATGTTTGTTTCTAAAATAAGAGAAGAATTGAATTCCAGGCTGCCTTACTAAACCCGAGCCCTGGTTATCACATGCTTGCAACTTGAGCACTATTCATTCTGTGTGCATGCTGGGCTTTCTATTTTCTTTTTAAATGCTTAAAACAGAGTGAGTAGCTCAGAATGACCCAGGAGACCGTATACCCTCCTGAGATGCCCTGCAGGCAAAAGATATCACCTCTGTTCTGTGGAAATAGATGGCGAATGTTTTCAGAGATCTGTTCCTTGCATTTAGCTTTCTCTCCTAGTCTGTTCTATTAGTGTGTAAAGAGAATGCTATAGACATCTTTGCTCATATATGCTTGGCTGAGTGCCCTCTGGGACAAGTGGATGAAGGACGTGACCAATCACTTCTTCATCATCGCAAACAACTCTGTGTCATACTGGATATAGATGGAATAAATGGCTTCAGTAAATTAGAGGCTTTCCCTAATGTGGAAGGGAGGGAAGACATATACTTTGCTGAAATGAACCCTGAAAGAAATGCCAAAGAATATGAGTGAGGTCAGCAGAATTTTTTGGTTCATTACTTGTACGCTGGCTGTATGCTGATGTTTTGAAAGATTTTAAATGGCTGCATGAAAAGCCCTAGTGGTAGTTTAGATCTTTGTGGAATACCTTAGCGTATAAGAAAGCTTTGGCAGGTGCACATTACGTTTCAAGTGTACATTAAGACCCAGTAATGATCAGTACATGACAGACAGCATGTAAACTGCACATGGGCATAGGAGTAGACTGGCAAATGTGTTGCAGCATGAAATGAGCCAGTAATTTGATTTTTGCTAGATTGCGATGGATCTGCGTCTCACCCAGCTCTCCTACATTAATGCTGTAGTTTATTCCATGAGTAAATTAGAGGAGCCTTTTAAGATGCATCAAGGAACTATCCATTTCCATTTTTTGAAACATCAAGCTGAGTTTAGTATAGATTGGTACGCAGAAGGCTATGTCAGAATGGTGAAGATAGAGATGGATGCTACCTGTAGAAACAACATGAGACATTTACAGCCATATTTACTATCATGGCAACATATTGTTTCATGTGTGGCTGCCAGATAATTATGTCTGTTTTCTCCCTGCTCCATTCGAAACACCTTACTTGACCACAACTTCGTTGAAACCAGAGACTTTGTCCCAAGGATTAGATCTTGGGTCAAGACACAAGTCACACTTTACAAGCACTTCATATAAAAGAAGAAAGTTAGGCCCATGTGAAATGTATTAAAATACATTTTCCTTAAATGAAAGTGATAGGAGCTGCCACCTTTTCACATATTTAAGCCACAAATTTACATTTTGATAGAAATGGAAGCCATGTGTCACTTCAGACCAGAAGGGCTAATTGCATGAATTTCTAATGAAATAATTATTTTTGCTACCTATGGGCTCTGAGTGATATTTTCTTTGCTTATGATACAAGATGCTTTATCCATGCACATCTATTTTAGGCTTCCTTAGGGTTTCAACAGAAACTGTCTCTCTGCATTTACTTTCATTCATTTAAAGATGGGATCTGCTTTTGAAAAAAGTGTACTTGAAAAATGAAATTGTGTGAATGGCTTCCTCGTTCTGGAGAGTCTCTGTGTATCCATAAGTTCCCAGAATTAATATGGCTGTTCTTAGTATATGTGCACATGTAGAATATGAAAACAAGATATCTGTTGTCTAAAAGTACCATTAGTGTTGCTAAATGACTCTTCTTTGAGCACTAATGATGAATGACTTAAAATATGAAATGTCTGTGCTATTACTAAACCTGTATTACTGCATTGCACAAGGTATGTTTGGTGGTTTTGCTTGTAGTAAAATAAGTAAAACTAGTAAAATTAGTTAGGTTGGTGAGCATGAAAGTTAGAGCTTCTTTGTGGTAGCCCCATAGTTCTAGAACTACTGTCCAGTTAACAACAATTAATATTCATTTGCCCTTTATACTAAAGACCTATAACAGAGCTTTAAACCTATATTTTATTGCTACATTTGTTTAAGCAAATTGATGGTCTAATGTAGTTTTCTGTTTGCTGTGTCAACTGTACCCTCATATGAACCACCAAACCTAATATTATTTCTCTCATGATACTATAGGAACACTTGAAATGAATATTCTATCTGAAGTACAATCCTGAATGTCCTTCACAAGTTTCCTCTGGGCTGTGTAGATCTGTTCTGTGATTACAAGTGTTCTCTTACGTTGATGGAGAGAGCTGGAGAGCTGTAATGACTAAGGCACTGTGCTTGGGCAATCCAGGTTCAGATCTCCATTGTGCAGCCACAAAATTAAAAAATGGGTCATAATTAAATATGCCCAGTGTAGGCATATGTGCAAGTTGGAGTTTAAGTGTAGGATGTACGTTTCACATGCCCTTACCTCAAATCTGATTTCTCAGATGAAATTTAGCAGCACCTGTGTTCATTTTTAGTCCAGGTGAGACAGGAAATCATACCGAAAGAGGAATCAGTGTGCAATCACATTATGTCAAGACTAAAATGCCAAAGTGAGTTTTTGAAGGCAGGTTAGGATAGAACTGAAATTTTAATCCCACCTATTGAGTTATTCTTCAAGATGTCAAAAGAAGCACTGGACGCAGGCTTATCCCATCTTGGAGAGTGGTGACAATGAGGAGGACCTTTTCTGTGGTGGTTCCCCATCTCTGGAGCAGTCTTCCTACAGTGGCCCACATGATGCCAAATTTGCTATCTTTTCGGTGCCAGAATAAGACGGCCTTCTTTATGGAGGCCTATTAAGATGTCCCTAGTCATCCAGGAGCCTGGTGGGTTTATCCAGGTGCCTTTTTTATTTCTTCTTGGTTGGGGCTTTTAATCGTATTTTAATTAATTTTAAAAATATACTAAATGCTGTTTTATCTATTGTATTTTATTGTTTTTATATCCTGTTGTGAACTGCCCAGAGAACTTTGGCTACAAGAGGTATAGAAATGTAATAAATAATCATAATCTTCTGGTCAAGCTGCATTTCTTTAGGTTCTTCCAATCCTTGCTCTTTTCATCATCATCAGAAAGGAGTAAGATACAGCAAAGATGTGTTCTAGTCTGCAGTGCTTCCTTTGGAGAAAAGAACAATTTGTTTCATGAGAAACTAGTGACTGCACACATTCTGTGAAAACTAAATGTGTAGTTAATAACTGGGTTTCTGACAAGAACCTGGGGTCTGTTTAAATGCAATAAACTTGTAGTTGATGCTGCACATTCTGCTAGAAAAGCGATATTTATATTTTCTTTTCCTGAGATCTTTTAACATAGATGCTAGTTTTCAGAAATATGGTTCCATCTGGAAACAGTATTTGTGCTTTTTCAATGGCTTCCATGAGTGTGTTCAAACAGGAGTGTCTAGTCATTTAATCAGTTGTCTGCCTAAAATTGTGCATGAAAACAGACTCTGCAGTTTGTTGCTCATGCGTTGCCTACCATGAGAAAGCCATGCTTTTCAGACCACCTGTGGACTAGAAAATTGATAGTGTGCGGCAAAGGTGCTTTGATTGTTCTGCAGTACAAATACTCGTGCTATTCATTGCTTGACTGAAGTATAGCAACAGGGACTCATGGCTTGTCAGTGGATTTGAGCTCTCACAGGTAGCAGATTACCGCTTTTGAAGAAAATCTTTTTGCTGATTGCCAGCTGGCAGTGCAACTTCCAACATGGTTTATGGCTTGCAACGCACTTTGTCCTTTATTAAACAATTGTGGTATGTAAGTAGGTTTTGTCAACCTCTTTTTAGGTCACCTGAACTCCAAAAATAATGACATCCTGAATGATAATGACTTATCTAGTTAAAGGGTTGCAGGATTTTTGTTGGCTGTGGTAAGCAAATAATCATGTTCATATCACATTTTAGAGTGCGTATTCTGTCTCACTGCTTGAAATGATTTGTGATTACTTTGTTGGCTGTTGTATTTACAAATGCTTGAACAGTTTTCTTAATTAATCTAATCTCTATAATCCAGATCATCAAGTTCTCATTTGAAACACCAAGATTCCTTTTAAATCCCATTATTTCTAGTGCTTTCTCTAAGGTACATAGTCTCAGACTTCCCTAACCAATCTTTGAGTTCTTACTCCATTTGTAGTACAGATTTCATATTAGATTTTACCCCAATGTGAATGCCACATAGCAGTGCCCAGTAGTGCTCAAACTTTTTGGACCTTTGGGGACCTTTGGGTTCTGAGGTACTGTCAGGGACATAACCACAAAATGCCTAAATGGTGGATTTTCACTTTGACATCTATATGTTGTGTCTATGAATTTTAGACTGTGGCTTATTCAATAGAACTATTGTTTTGTGTCTATTGAAAATCACAGCTTTGCTTTAATAAGGGACTGGCTGATTTAAATTCCAATGCAAATAATGCTCCTTTAAATACTTGTTTTTGCAATTGTCCATTAGTAGCTTCTTTTTGGGAAGAAGGTATCACATAGATAAATTTTGTAGCAGAACAGGTTTTAATATTTAGGACTATAATGCAGTTTCAAATTATATACTTGCTTTATGAAAATTAATTAGTATAAATTTTCATGCACTTTTGACAGCTAAAAAACTAATGTTACATCACTGGGAGGATTAATATTTGCTGCCTATAATGCAATGAATTGAGGGCATTTAAATGTTTTCAGCATGTACATAGGAGTTATATAGATATCCCCTTCAGCTGAATACTTATTTGGACATTTGGTCTGCTTTTGTTGAAGCCTATGTATGACTGCAAGGAACTTGTACACATTTCATATGCATTAATTTCTGTAATTATACACACCAATCTATGTATGGGTATTTTAAAAAAGGTTTTATGGGTGCCCATGGGTGCCATGCTGGAGAAACCCATTTGTTGTTGCCATAGGAGGTATCCATGGACACCATATTGGGAATCCCTGCTGCTATATGTGGCACATTTCCTTTGACAGATTTTGATGAAGGTTAATGAAGGACTTTCTATCTTACAAGGCAGGGAAGGTCAGACTCGCTCAACAGAAGAGCCAAATACAGTAAATGTCAGATGCTTGAGAGCTGCAAAACATGAACAAATATTTATTGTCTATTATGACTTGATGAAAGTGTGTTCTTATTAGTTTATAATTTTTAAATGTGCATGTTAAGACACATAGACACCTGGAACACTAACTGTGGGGTGCCCTTTCCAAAGAAATGGAACTTTCCTGAGCCTCAGAGAGAGAGCAGGATGGGCTGGGATTGCTTGCCACAATCATGCTCATGCTATTGCTGGGATATGGACTGGGTGGGATTGGGGAGCTCCAAGTCCTCTGAGAGCTGCAGAATAAGCTTAAAGAGCCGCATTTGGCTCGCAAGTCTCTGTTTGACCACCCGTTATATGGCTTTTTATGAATTAAAAAAAAAAAAAAAACAGGCACCTGTGCCCATACATTTAAAATGCGTGGTCCTACAATTTGAGTCCTTCCTAGAAAACTGAAGTAGTTTCCCAGCTGCTACTTCTCTCCCCAACCCCCAATTTACCACCACTGATTTTCATAGAATTTCAGTAGATCACCCTTGTCATCAAATTGCTTGCTTGCTTTCTTGTCACTATTTGCAAGAGGCTTCTTTCAGAAGTGCCAGTGTTCATATTTCTCTGGCATGAACTATCCCCACAGAATCTGAGCAGAATGTTGACCCATTTTTATAGGAGAGAGGATGGGCAATGTTTCAAGCAGCCATCTTTGTATTGAAAGGTCTGTATAAATTAAAAATCGATAGCATGAAATGGCTAGTTCTTGGTTTCATCTGGAAGCTTGTATTATCCTGAAGTGTCAAGAACTTGGAATATTAAGAATTCAATTCATATAGTTCTTACTTATATTTGCTGTTTAGTTGCTACTATAGATTAATAATCCCCTAAGTATGCAGTTTGTAATTGAATAGTTGTAGAAAGACTTGCTTTTCTTAGAGTAACCATTCATGTAAACCCCAACTTCTTGTATTACAGTATTTAATGATGGACAGTCTTAGAAAACAGACTATGTGGGTTGAGCTGTGAACTCACACAGGTTGCAGCTGAAGATGATTGACCTTTGAAGCAAATTTAGGTTCTGCTGCTGTCATTCTAATGCTAAATGCAATGCTGGGTGATGTGTGAAGAAGGCACAATGGTAACAAATCCCATTTTAAGCATCTGCTTGTGATCTAGGTATGTAAGCTGCCTTATACAGAATTAGACAAGAGATCTATCTAAAAATGTAATGTCTACTCTAAATAGCAGTCACTTTCTAAGCTGTTGGGCAGTAATATTTTTCAGTCTGGCTACCTGAAGTATTTAAAAACATCTGGCAGGGAATTTCTACATGTAACTTCTCCTAGTGTTCCTACCAAATAAAGCTGTGCACCTGACTATCAGAGAGAATGCTTTTTCAGTGAAGGGACCATGTTTGTAGAATGTTCACCCAAATGGGTTCATTTGGCTGCACTTGACAGAATTTCCCATGCAACAGGAAGACCTTTTTATTCCCTTGTGCATTTTAAACCCTGTTTAAGTTCTTTCCCCATACTGGTTTTAATTTGGTTTTTTGATGTTATAATTATTTTATTCTTTGGTGCTGGCTTCATCTTGCTTTTACTCTGTACTTTTTGTTTTGTTTTACTGATCATACTGCATGTTTTTAACACATTCCAGAGAATTTAAGATTATTGGATCACTTAAAATAGAATGAATGAATGAATGAATGAATGAATTTTTTAAACCCCTGTGAAGTATGTTGTCTGCAGAGTGCCGCAGCACCCCATTTGTTGATGCAATGTGGTGTTTTACCTTGTATGGATTTTAGTCTTGTGTGAAAAGGAGTATTAGTGCTTCTAAAGCATGGGTTGTGGGGGCAGAGGCCTAACTGGATTCTGGGAGCAATAGAACTTTACTAGATGTACTTTGAATGAGTAATTATTTGGCTATTTGTTGAAGCTTATGTATGTAAGTATGAGAAAGTTCATAACTGTTTTAATATATGGGCATTTCAGATATATTCACTGATACAGATATATACAAATATATGTGTATCTTTTATTTTTCTTGTATTGAATTTTCACATAAAAATGTTGGTGTCAAGTGAACTCTTGAATTGCACTGTGAATATTGAAATAACAGTCAAATGAAGAGTTTAAGTTTCATGTTTAGTTGTCAACTATCCAATTTGCATGAGTTTAGAAAATTTGTGGAGATGTGTTTTAAAAATGTTAAATTTCAGGTCTACGTAAATCACATTTACAGTGAATTTTTAGTTTGCAAAATCATGTGTTTACATTTTTCCCACAAAACACCAAACAATGTTAGCCAAAATGCATATAGCTTAGTGCAAAGTGGAGTATTCCATTTCAAACATCAAGAGCCTCATCACTTAAAAGAACATTCCTGAGAATGCTTCTCTGAACAAAATGTGATTTGCACTTGTTCAAATATACACAATAAGTGAATAATAGAGACATAGCTTTTGTTCCCAGTGCATGTTACTGGAACATTTGTATTGAACATAACACTAGTTGTATATATAAAAAACAGTTTCTAAATATGTCTGGCATGGGCAAGTGAAATGCTAATCTTGGTGGCTTGCTGCATGGGCTCCTTTGAGTTGGAAGTCTAGGGTCCTGTTATTTCACAGGTTTGTCCATACCTATTAGAACTGAAGTAATTTAATGTACTCAACTTTAGAATTTAATTGCATAGTGCTAATTGTAAAATTTATCAGGAGCATGGATTGTGGTTAGTCGTGTCCATGAACTGTGAAACAGCAGAGTGTATTATTAGGATAAGCTTTGGTTGACTACCCCTGCACTCATTTTACTCTTCCCACTGACCTAATGAACAGTACCTTGCTGATAGCAGTTCCTGCAGTGAGATTATGCCTTCTTTTGCAAAAGCCTTAAGGCAGCAGCTTTTTACTCTATGTTGCTTTCTCATATTTCCTTTGTGTTCTTTCCAGCAGACCTTTGGAAGCAGGAAGATTGCATAAAGATGAGTTAAAAGCCAAAGTGTTTAAGCAATCATCCCATTGTTTCCATTGCCTCAAGGAAACAGGCAAATTCTTGAGCACATAAAACAAGAAAAGGAGAATAGCATAGTAGACTCTGCTTGGCTCTGTCTACAACACAATGAAGAATGTGGTCACTAGGGTAGTTGTTTTGAAACTAGGTCATAACCCTCCAAACACATACAAAAATTCTAAATCTTTCTACTCCTGGAAGAAGTGCATGTTGCTAATAGAAGTTAGACATGGAGCCATGAAAGCTTGTATTAAAGGTGTCCAGACTCTAAGAACATTAGGATAGCTCTGCCTTAAAACACTAACTACTGTCAGAATTACAGATAATCTCTTTGTCTTGACCCTTTCCTCCCTTCTGTTCTTTTCAAAGTTTAGCTTGATGGCCTGCTCCGAAAGGAGAAGGGCAAAAAAAGATACAAGTTTTTTTTTTTTTAACCACAAGATCCTAAACTTCATTCTCTTGATTTAGGATGTCTGGTTTGACAGTGTAATGGTTCATATACTACAAGTCCTCATTGGATTGTCTTCTATTACAAAAAAAATTCTAGGCACACTTGGTTCCTTTTTTTTGGGGGGGGTGCTTTATTCATTAAATTAATTTAAAGAATGAATGTTTAACTGAACATAATTTGTGGCGGGCAGGAAAAAAGTATTAAATATTGAAACTGAAGGTAGTTTATGTTACTTGGCATTAATAGTTTTGAATAAGATAAGAAAAATCACCATGCTTTTAAAGTATTAATCTTTCAAAGAAATACATACTGTCATATCATGCATTATATCAAAGTGTTTTAATTTATTTCTTAGAATAACTAAGTCATTTCTTATGACTTCCTCATAAAAGTAGCTTCTGCAAAGCATATGAATTCCTAAAATACTTTGAATCATTGCTTAAATTTCCAAGTGCTGCAGCTTAGTAGACAAGTCACACAGCTGAGTAGTTGTATTCTAACAAAGGTGCATGAAGTAACTTGTTGGTTGCGATAGCAGATGCCACTTTTGATAGATTTTGCAACAGCCTTGTGTGGGATCCCTGTTTGTATGTTGCATAACTTAGAAGTAGATTACCTAATATGGGTGAGCCATTGGCTGAGTTCGAAGAACATGATAACCGACACACAAGTGTTGACTGTGTGTTGTTGTTGACATCGCGGTTATTGTGTTGTCTGCACCCAGCTGTGATTACAAGCCATTGCTTAACTGTGAACAACCTATGAAGAGTTGTTAACTGTGTTGTTCACTGTGATTTGTAATCTTGGATGGATTCTACAACAACCTTCACTGAACCCACACCCATGTTGTCTGTAAACCAATAATTGAATTCTAGTCACTCTGCTGTACCAGCTATCTATCCAAAACACTAGCTTGAAGTTTACATCTGCCAGGAATTCATTAGAGAGCTTAGGCAAGCCACTGTCTTAATATTCACTCATCCTCTGTCCTTTGTCTAATATTTATTGTGGTTGTAATCCTATACGTGTTCATGGGAGCAAGTCCTTTGAATGTGATGGGACTGACTTCTGAGTAGACTTCACAGCAATTTATTGGCTGCTCTGTAGACAACACAAACCTCAGAGCCACTTAAAAATTTAAAACCAGTATAGAAAATACAGTGAGACAGCAAATAGTTGTATTAAGATTCTGGCATAAATGAACATGTGAAAGCAGTAGATAATTGTTAATTGCCCTGAGTGCTGGTGATAGATGGTCTGCATTCCGAAATACATCTTACTGCATTTGCAATACCTCTTTGTTTATTCAGACCAGTGGCCAGATATTCTCATTGGCAGTTAAGTATTGATTTAGAGATTCATTGCTTACATGAGCCTAGAAAACTAACATAGGGAGTAAAAGTGAGCTCTGTTCTGGTGAGCAGAGATGCAAGGAGACTGCAAAGGCCAGGTATGAGCAATTTGTGTCCTCTGCAGCCACCTCCTCTCCTGAAATACATCAGCTGGACACCCCAAAATGTCCATCCTACTGAAAATGCAGAGCAGGAGGAACTGGGATGCAGAGATTGCCCTTTGCTTCTCTGGGTTGTGCCCTAAAACAGGGGCATGGGCTTGGGGTCTCAAGGGTCTGCGAATGACTGCACTGTCTTTCCCCAGCCATTATTTGTTTTGTTGCATCCTGGCTTTGGTTACGCCCATTCAAAGAGGTTGAAATGCCTTTTAAAAAAATATAAGAAAGATTAGCAGAAAGAGCTTCAAGCTAAAAATTTGGTATTTTGGCCCCACCCCTTTTGCCATGGCCCTCCCACTCATGCCATATTTCTCCCAAGAACTCTCAGTCTGAGAGAGGTTCAGCACTCTGCATTAAAAAAACAACAAGGTATCAACCAGAAGAGGAGCAGTTACTACAGTTATATCATTCACTTCACTGAAGAAATTCAAGCAGTATGTGCTTCGGTGTTGTGTACAAGGAAAGGCTGCAAAGGAATAAACTGATTCAGAATCATGAGATTATTAACTGGAGTCTGTTACCATGCTCATATTATGCTTGCACAAATAGTTGTAGTCCAATATACAAAGCTCTGGATTACTCAGGACCAGGCTATGTGACAGACTGTCCCCCATTGTATCAACCTCCTAGACCATTATGTTCCCCATTGCCCTGATATTGCCTGCAGCTTTCTCTTTGAGGATGACAGGGAGACAGGCCTTCTCTGCATTGGTGCCTGCCGGTAGAAGGATCTCCTTTGAAGTATGCCAGGTCTCAACACTGGCAAATTTAGGTGTTTATTTAAAAACATGCATGCTGTTGATTTTCCTCTAGCTATAAGCTATCTGAACCAGGTCTTGATATTATTGTATAGACATGCATGTTGTGGAGGATGTCTGTTAATTTTTTTCTTTTGTAAACTATTTGGGGTTTGTTGCAAATGACAAGCTGTATAGGAATATTGCTAAAAATTAAGACAGTTAAAATACTGTTTTCAAAGCAAGATTATTCCATAATGTAATTTATGTGAAAGTTAGTAAGCTCACATATTATGAATGCTTTTTCAGGTAGAGGAAAAATATTCCAAAGTAAACTTCTAAACTGTGTTTTACAATGTATTATAAGAAAATGCAATATGGACATACTACAGTTTTTCCTTTAGGTCTTAAAAAAGCAACAACTTAATCCTGAATTTCCTTTTTTGGGCAGTTGACTAACATGTTGTACGCCCTTCATTGATTCTCATATTTGAATAGCTCACTGAAAGGCTTTGAAAAAGGGAACAGAACACTGCCCTTTCAAAGTGGACAAGATAATGTCACATGAAAGTGTAAAAATAGCGAGTTTGTCATTCCTCAAACATTTTGGTCCAGAGTTCAGCAAACTATGAACTATAAGAGTCAATTGTCTTTTGACACTGTGCATGTAAGTTTTGTGACCATCAACAGAATGATGTCACTCCAGTGGTGAACAGTGTTAGATATTTGATTGCCACTTGTTCCACTTCTAGTTAAGAAGTTGCAGTAGTGTTTGTAGATCTACCCCAGTGTTGCTTCATGAAATTGGTTCCTTGGCAGTAATACTCATCCTAATGATTACTGCCCTAAACGGCTTGAGTCCTGGTTACCTGAAGGAGAGCTTACGTCCATATATGCCCGCCTGCCCCTTGCGGGAGAGGCCCTTCTCCAGGAACCCTCGGTGAAGGAAATTAGGAGGGTGAGTACTTGGAGGAGGGCTTTCTCTGCCGTGGCGCCCAATCTATGGAATGCGCTCCCCAGAGAGGTCCGCCTGGCGCTGTTGTTATTTGTTTTTCGGCGCCAGGCGAAGTCCTTTTTATTCAAATGCCATTTTAATTGTTAATAGTATTCATTCATTTTATTCTTTGGCCAGGGCAACTTAATTTATACTGTTAATTTATATTATTTTATGGACGTTTATTTATGGATGTGAGCTTTCCCGAGGCTTCGGCGAATGGGGCAGCATAGAAGTCTCCTAAATAAATACATACATACATACATAAATGAGAATTACAGTAGCAGGTGGTCTCCATGAGTGCAATATCAGACATGAATCCTTTTGTGGTTTATTATTAAATTTATATTCTGCAGCCAATTAGTCCAGCAGGACTCTCTAGGTGGATTAGAGAGCATTCAAAATCAAACATGTATACCAATGATATAACAGCAAAACAATAATAAGCATAATATAAAATAAACCAATAATATAAACAAAAACATAACAAAACCATTTACAACAAGCTGAGAGTAGGATGGTGATATAAGATGTTCAAACAATATGGATTAAAATTTTAAGTCTCCATAAAAATTAATTCCAATTAAATCGAGTTTTAAAATTTCTGGAGAATTATGTTTAGGTGGTTCCTGGATTGAGGCTGCCTTTGCACATTTTCAGAGAACAAGGAATATTACATCCATACAACTAAGTGTTTAACTTGCTTTTCCGTACTGAAATTGTCTCTCACCCAGCTCCATTGGCTAGGGTTTGTCATATATGCATTGCAAAGTATGTTCTTAATCTGCAGCATGCATTCTGATCTTTCTGTTGAGGAATCTTTGGGAATATTGCTGTCACTTTGTATATATTACATTCTAATAAAATTAATTTTACAGGAAAAAAAGTTTTAAGGCAATTTGGAGTCATGGCTGTTTGTTAAACATGGAATGAAAGAGACAGTTGTCTAGTATATGTCATCTCAAACTGTTGTTGCTGTGCCAGATAAAAATCAAAGACAGTAGATATACTTTGCAAAGTTATTTTTGTTGTGAAAGAAGAAAAACTCTCCAAAAATGTAATTGAAATTCAAAGTAAGACTAATCAAAGCAGACTTCTGTGTACTGTCTTGTTTTTTTAAAACATCAAACACTTAAGTTACATTTGCCTTCCCCATGTGCCATGGCCAGAACAGCCTCTTTGAACTGAAGCAGTAGTTCCACACACAGTGTTGCATCTAGATTTAGTTATATTTAGAGTTTATCTTCCCTGAATTCATCCCCAACTTATGGTAATCCTATGAACGAGTGCACTCCAAAATGTCCTATCCTTCACTGCCATGCTCAGCTCTTGTTAAGCTCAAGGCTATAACTTCCTTTATGGGATCCAATAGGGTAGCTGATTTTGGTCTCCAGTGAAATGCCCTTACGCTTCTGAAGATCTTTTCTAGTTCCTTGATTGTTACACTTCCAATTTCTCTTAATGTTCAGCTTCAGTCCTGCTTCTGCCCTTTTGCTTTCACTTGCTGCTTTCTGCCCATAATATGGTATCATCTGCATATCTTAAATTGATCCCAATTTGGTGCAACCAAAACCCACTTATTAATTGCAAAGTGCCAACACTGAAGTAAAACCTGAAAATGGAGGTTGTAGTTTAGAAAAAACACCTCAAAGCCAGCCCAAGCAAATACATATAAATATCCTTAGCAGTGCACTGACCAGCCATGCGAAAGCTCGGACGAGTAGCAGATAATGAGTCATGGCTCGTGACATCATTGCCTGGCGCCGCTACTCCTTTCCAAGCATGTGCATGGCGCCTGTGTGCGCAGTTACCAAATGATCGGCTGCTGGGGTGATGCTGGGGTGACTTGGCTCATGTGCTGACAGAGAGGGCTCTGCGTGCCGGCTGTGGCATGCGTACCATAACTTCACCATCACTGTCCTAACTCTACCCTGGTGCACTTCCCTAACCCTGCTATAGGGGTAAAATAATATTGAAAGGGGCGATTTTGAAAAAGCCTTCCTTGAGTAGCTTTTTCTGTACAGCTCATCATTTCTTCCCATTCTAAACACATTCCAACTATACAGATCATACCAGGACACCTCCTTTTTTTAACCCTAACCGTACCCTGTTGCTCAACCCTAACCCTAATACAGGACTAAAATACCATAGAAAAGTGGCCACTTAGAAAAAGCCTTCCTTGAGTAGCTTTTTCTGCACTGCTCATCATTTCTGCCCATTCTAAACACATTCCGAGCATCAAAATCATGCCGGGACTCCTCATTTTTCTAAGTCTCACCCTACCCTGATGCACTCCCCCAACCCTAATATTGGGCTAAGGTTCCATTGAAAAGAGTACGATTTTGAAAAAGCCTTCCTGGAGTAGCTTTTTCTGCACTGCTCATCGTTTCTGCCCATTCTAAACACATTCCAAGCATCAAAATCATGCCAGGACACCTCCTTTTTCTAACCCTAACCCTACCCTGGTGCACACCGCTAACCCTATTATATGGCTAAAATACCATTGAAAAGAGTACAATTTTGAAAAAGCCTTCCTGGAGTAACTTTTTTTGCACTGTTCATCATTTCTGCCCATTCTAAACACATTCCAACCATACAGAACATACCAGGACACCTTGTTTTTCTAACCCCAACCCAGTGATGGTGAACCTTTTAGAGGCTGAGTGCCCAAACTGCAACCAAAACCCACTTATTTATTGCAAAGTGCCAACACTGCAATAAAACCTGAAAACGGAGGTTTTAGTTTAGAAAAAACAACTCACAGCCAGTCCAAGCATATATTATACCCTTGGCAGCGTTCTGGCTGGCCATGGGAAAGCTTGGATGTGTCACGGATAATGAGTCATGGCTCGTGACGTCATCGCTTGGCGCTGTACTCCTTTCCAAGTATGTGCATGGCCTCTGTGTGCGCTGTTACCCAATCCTCGGCTTCTGGGGCGATGCTGGGGTGACTTGGCTCATGTGCTGACAGAGAGGGCTCTGTGTGCCCGCTGTGGCATGTGTACCATAGGTTCGCCACCACTGAACCCGTATCTCTCAGATTTTCCTTTGTAAAAAGATTCACAGGTGATTGCATGGGCAGATGGATTAGGAATGTATCAGAGATTTTGTGCTTTAGTAGTTGGAGGTGCATTTTCAGAGCTTAAGCTACATAAAATACAGATGTCGCAGACTACTGAAAATTAATAGGCATTGGTTTGAATGCTTTGGATTTTGGAGAGCCACTCAATTGGAAATGTTTATCCAAATGATCATTTAAAAAATGTTGCATTTTTAATGCCTACACTCACATTCATGAGTGTGCTCTGAGATTGGCTCCTGCTAATCTAGGAGTCTTTGCCTTATTGCTGGGTATTATATGGGGACTTAAGAAGTTGACAGCTGCCATTCTGTATCAGACAAGGTTTGAATGTTGTCAGCTGTCTGAAAATAAAATACATTTTATTACATGTCTAGTCTATATTTTCCCCTCTTGCAAGGGACCCAGGACAGTTTACATTGTCTTTCTCCTCTCCATTTTATCTTCACAACAATTCTGTGAGGTGAGTTAATCTGAGAGTTAGTGATTAGCCCAAAGTCACCTAGTGAATTTCATGAATGAGTGGGGAGTAGAATCTAGTTCTCACAAATTTCAGTCAACCTCTGTAATGATTATACCACATGCTCCCTCAGTATGTGAAGTGATAAAATCAAGATGGTCATGGTAAAAGATTATTTACTTTTATAAAGTGTTGCTCACCAAGCTTATACATAAATACATGTCATTAAACAAATGATCCCAAGGTGGGCACAATAGTTTTGGCCTTGAATGCTTCTATTGGGATTCAGCAATGCTTGTAGTATTGGGTCATGATTTATGTAGATACTCAAGCCCCACAGAAAATTTGGTGGATGAACTACATAGTATAGATCTGTATAAACAGGTAGCTGAACTAAAATGAGACCTGTGAATTGACGTTCTTTATTGAGCTATTGAACTCTGGGCTCCAGTGTGGCAGGGCTAGGATATGGATTTACCTTTTTGATTTTCTGGGTAGCATAGTAGTAGTCTTACTGTGTGTGCATTGCTTTACAACACAATTACATGATGCATGCTCTAATGGTGTATCTGTAAATTGGTATCATTTATTTAATTTAGCCCAATCTAATTTTAAACAAATGGAAATCAATACTATGAGGCAGATATCAGCTGGATGTTGAGGCTTAGTGATGTGGCAGTGTTACAAACACAGGGCTGCTAAATTTTACATAAGGCTTCTGTCAAGTTTTTTTTTTTTTACTTTAATTATTTTGTTTTATTTATATTGTGCTGTTAATTTTTTTGGGAGAAATACGATGTCCATTAGGTGAGTCTGTATAGCTTTAGGATTTCTTGCAGACCCAGCTATGAGGTCAGAAAATCACCCCCCCCACACACAGCTACATGGAAAGAACCACACCAGCTGTGTCTTCAGGAGGCTTTTCTGGGGGCAGGGAGAGGGGACAGGCTCTGTCTTAATATGAAGTTTCACGGAGATCCTGTAGCCTCATGCCTGAGGAATCAAGTCATCAGTCTAAGTGTTTTGCAGAGTGGAAGGAACTTGGAGATAACCTTTGCCTCCAAACTCCTCCTGCCTTGCATAGGAGAGCCAGTGTGGTGTAGTGGTGAAGAGCATGGGATTGGGACTCAGACGATCTGGGTTCTAGTCCCTGCTCAGCCATGGAGCCAACTGGGTGACTTTGGGCCAGTCACAGACTCTCAGCCCAACCTACCTCACAGGGTTGTTGTTGTGGGGATAAGACGGAGGAGGAGAATGATGTAAGCTGCCTTGAGCCCTTTGTAGGAAAAAGGCAGGATATAAATTGAATAAATAAATAAATAAGCTGCTTGTGACCCTTTGGAAGGTGATGGGTCTCTGGATTGGACTGTGCCTTTTGAGTAACATAATTATGACTTTGAAAAGGGTTCCAATCTCACATTTGATATAACAAGGAATTAAGGCTGAAAGAAAGTATACAGGGAAGATTTGAAGATGAAATGGGGAGGGTGTTTAACTTTCTTTGGTACTTGCTGGTTCTTTCCAGCATCATGATGATGATCATGATGATGATGATGATGTTGTTGTTAATTTTATTTTGTGTACAGCTTTCTGATCAGCATACAGCAATTGATAAAATACAATAAAATATACATTCTAAAATAGGAACCACAGTGAAAGCATCATAAAATTCTACTAGAGATTTAAAGTTGGATTTTAACAATTCAACAGTTAAGACAGGTTTGTAGAGCTCAGCTGGCTAAAAATAGGTGAATACTGCTTCCTCACAACCCAATGCTATTTAGAGCTGTTAAATCACAGGTATGGCTTGGCATGGAGGCCTTTCTTAGCTTTGTGCTGAAAGGATAGTAAAGTTGGGACCAGATGAGCCTCATTGTGGAGGTATCTTTTCATGTGCCTTACTTTGAAACCAGTTTTCCTTGTAAGTGGGTTTGCTTTATTAAGTGACACGAATGCCTTTTACAAGGGAGATGGAAGGTTTGGGAACTGGTAAACCTATCATATTTACCTATTTTCTTTTCTGAAAGCATTCATAGTTCATGCATTTAGTTTGGAAGAACTGGATTTGTAAATAGTTTTTCTATCCCATAATGCCTGGATTGGCACTGAGCTATGGTACAAATTATGTAACAGGCTATTTTCCTTCCTCCTTTTAGATATGTGTCACAAAGATGTCTACACGGAATTGCCAAGGAATGGATTCAGTGATCAAACCCTTGGACACAATTCCAGAAGACAAAAAAGTCAGAGTTCAAAGGACACAGAGCACGTTTGATCCATTTGAGAAGCCAAATAATCAAGTGAAGAGGGTCCATTCAGAGAACAATGCCTGCATTAACTTCAAGACTTCATCTACTGGGAAAGAATCTCCTAAAATCAGACGACATTCCAGTCCTAGCTCTGTAAGTCCAGACATACCATATTTATCCCTAACAAATTCCCTGAGCAAGTTCCAAATATTTTGGTGCTTTTAATAGCAGTGTCGTTGTATACCAAATGGTATGCAGAGATTATGTATCTTTTTAAAATTCCTTGTTATTTCTGCTTTAATGATGAGTCTTTTAGTGTTGAGTATAAACATGAACCAACATTATTCAAACTACCTTTTTGTATTGCATATATTAATGCAACCTTTCGAGTAGCATCTTCTGTAACAGTTAGGAGACATATCTGAAATATAAACTGTTGTTAACTCTAGAAGATGTATAATTTGGGGTCTCTTTTCCATGTAATTTTTTAATCTTTTGGTTAGTCCATTTTCATCATGGAATTTCTTAGGAACTATATACCGTAGTTACCACTTGGAGGAGGTGTTGGTGTGTTCCAGAACACCTAATGCTGCTTTGATATCAAGAAAGTTCTTCAGGAAACAAAATAAAATATTCTTGTTTGAAGGTAGATGTTTTGCTGCAGGAGGGTTGGGTTCACAATGTTGAACCATAGCCAAATAGGACATTATGATCAAGCAAACATTCTCATACCACAATAATTTGTAAAATCATGAAGCAGATTCATGAACATGTTGTGTTTTTCCTAAGTAGTGTATTTATTTTCAGAGAATATGTGGACATGGTGCTTGGACAGGTCTGGCCCACTACTTGCCCACTTCACCCTTGCCATCATGACCTGTTGGGAGATCTAGAGAGGAGGTCTGCCCCTGGGTCTAGGAGGCCATGAACGCTTCCTTGAGAGAGGGAGTGGTGCCAGCCCCTTTAAAGGCGACTGTGATAACACCATTCCTAAAGAAGCCAGAGCTGGACCTGGGTGATGCAAATAATTTTAGAACAATAGCCAATATCCCCTTCCTGGGCGAGGTGATTGAGCAGGTGGTGGGCTGGCAGCTCCGGGCACTTTTGGTTAGGTCCATCTCTCCCCCTCACCTCAATCCACCTGTTCCCATTGGTCTAAGGTCATTGCGCCTTTTTTATTGGAGTGCCTTTATCGGAGAGTCACAGTCCACATGTGCTTTTAGATACTGTTGGTTGAGGGGCAGCTCGCATCGTCATCTCTTTGGTGAAACAAGGCATGTGTCAGAGGAGTTTTAGCCCGTTTGAAAAAGATTGGATTCAGTTGGTCAGAGCACTCTTGACACCCTGCCTCCTTCTCCTGTGCCTTGGTGCCACAGCAGCCCACGAGCAAAAGGAGGAGGGGAATTGTGGAGGTCATGCCGACAGATGAAGCTTCGCTCGCTCTCTTGCTCTTGTTCACCTTCTCCTGTGCAACCCAGTTCCTCACAGTCCACGGACCAGTACTGGTCAGCAACCCAGGGGTTTGGGCCCCCTGCTCTAAGGGCTTAACTAAATGTTATCCTAATCACGTATAGTGAAGCAATGCATGATTATTTCCCCTATTCTCGTATAAATCTCCAATTTGGATTGGGACCTTGCTGATTTAGAAGAGGGTTTAATTTCCTTCCCATGCACATTATGCAAATTCTACCTCATCCCCTGCAGAAAAATATATATTTATTGAAATGAAACTTTGTTCCATTTTTGACATCCCTGCCTCTTGGTGGAATTGGAGCTCAAATCCTTTCTGAAGTGCCACAACCCCATTGTGAATCAGGACCAGGGAGAACAATTACACATAGCTCTCCCATGTTTTCTTCTAATTTAGGAGCCATTTTAAGCAACTAGTCAGCAGAAAATAATTTTTTCTCATTGGCTTTTTTCTGTTTGGTTCAAATCAATCTCAAGGTAATCATTAGCTACCTTCACAGCATGATTAATTTAATTAGATAATGCCCCTAAGTTTAAATGCTGGTGACGGAAAATGCAATTGTAAACTTCTTTCTAGCAAACCAAATTTCAAAATCCGGGTTTATATGCTTTTGCAAGAAATTATAATTTCCCAAGTCTCACTGTTTTTCTTTTGTGGTTGGTTGGGCAGTAAACAGTAAAATGCTTAGCAGTAATGGCAGGATTATTTTGAAAGTTTGTATTGTGCAGGTTTAAAAAAACCAGGAGAAGGAATGCTTTAATTTGCTTTTACCTGTCGATATTTAAGAATTGCTTGATGCTCCCTTTTGAGGGATTGGTGAATTCATCATGACAAACCTGAATGTCAGAGGCCTGCTGAAAGATTTCACATGTCAGAAGGGGGAAGGATGCACCATTATTTTCAGGCAGCTTCCTGCTTTTGAGTGCCATCTGTCTGAGAAGTTTGTATTTTCTTTAAGCTGGGAATTGTTCTCTTCAAGTCCTCCTGATTTAAACAAACAAACTCTCTTCTCCACCCACTTCCCTTACCCTGTGCTCTCCTTTGCAAATAGCTTAATTTTAAGGAAAGATATAATGATTTTACCTCACTGAGTTTCCCCTTGAGGCTCACATCTTTTTAAAAAATCCACCTTACCCTTCTAATCTCATATTAGAGTACAAAATAAGTAATACCTTGAATCAGTTGTAATGACGTATATGAAATTATGTTGCTGTTCTTTCGATAAAACAAATGGAAGATGAGGCCCAATCTTATACATTTGTCCTTTAAGATTTTTATCAAAAACAAAAAGAAGTCATTTAATTTTAAAGTGTTATTTTTATAAATATTGCATATAAAAGTGTATGCACCATTAACAAATGGCCCATGTATTTTTATTATTTGTGTGAGACTACTAGATAGGTTAAAAAGGTTCTATTAACTTGAGTAGTGTCTTCTCATCTGTGCTTTACTGCTCAGAAAAACTAAAAATACACCAGAGACTGTGTTGCAAAGGTAAAGGTACATAGGTACTATAGTCAGCTGTCTCCATAACGAGAAATACAGCTAATGTGTCCTCACTGCTAAGATCTTTTGCTTCAGTGGAGACACTTAATCCTGTTAATTCAAGTACGGGAACATCAGCCCCATTTTGAATTCTGTAGCAGAAGGACCTGCTGCCATTTTGAGCCAGGTATCTGATTCCTCTGTTGAGAAACATGACAAGTACAGAAAGGAGGCCATGGTAGCTACAGAATACATAGAGAATCTATCTGTTCTGCTAGTTTGAAATAAGCAGCATTCTTAACAGAAACCACAAACACAAGTTTAGGTGACTAAAAGCGTGAACTGAGATGAAATAAAAGTTGCCCCACTCTCTTCAACAAATGTGCAAGATAAAATAATTTTAAAATAACTAATGACCAGGAAGGGATCTTGGAAGAATCTTACTGGAGAATTTTGGGATTTTCTGACATTAAAATTCTTTCCTGTAGGAAGGCTACATGTCTGTTCACTAACTGAGTATATAGCAGCCTTCCCCAAACTAGTAGCCTCCAGATATTGGGAAAACTGGGAGTTGCAGTCCAACACTTCTGGATAGCACTGGATTGGGGAAGACTGGGATATAGGATATAGGATGCTGGGTAAAGAAGACCACTGGCCCTTCAGTACATTTTATACATTATAGAAACAAGAAGATTGGCTGCTTCCATATGTGGGCACTGCAGAGCTAAAATGGGTGTTGCAAGTGTGTGTTCGTTCTAGTGGTAGCAGACTCTTCCTGGTCAGGATGGTTGAGTGGGAACCTAAAAGAGAAAATGTGTCACTAGTGCTGCTCAAAGCTGCTACATTCTCCCTGAAAAATGAAAAGTATCATTCCACTATAGAACAATTAGGAAGTTTAGATACTGCAGTGCCCCGGAACAGTGTGGGCGGCATAGAAGTGGTTTGGGGAATGGAAGAGACAGCAGCAGCATCTTACCTTCAAGTGTCCAAGAAGACTCCCTCCCTTTTCTGTCCCTCTTCTCCCTCTTATGTCTTCGCCTTCGAGCCTCTGCTTTTTCCGTAATGGATTATAAGAGGGCGGTGGTGGTGGTGGTGGTGCAACTGTTATCAAGATCCCCACACATGAGTAGGGGTGGGATTGCTTCCTTCTGCAGTCTCCATCAGATATCTCCGTAGCTGGCAATGAATTTAAGAAGAAAGTTAGTGTTGCAGATTGAAAGGGTCCCCCCAACCGAACTTTCTAGCTGCATAAGGGAAGGATGAGCTTTGTTATGAGAGAGGCTGTCCTCCCTGTGTCTCAATAAAAACTTCTCACTCATCACAAGCTATGCCTTTTAAGACAATATATTGTTTTATCCCTGTAGCCACTAGGAGTAGTCTTTGGGGGTGGGGGGTTCTCTTTATCAATGGATCAGATTGTGCACTAGTCCAATTGTATCTTTGTAAGAATGCTGTGTGTTTAATTGGGTGAAAGTGTGGCTGTTTTTAGTGGGTGCACGAAGCCACAAAAATGCATAGTAATAATAAAAATAGAATTTTCTCATGAAGGAGCTAATTAAAGTGTGGGGATGTGAGTATCTCTCTCCAGGAAATAATTTAGTTGTGAATTCATTTGACACTGGGTTTGATTAATAATAAGAATATGCATTGCTGAAAATGAAATGACTCTGCAACCGGACGTACAGGGCAAGCAATGGATACAGGAAGGATATCCCCCAATACATCATCCACTTTCCCCATGAACAACACGTCCTACTCTGTCTTAATCGTATATTTCCCTGTTTACATCTACAAAAATTTGTGAAATTACTTTGCTCTTTTACTCTTAAATGTATTTTTTGTGGTAAGAAAAAAGATGGAAGCTGTGTTGGCAAAATACAGGAGGATTCTATTTGGGAAATTATAGTTGCATTATCTGGGTTCCTTATAATATTTCATGAATCAGCATGGTGGTTATACAATAAAAACCTTCTCTCAAACCACTCATGGATTATTTCAGTACTGCAGTTATATGTTATTATGACTTGTGTCATATCTTTTCCTACATGGTATGCTTCCTCTGTGAGGTAATACGAGGTAATATGAATTAAGTCTTTCTAATGATATATACAACATCACTTTCAGCAAAACACCTGGAGTTCAGTTCCATATTGATTTAGGACTTTAGTTTTGCTTCTCAAGTGACCCTTCTATTATGAACTAATATGGCCTTGGGTAAGTTACTGAATGAGTTCATATGATAATACAGTCCACCCTGGAATAAGCTACAGATTGTTGGTTTAAGTAACAAACTGTCATGTGCACAATGATCACTGGGCTGACCATCAGTTGTCTTCTCATCCTTCCCCCTAAGTCCTTCCGCAAGTATCCCAGGTACCTGTATGGCAGGACTCCTTTTTCCATCCTCCCTGTGACCATTTTAGCAGAGTTGCAACTTCCTTTCTTTTAGCAGATTAGTTTTCGTAATATCCAAAGTGACAGACAGTGACAGTCTCTCCAAGTGTCCAAGTGGCTTGCCACCTATTTTAACAGGTTTTTTTTTTTTTTTTTGGCAGCAGAAACCTATGCTGATAGGTTTTTTTTAACTTGTCACTAACGGCAACTGTTCTAAATGCAAAACCTTGCCTGGTCATTGACCTGGTCTATGAATGTAGTAAAGCCAGGGTATGCGTATATTATTTTGCTTTCACTTGCTGTCAAATAGCAAACTGTCAAGAGCAAAGTCATGAGCAGATGTTTGCTTCTGAAAGGGAAGTGCCAACTACATTACCTCCTTGGCAGTAAGATTCCCTAAGTTAAGTTTTGTTTTGCTAGTTCTTAGTTTCCTCTACCTCCTTAAGCCTTTAGGTGCTCAGGAAAGTGCAATCCACCCTATTTATAAGAAGAGTCTTGACAGCTGTCAAAAGTAAAGGCTTCTTTTTGAAATAAAGTCTTTGGCAGGGCTAAGTGTCTTTTGATGGGAACATATGCAACTATGAGTTGTGTTGTGCAAACTTGGCATTTCCAAGTAACAACCCCCCTCCCCCCCACAACTCCATGCATGCTGCAGCCTCATAGTGTGCTGTCATGTTGTGGAAACAGCACTATTCTGTTGGGTTACACTTTTAAAGTGGCACTCCATTCACTTTTGATGAAGCAAATAGACAAGCTAGTTTTTTAATGGTGAGGGAAAACTGTGATATCATCTGTGGACATCTGCTTTCTTCCTACGTTAGAATTGTATTCTCACTTAAGTCTTTAAAACATGTACAGATCTAGTCCATAACAGATGTTAAGAAAACTATGTCTAGATTCCTTGCAAGGTTATGGCTTTCCTGAGAATTTTGGATTGCATTTTGTCAGTTTGCTTATATACAGGAAAATTATAGCCTTTCAAGGAGTGATAAATTAAAATATATATGCTGTTAAATATTCATATCCACACAAACACTGCAAGAAATCCAGATTTGATTTTTCTGTGAACTAAACCTTTCTGATGTTTGCACTGATACAGTAATACTCTTGAAATAGGCAGTGACCATCTGGAGTGCTGAGTGATGTATAGATGGATATGATTAGCCATTGCCCTTGCTAATTGACAATATCAAGTATTAAATATCTGAAGTATAATCTCATTAGTTTTGGTAATAGCATTTATTCTTCATGGTTGGTTGAATATAGTGTTAGTGTGTGAATGCTGAAAAAATCATTCCCCTTTCTTCTTTTCCTACTTAGCCAACAAGTCCCAAGTTTGGAAAGGCAGACTCATATGAAAAACTGGAAAAACTAGGGGAAGGCTCATATGCCACAGTATACAAAGGCAAAAGCAAGTAAGTATACTTGCATTATGCACATAATGTACCTGAAAAAATACTGATTTATACTTAAAATCTATACTCAGTGCATTAAAATTTTGCATACACAAGCTCACGACTCATGATCCTTTTCCCAGCTAAAAGAAAAAGAAGAAAAATGTTGAGCTAAGTGTGCCTGAACATGTACAACAGTAGGTGCTACCTATGTGTATTGGATTCTTCTCTAGATAAATGTGTGAGCTGGCTGAATACTGGTCCTGGGATAATAAATGGGCTTGGAAAAGAAAAGTCAGAATTCTAAATTGAGATAAATGGAAGTTTCCATGTTCTTTTAGAAATTGGTCTGAATTTACCTGGCCATATGTTTCTTCCATTACTAAATCCTATACTTTCATTTAAGTATAGGATCTATCTGTACTACAATAAGTCAGAAATTCATACTGAAACATAAAGATCATGCTCCAGGCGTAGTTATAATTATTGAATGCTGATTTTATGAGTAAATTGAATCTGCTTTTGTCAGTTTGCAGTCTAAACTTTAAGAAGTTGTATACAGCAGTCCTCAAATCTAGACTCATTTTCATGAAATATCATTTCATTGTTATTAAAACTCAATTTAATTGTTAATTTATTTGTATTTATACGATTTTAAATCTTTTAAGCCGAGATGCACCGGGTATTCATTTTTACTTGTATAATTGTTATATTTATGTATTTTGCTTTTGTTGTGAGCCACCCTGAGGCTTAGTTGCGATGGGGGCGGCATAAAAATGTTATAAATGAATGAATGAATGAATGAATGAATGAATGAACGAATGAGAAGAATCAGCTTTGAATTTGGGTTGTCATAGGAGCATATAATAAATTTATAACATAGTTTCCCAAATATGTGAGTATCAGGAAAGAATAGCTCAAGTATTTTTAACAGCTTCTAGGCCAGCCATCCCAGACCTCTTGATCCAGTTTATAAGGAAATCTTGGGAATATACCAAAGTCATGGAGGAAGAGGAGAGTTTCAGCTGTGGACTGTAATGTCAGTTCAGAGAATAGTGTAAATAAATCTAAACTTGTCATAGAGGAAAAACAACACATGCAGAGCAGGAAGATGAGAATGAGAGTCATGGGGCAGGGTTGCAGTCAGTTCAATTGAATATACATAAGTTTAATTTGTAGGAAATGAGAACTAGGAAATTATGCCAAAGGTGGTTTGAAATTGGGGAAATGTCTGGAAGGACATTTCAATGCTTATAGGTCAGCAAGGGAGAAAAGATGGATTTATTTAATGGCACATGAGATCTTTCCTTGGCTAAAGGTGATGAAGTTGTAGAAATAAATGTCCTGGACAAGAATATATGATGATGTAAAGGCAGAAAGATGCATGAGACCATGAATGACTTTGGATTTAAGCGTTAGATGTTTGTGTTGCATTGTTGAGAAAATGGGTATAGGGGTATTAAGGAACAGTATCACATTGCTTGAATGGCAAAACAGTTGAATGCTTTTTATTCGCAGAGTTCTAATGGAAGTGAAAAAAACTGGGATTTAATAACGGCAGAACAGTTGAAAAGAGGTAGCAGTCAAGGCAGAAGAAATTTTACGTTGCAGCTATTCACATTTCAGTAATTTTGTGTTAATTATTACTTAGTCTAGAGAATCATAATGGAGAATGTCACTTTTTTCCTTGATCGGGCTGTTTCCATTATATGGTTAGTCGTAGATAAGGAAAAAATGGTCATTTAATAACCTAACGCTCAAGAGATATAGATAAGGAATTTGTTTGGTGGTGTTGAAAAAAAACTGATCTGATTTCCATCTCAATGGATGCATGAGCAGATTCTAATAGGTGGTATAGCTAATTTTCAGCAAAACAAATTTGTTGGCTGTGGGGAAATACTGTGATAGCCACATCTGTGCATCTGATGAGGCAAGAGAGGATTTAGACATTGCATTAGTAGAAACAGCTGGAAAAGCAAAAAGCATACAGACCTTGCTTTTGACTTGACCAGTTAGTTCTTTGCTGTCTGAAACTTGATCAAATAATCTGTATCCTATTCAAAAAGAAGAAACAAAAAGACTTTAAAAAATCTTCTCAACATAGTGACAATACAATTAGGTGAGTTTTTGCCTTCTAAGTGACAGGGCATGGTATTATATACATTCAGTTCCCAAATTATATATGGTAATTGATGCTTTTCCCAATTAGAGAAAAATGCTTCTGGAGAAGAGACTTTGGTATGTGACTCATACAGCATAACTGCATCATAATATGTATCAGCCCCAACATATTTAGAAATCTAATACATGTGATTGCAAACAAAAATACCTAAACATCTATTTTGCTTTTTTTAGTCATGAGCAGTCTAGTAATATAGAAAAGCAGAACGGCCATTGAGTGGAGGAGTTATTTTCAAGGCTATGTAAGCATTAAGTACAAGTTAAGTAGGATTCAAAATGGTCTGTGTAATGTTAGTTGATGGTGAAAGTATTACTTTAAAATAGTTATACATAAATGGTAGAAGTTTAAAGCTGGTCAGGAATACACTTCAAGCCAGGGTCCAGGTACAGAAGGAGAGCATGCAAAATTCCTAACTTTCTTCTCCTAGTTTGGAGAATGTGCTTGCTGGCAAAGGAAGCTTCTAAACAGAAATGTGTTGTGAATTGATTTAACTGATAACTCCCTGTTTACATATAACCCTCAAAAACATGATTTGGATGTTTACTGTATGCTATAAAGCATTTTATTTTAATGCTATCATTGGGAACATTACTTGAGACAACTTCATTTAAAAAAAAGAAGAAAAATATATCAGGGCTGTTAATATATCGAAGTTGTTTGTGCATTGATTTTCCTGATGAAAGAATGGGATTGTTAATGGGGAGAATTTGACTGCAGTTAAAGAACCCTAATTTTGTGTGCATGGTGCTTTGTTCTTTTTCCTTCAGGGTGAATGGCAAGTTGGTGGCACTGAAGGTGATAAGACTTCAAGAAGAAGAAGGCACTCCATTTACAGCCATCAGGGAAGGTACACTCAATTTTTATGTACTGTTATTTTCCTCTCTTGTAATTGCAGCATGGATCTTCTTTTCAACCTCTTTATTCTGAAGAGCCTTATATTTCTCAAATTACATGGTTATGTTCCCTGTAGGAGGAAGATTGCTACTTAAAAATCAAAACCACCATGTTGTGTGGGAGTTCACATGAAATAAAACAAATCTGTTCTTCTGTGTTGCTGCCTTATATAAGAACTGGTATCAGGTGTACGTGACAGTGTGTATTCATTTGCGGAGGTGCAGAAATGCTAGTAGGAGTTCATATTGCTGGTATTATGTGCACCAAACTGCTTGCTGTGAAATAGCACCCAAATCAAGAATAAATTTAATTTGGCTGCATTCCATGAATGATAGCTCATATGTTAACAAAGTCACACAACATTTTTGTAAAATACACAAAAGAATAACTTTCAAGAGGTAATCTACGAACTCATGTATTGCATATTCCAGTTTGATCATTGAAGTAGAGTACAAAAGTGGGAAAACTGTACTGCATTCCAACCATGCTTTTTAATGAAGCCTTGAATGATTGTCTGAACCAAGCTATTTTTTACAATGCATCTCTCTTGAGGATAACAACATTGTTTGGCACATATACTTACTTTTAAAATGTGTGCCCCATACATATACATATACCCCATTTTATTTCTGCAAAAGGAACTGAAGACAGAATTGTTTGCTTTTCCTGTAAAATTTCTCTCTTTTTCTCATAATTCTAGGAACCTGCTTTTGGGATGTACATGAAGTAAAATTTCCAAAATGAATGCTATTATATGAACATTAATATATGATACCAGTTGAGGTCACACAGTATTAATGCATGATCTAGACTCTGTAAGTAGTATCTAAACTTTTCCATGGAGGATACAGGAAGGTGAATGTGTTAGTTTTACATACTGAACATGCTGACATCTTACTAAGCAATTACCTCCAAAATAGACTTAAAGTAGGGATGCACTCTATAAGCATCATTCCTGCTAATGAGTTTATTATCTATCTTGGATCAGATGGAGAGCATAGCACTATAGAAACAGGCCTTTAACACCATCTTCCATAAATCTGCTGACTTTGTAGTAGCAGTAGTTGTCGGCATCATCTCCTACTTATGGCAACCCAGTGATTGATTTGATTTAGGACCCATTTGTTCATCTTTCTGTTAGTCCACGGTACTTCCAGAGTTCTCCAGTGCCATGTTTCCAGTGCATCAGTTTTGCCCTTTTCAGCTTTCTTTATTGCCCACTTTCACACCCATACGTGGTGATTGGGAATACAGTAATGTGGATGATCTTGGCCATAGTCTCCAGTAAAGCAACATTATACTTTATGATCTTCTAGTTTCATCATTGCTATCCTTCAAAATCTCATTCTTGGCTGTAGTCTCATATTAGAGTTGTGTAAATCTGCTGCTGTTAGGATTTTTGTTTTCTTCATGTTCAGCGGCAGTTTGGCTTTTCCAGTTCTTTCACTTTCATTAAGAGTTCTTTCAATTCATTACCACTTTCTCCCAGTAATATGGTATCATTTGCATATCTTAAATTATATCTTCCACCAATTGTCACTCCTCCTTCTTCTGCTCCTAATTCATTTTTAATAACATGTTCTCCATATCTTGTCTTACCAGTATCCCATCTGTCCATGATACATTTTATGCATCAGGAAAATGAAGTACACATATTTCTTTCAGAACCATCCATTGTTTTTCATGTTCTGCACAATCCATAAAGCATAGTCTACAATGCACAGACTGATGTGAAATTCTTTGGTGAACTCCAGTAGCCAACGTACATTTTTGGTATGATCTTGTGTGTTTCTTTGGCATCTAACTTGAACATCAAGTGTTTCTGCTCCATGTATAGCAGCGCTTTTTCTTGTAACATCTTGAGCGCTGAAAAGTGTATAAGCTCGGTGCCAGGCGAACCTCTCTGGGCAGCGCATTCCATAATCTGGGCGCCACTGCAGACAAGGGGCTACTCCGAATAGATGTCCTTTTTTCCTCCTTCAAGGAGGTCAGAGCAGGGCCTCTCCCACAGATCTTAAGGGGCGTGAGGGCATGTAAGGAAGGAGATGTGCCTTCAGGTATCCCGGTCCCAAGCCATTCAGGGCTTTATAGGTCAAAACCAGCACCTTGAATTGGGTCCAGACATCAACTGGAAGCCAGTGGAGCTGATAGAAGATTGGCATTATAGGAGAATAATGACCGGTCCCCGTCAGCATAGGGACTTTTAATTGATAGGTAAATGTTTCTTAATTTATTGTTGCTTTTATTTTTTTACAATATTATTTTTACATTTGTTGAGAAAGATGATTCAATATTTATGTAATATGAACATGTTGAAAGGCCACTGATAATACTATAAGAACACCTTAATTGTATAATGTTCACATTTAATTCATAATAAATTGTGGTAGATCTAGACTACTGTGCTTTCCAAAGGGCAGCTAAGAATTGCATATATTTTCATAGTCTTGTCTGAGTTAAATGCAGGCTGTGGTATCTACCTGACCAGCATTAATGATATTCAGTTCTTGTTCTGAGATTGTGAAAACAGAACAGTTTGAGTCAGCACTGGCCATCCGGAGATTCCAGAGGTAAAAGAAGTCAGCCCTCCAACATTTCCATTAAGTTTGCATCATGAATCCTAATAATTGATTACATCAGGCATCAAAGCATTTTCAAGCACAAATGATTTAGACTTTAGAAAATTGTTTTAGAATGCAAATAGAATATGTGTCTGTTACCAAGGGATTTCCATACTGTATCAGCAAGGACACTGATGAAGATTAAAAATGCAATTTGGTACTTAAGTGTGCTGACCTCTACCCTTATGGAGTTTCTCTGTGGGAAAGGTTATGTACATTTTATTTTTCATTCTCTAGTCTCCCTTCATATTGGAGATCCTTTTGTTTGATGCTTGCCAAGATCAGGAGATAAAATTTGGTGAGGAAAAATTTGAGTCTAGGAATTTTTGCATTCATATCAACTCTATTTGATTGACCATGTTCAGTACCTTTCAGTTTTTACAAGCAGCTTACACCATATACAATAATTGAAAACAGAACAAAAATTAATAATACCCAATAAAAGCATTTGGTAGCAATGATAATCCTTCATGTTCTCAAAAAGGTTTGTCTCACCTCACATGCCTTCATTGGTTTGCTGAAGGATGCAGGGGAACATGAGGGTTTGCCTCATTTCTGATGAGCCACGCTGGATCAGGCCCATTCCCTCTGTTCCAGCATTACGTTTATACAATGGCTAAACAGCTGCCCATGGAAAAAAACCACAAGCAGGTGCAACAACATCTTCCTACTTGTGAATCCGCATAACTGATGTACATAGGCATACTGCCCCTGCTACTGGAAGTAGCATATATCCATCAGAAGATGAAATATACTATGGCATCTACTGAAAAGGCTTTGATTTTAGTGGATAATAATCTTAAATCATGCCATATTTTAAAAGTAGGGTGGGGATGGTTGTTCATATGGGAGATGCTGTTTCTTGGATCACAGTGTACTCAGACCTTTAGTGCTTTAACACTAAACCAGACTTGCACTTTAAAAAGTGTTGATAGCTGGTGAAGTTGTACAGCAGTCAAGGGAGTGATATGTTTCTACCACTTTGCATTAACTGAGAGGAACTAGAAACAATGAGAACTTTTTAAACTTTGTAAGGGTTATTGGTATAGCTTCTGACAGGCTTAGTACCTTGACTCTTCAGAAAGTGGACATACACTGTTATTTTGGAAATTTTATTATAGAAGATACAGAAGTTGTGATACTAATGAATGTTCTATATATGCTTTGATATACTCTGCTCTGAACTTCCCTATCAACATTCTGTAATAGCTTTCTATTAACTGCATGTATAGTTCAGAATTTTGTAAACCTAAGTTGTTATAATATGTGCTTAGCTACTTGCCCTGTGCAACTAAGGACTAACAAACTTGTCTTCAAATTAATTGTGACAATCATCCTATTTATCCTCAAGCAAATGTTTGGTATTAGCCAAACAGAAAGTCTAATTCCAAGTTCTGAAGTTTGTACATATCAGTGCTTATGACCCCATTCTCACACACACACACACATTGTAGACCCACCATCTGGGGTGTGGTATATGACTGGGTTATCAAAAACATATGAGATACACACTGGTTTTGTACTTATGCTGAATACTATTGACATAGCATGCCATGCAAGACAGTGTCTTGTGTCCCAACAAAACATTAGGTAGGACACAATAGTTGAGATACCTCGTAGAAGTTGCATATCGTATGTCCAGATCTCTCGGAGAGGCTATTTACACACAGGTAGCAACATTCTGCACCAGCTGCAGCTTCCAGACTATGTTCAAGCCACATTGTATTGCATTACATTACAGTGGTCTAGTCTGGAACTTATCAGAGTGTGGATACTTCTGCAAGCTTATCCCAATCCATAAATGGCCATAGCTGGTGAACCAGTTGTAACCGACCATAAGTACTAGGGAGAAAGAAGCTTTTATAAAGCTTTCTTGCCAAGATGTTTCTTATAGAATAGCAATTAGAAAGCAAACCATATGCATCAGTATACACATCAGGCATAAGTGTAGAGCTTTAAAAAATTAGCCTATGTTCTTTTTAATAAATGACTCTTAGAGAATAGTTTGTACTGTTTATTCAGATTGGATAAAAAGTTAAGTAGCATAACATTTGTGACTCACTAAATGGAATAAGAGAAAGGTCCATGAAAGATGTAGGGATAAAGAAGGAGATTTCAATGTAAGAAGGAGATTTCAGTGTAAAAATGAGATCAACAACAAATCCCATGAAATTTGTTAATGGCAATGAACTATTTACACTTTGAGCAGAAATAGAAAAGGCAAACAAAGTCCCAACTAGTACTCTGTGCTCTTATAAATATAGAAACTTGTAGAAACAGCCAAATAACTCAGATATATGGATTTGTAAATATAAATCCTGTAACATATGCTGTACATTTTCCAATGAGTTTTATGTTTGGGAAAATAGTACTGTGCTACTTTTTTCTGGCCATTCTCTAGGCTACAATAGTTTCAAAACATATCTTTGGTTCTGTTAGTTTACCCCCCAAAAGTTTTTATTTTAATGCATTAGCAAGATTAACAGTACGATCTGCATTCAGTCTGACATGCATGTTACGGTTCATAAGAGAATAAAATCCAAGGGAGTTGATATTATATATATATCATCATGAAATTATGTAATCTGTACAGCTGCACCTGTAAACATTCTTTTCTGCAAGTTATTATTCCCTTCAAAAAATAGCCCTAGGTACTCAGTGGATGTTGACCTGTGGCACATGCATTGATGCATGTTGTGAAAGGGGATCATGTTGCCATAAATGAATTCTTTGTAATCATCTGTCTGGTTACTCTGTTATGCTGTGCTAGCTTTGCACCCAGAACTACTTCCTAAATATTCAGCAACAAACCATTTGCTATATAGCTTTCCTTGAAATTCTGTTGCGTCACATAAAAAATTAGCCTTTAAACCTGAGGATGGATTCAAGAAAATATGGTGAGCCTGGGGGCCTGATTGTATGTTGCCCTAAAGCAAGTGCAACAGAACCCCAGAAGTGAGTTTGTCAGTGGTGAGCTGAAGTGGCATAGCAGGGAGTGCTTATTCCTTCCTATCTGCCACTTTTCAGTTGCACCTTGACTGGCTAGATAATGCTGGGAATTGTAGGGCTTTTTGTGTCAAAACATGATTATTGCAACCTCAGCTATTTAGTCCCATTCTATTTCCAAATTGCTCTTTTTTTGCCTACAGGAAAATAAGCTTCAGAGGATTTTAGAGCTCTTTTGCACACAGATTCAGGTCTGGTCAAAAGGAAGCTTGAGTTCTTGTGCTCTTTCTGTAAATGTGCTTTGGGATTCTTTGCAAAAGCATCTCATGCAATGAAGGAAAGTTAATATTTTTTTTAGGATTTGAGGGTGCAATCAACCAAGGCCTAGCATTGTTGGTAAAGCAGTAGGTGATCAGATCAGATGAACAAGAAAGGAAAGACTAGGTAAATACTAAATCAATAAAAGGGAAGAGAGTTGATTGGGCCTGCTGAAAATTGCAAGCCAGCCAGCCAGCCAGCCAAAATGCTGATTCATTTCTTACTGCTGTGACATATAATCCAGGTAATTAGTGTTGTATTTTCAATGATCTCACAGATCTGACTTTGAGAATAAATATATATTTATTACAATGATTGCTAGAAAAGGACCTATTATGCAGTATTTCTGTAGTTGAAGTATGCTAGAATGTAGCCTCTGTGTTTACTCTTATTTTACAACAATTCCTAAATTTCAGTGAAACATCAGGTAATACACATTTTCAAGATTGCTTTATCATATGAAAATTAGAGTATTTTGCCCAAAGCTGCAAAAGAAATAATCCTTTTGGATTGGGTGCTAGTGGTAATTTACTACTCAATTAAAAAGAGGCACAGTAGTGATTGCTTGTTTGACTGAGTTACCACGTGATGGTTGTTGCCACCACACATGAATCTACACATATGCACATGAGGGGGAGATTGAAGCTCACCGCACCTTGATGCCATGCAGTTCTGAGAATTGAGTTTTTACCTCTTGCTCTAACTTCTTTATTCCTCCGTTTCCTTTAGCTTGTTTTCTCATTGCTGGAATAGTACGACATTGGAACAAACAAGAACATTTCATGAAACTAGACAAACAATAAGAGCATTTATCCTAATTTTAGACCCTTGCATCATATGCTAGGATGCTTGCTCAAAACTCATTGGGGAATTCAATTAAAACAGAGCCATCTGTTTATCTTTATGTTTGCTGTGAGGACAAAGAACCATGTCAAATTAGCATTACATAACAAGTTCACTAATAAAATGCTAGGTCTATCTTGTTTTTTAAGTTTGTAAAAAAAATCCAGTAGTAGTTTATTCTACACATCATATATATGTGGTTTCTGTACTACTTGTACTTTCTAGTACACTCTTGCTTTGGTTTGTTAAACATCTTAACAGTTTTAGGTGAAGGAAAGTAGTTTTCAGGGGCAATCAGATTTTGTTTCTGATTAGCATGCACTGAAGTTTCTAGATTAGTTTCTGTATCAGGATACTACTGCCTTACTGCTTTAGTGAGTTGCATTGTTACGTTTTGGCTCTTCTCAATAGGGAAGAAGGCAGCAAAACTCAAGAAGTGAATAAAATAAACAAGTACCAGGTGCTTCTGTTCATGTTTCAGCCATTTCTCCTTATTTTTTCTTCCCTAACTTGGCATTTTGTTCCCACTGAGCAATCCTCCGTCCTCAATGGATTCTGCACAAGTGCATGTGTCTCTGTGCTGGGGGAGTTCCTTTATTTTGGGGTGGGTGGAAAGGAGACACTTCATATTCAAATCTTGGTTTGTTTCAGCTGATTTCCATGGGCAGCTCTCATGTCCCTAGTGGCATTTTAAAATGATTTTTCAGAATTAAATAGAAGATCTGCACAACTTGATGTATCATTTTGGCCTCTTCTTCCCTGTACCATTTCAACCCAGTCCTTAGTATTCCCTCTCCCACCTTTTGTAGCTTTTTCCCACAGGCAGTCAGCATTCTGTGCGACTGAGCCGTTATAGGGCAGTTCTTCGGAATTTCTCACTTGGGTTCATTAGGCAGCAGACCCAGTTCTTTTAAGTAGGCCCCAACACCTGCAAAGATTAGAAGTCCCTATATGTCCAGAACCTATAAGAGAGGGAGCTTCCCATGACAGGAATCACGTAGCATTCCGGAAGAAAAAATGTCAGTGTTATGTGCTGCTATTGGGGCAGTTTTCATTTGAATGTCGAAGACCTGTACCATCACCCATCTAGCTCTGCACTCAGGACTGTTCCAGCTAGCTCAGAGAAGAGGAGAGTGTCAGCTCTCTAGATAGTACACCAACAGCTCCATCCTCAATAATCAACACTCAAGCTGAGAAGATTGCTGAATGGGGCAGTAGGTCAGGAAGATGGAATTTTGAGGGACCCCAGTGATACCACCTGCCCTTCCAGATTTCCAGGGAATCCTGGTGTACAAAGCACTGCTGTAAACCAGGGAGGTTAACTCCACAGTAACCAGGACCTTGGTCACCTGGTGAACAAAGAGGAAATAATAGTAGCAACTGCTTACTCTCATTTCTCCTATAGTGGCCCATTTGTCTGCCTTCCCTATTCTTCCCTGTTCCAGCGTTCTCATAATGGAAGACCTTTATCTCCATAGGATGTCCTTCCAAGACACTCAACAACAATCCCTTCACCCATTTTTATAATCAAATAATTGAAGCACAAAGAGGGATAAGGTAGGGAAATTCAGTATAAACAGGTGACACACCCAGGATTGCCACCGCACCATTCAAGTATCAACTATGAAGTGCTTGCAAGCTCCTCTTTCACTGAAGCAAGCTTCAACAGCCGGGGAGACTCCTGGCTTCTTATCATACAGTCCCAGTCTGTTACTTGGCCTTAAAAAGGACTCGTTTTAACCTCCAGTAAAATCCGTGCCCCCACAGACTTACATCATAAGAGTTAAAGCTAGAGATGTCAGCCCACATAGAAGCCATATTAGAAAGTAAGGTCTTTGCGCTTTTAAATTTTAGTATGCCAGTGGTTTTCACTGAGTAAGGAATAAGTACAGGAGCCAAACTGAGTTAAGGAGAGTTCCCTTATTGCTAATCCTCACATCTAATTTTGAATTTGTGTAGTGAAACAGCTATTCTGTTTTTGTTTGCCCGATTACTAGCTGTATGGGTAGAAGGTGACAGAAAAGATTTTGCCTCTTTCATTCCTATTCCTGTATTATTGCTTTAAAAATTCCAGCCCTTTGTCTATTCTTATAAATGTTCTACTCTTCAAGCAGAATGAGGAGGTATACTGCATTATGGGTTGGGAATCTCACTTTTGAGTACTCTGCTATGTTCAATATATCCCTACAATTAGTAAAGGAGAATAACAGGAAAGAAAACTTTTCTTGATAGCTTTGTCACAGTGAGGTGTGTGTATTTGAATATAAGAGTATCCAAAAATAATTTCTCCACTTCCACCCTGCATAGCACAGCCCCCATTGTACTTCTTCATCAGGGCTGTGCGCTTGGATCATGGATATGTAGACTAGTATTGAAGGTCAAACTACATATAGCATCTTTTTTCTAAATTACCATGAAGACTTAACTTTGCATTGATGGGCAAAATGTTGAGAAATCCACAGGATTCTGTTTCTTCTAAAGAAAGGTGTCCCCCCCCCCCTTAGTATCGCCTCTATATTTCTTATGCAGAATACCAAATATTAGGTATTTTGTCCTTCTTACATAGGAAACATGCTAAAGAGCAGAAATATTGAAAGGGCAGAGCAACAGCACCATTTTCTGAGCATCATTTTGAGAACAGCTTGCATGCAATATTAGGCTGAGTTCTGTTCTGCAGAAAAATATAGTTTCACTTTTTTTTTTACTCTAACACAGACAGCTTAATAATAAATTCCCCAAAGAGTCATCTGTTCACTGAATAGTCACTTTTTTTTTTAGCAAAACCAAGGAAATTTGAATGACTTAGATAATAAAATGACTTAATAGAATCGATGTTTTGTTTATCATAAAAAAATTAGTTTGTGTTACCATGTTGACCTGGTGTAACCCTGATAGCCAAGAGCTCAGAGCTGGGAAGTCCCTGATCAAAGGGCATGAATTCCTTAGTTGTCCTTAGGCATGACTCCGATAAGCCTCTGCCTTACAGCTTCTGCTCCTTCATCACTAAGCATTATGGTATGATAAATACTGACTTGCCTTCTAACATTGTAATAAAATATTTTGAACCATGTGAAACACTGTAGAAATGTTAAGTATGCATTTCAATTTGGGGTTAACTTTATTTTAATTGAAACCTAAAATAGTAATATAGTAATTTTAATAGTAATTTCGCATAATTTTAATAGTAATTTTATAGTAATAGTAGTTTTGATAGTAATTTTAAGTAATTACTATGACCCATTTGAGATTTTAAAGATAAAGGAAGGAACACCAAAAGAAGTTAAGGGTCTGAGGTGATAACTGAGTAGTGAAGAATAGAAAATTCATGCTTTAACTCATACTGTTAAAGCACGAGGTTTTCTTAAGAAATAAAAAAGTACACAACCATCTATGTGAAATATTTTAACTTGTAAGTATAGAGGGAGAAAGAGTAATAAGTTAAATTAAGGGGATGGGGGGAAGTAATAGCCCTGAGATTGGACATTCCTCTCCTCATTTGCAGATGTTCATGCCTTTCCTCCAACTGGCCTTAATTTAGATTGATGATGATGTTGGCACAGATGCTGACTGTGGTTAATGCTACCTGGATCTGAGATCTGCTTCAAAACCTAATTTCAAATATTAGTTAAGAGTGGACCCTGCTTAGTTTGTGTAACCATTAATCATAGGAAATTTCAGAGGAAAGAGTGTGGAAGCCTTGTGCAGAAAGCGCATGTAACCTTACAGTCTAATCCCTTGCCTTAACCATGGTTAGCTGTTTGGAAGGATTGCATCCTGCTATTATATGTCAATGGGTTCTCAAGGTATGTTCCATAATAGATAGTCTCTGAAAAAGAGAAATGGGAAAGTTCATCACAATTTTCTAAAAGCTTAGTTTTTTATCTAACTCATTTCCTTCTCACTTGCATTTACTGATGGAGCACCAAATGCTGCCATGCAAAGGGAGGAGATAGAGATATTTGGTTGAATTCTTTAGCTGTTGCCTAGCAACAGGAGAGGGCTGGTCTGTCCTTTGCAGGAAAGTGATAGTAGTGAGAGTACCAGTGAATAAAGCCAGGAGTTTTTTCTGCAAGAGCTTTGTTGGAAAATTCATGTTTACTGCAGATTTTTCTACAAACCTGAAGTTTAGAATTTATGACAGGTTCCTAGCTTTACTAAAATTTGGCACGAGTCAGGAAACATGAGTGGCTTGATTCTGAGATATGCTGATTTAAATGATCATGATCTAAAATAGAATACTTTTATTGGAAAAAAGTGACGCACACATCTTTCATACCTAATGTAGACCTATTACATTGCATTTATATATCATTTCTTACTGTCCAGTTTGCATCTGGCCCATGGGCTAGAGGTTGCTCACTCCAGGTTACAGTTAATAGCTTTTTTGCATGGGATTCCTTTGGACTTCTTCATATGCATATTCTTACTCCCTATTTCTATCCTGTTACAAATGATTCTGGAAAATTGAATTGAAGAACTAGAATGGTGCGAAGATCAATCAAAACAAGAAAATGAAGAATGAGAAAGAACAGCAATATGAAATTACACTTGCGGATTGCTGTCTTCAGTTATATTTTGCTGAATGTTAACCTGTCTCTGATGTATGCAGAGGATGACAAGTTACCAGTGGCATTTTGGCATCTGTAGCAACACATGACTTGTCATGTCATATTGGTTAAATATGCCATATCTTAGGAATATTAAATGTGCACATTAAATATGCATTACTGTGTGGGCATTAAATATGGATTACAGAGCAAAATAAAATATGGCAAAACCTTTTACGGGTTCAGTTGGAAGAGGTTTTACTATTAACCATTCTACAGACATATAGATACAGATTTTTATATGAACTGACTGATTTGAAAACTCTGGTATTAAAAAAAAATATTTGTGCTTCCAAGCATTAATATTGCCAAATAGCTTAATCAGGTCTTTGAAGGCCAAATTGCCCTGCCCCCATAAAAAACCCAACCTATGCTGAACTGGTTCTAATAGGAATCTTATGCACACATTCATGTTTACTTAATATAAGAGACGAAATATTTAAGAGGCAAAATGATATTTCCTATTCTAATTTTCCTGACTTGGTGTTGGCTTCGTTGGTAGTGGATGGGGTGGGGTAAGAGGAGAAAGAGTGAAATTGGACAACCCTTCTGTGTGGGTTTGGGTGAAATGAGTGAAATCTTTGTGATAAGAAGTACACAATAGAAACACACATTCTGGGATATTTCTTCAGAGATTTAAATAATGCTATAATTTCAGGCATGTGTTTGGTGAGTGTGCTGCTTAAATCATATTTCTCATTAATTGTGCTTTTGTTTTTCAGCTTCTCTTTTGAAAGGTCTAAAACATGCAAATATTGTGTTACTTCATGATATCATCCACACAAAGGAGACATTGACACTAGTATTTGAGTTTGTGGTAAGTTAACAATTTATTTGGTTTCTATTATCTGAACTGGGACTCCTAAAAGCAAAATGGCTTCTACTGAATAAAAGAGATCTGAATAACCCACACAATTGTCCCCTGCAGTCTGTGGGACGGGCTGAGTTGTAATCATAGCCCATTCAGGCATATACCTGCGCATTTGTAGGGGGACATGGCTGGGCACATAAGCCCCACACCCAGCATTACTACATCTTCCCATGATCTTGAACCTTATTAATGCATGAAGATCTAACCAGAAGTCAGGATGCACAGAGATATTGGGGTCAGGCACACCCATGGGGTATGCAAAGCCATACCCCTTTACCCAGTTTAGCTGTATACATGAAAATCCACACACCTGAATAACGCTTTGGCATGGTGACCCAACTAGTCCAGTCCCGTGTTAAGTCACCTGAAGCCTTGTTATGCAAGGGTCATTTGGATGGGACACACCCTTTCAGTTCCCTTTAAGTCGTCAAAATCCCTACCTTGAGAGGCTTCATTGACATTTTAGCACTATGTTAAGTTTTATCATATTCTTTCCTGCTATTCTTCTTTTGGGATTACCATTTAACATCTCCTCTAGCTTTTAGTCCAACTGTTTAATTTTACTAGTTATTGCTCTTAATAGTATGCCTTAATAGTATCCATTAATATTTCTTTAATGTATGTTCTTCACTGCTTTGAGGGACCTATAGATAAAAAGAGAGGATACAAAGACATGAAGTAAACTGCTACAGTAGGTTTCTCTTGTGTCTCTGTTGCACACGGCATCCTTCAGAGAAACCAAGCATGCTGCAAAAGAATGGAACCCCACTCCCAACACTGTATAGAAGTGAAGCAGAGTGTTGCAGGAGGAACCAAGGTCTCCATCTCTAACACCTCAGAGCCTACTAGGAAAAAATAGGTGTGGTGTAATCATTTCGGGGCGCTTCTTTACAAGGATGGAGTACAGTGATTTTGGCAGTAGCACACACTGTTATAATGTAAAAGGATTCTTCAGTCATTGTCTTTAACAGATACAATGATTACAGACTTGTTTTATTTGAGGTGCTCAGATCTATAGCTGTTGTGGGGCTTCAATTGGGGTGGGAAGAAGCAGCATACATAAAATCTCCCAAAGTGACTTCTGCAGCTGGCAGTTCATGTTTTAATAAGCAGTGTCAGGAAAAAGTCTTGTAGATGTTATTTCTACTCTGTAGCCTCCTTACCCTAACTTGCATTTCAGTTATTAATTAAAACTTCAGCTTGCACAGTACACAATATAATGATCTAATTTTGTTCAGAGAATTGCTTTGTGAAGTCTTGGCTCTGAACTTTTAATTAATCATTCTACATTTTTTAAAAAAGACAGACATATGGTATTTGTGAAGAACTACTCCAGCATTTAGTTGGAGCATGCATGGTATTGTACAGTATGCAGTCATATTTAACCTCCTGGAGTCTACAGCTGGCATTCCTGTATTAGAATTTATATGAAAAATGACTCTGCAATAGGTTTAAAATGATGTATATATTGTGAATGTTTGGAAAGCTATATAGCACACATTTAATGCAGTTTAGGCAGCAATACTATATCTACTTACCTGGGAGGAACCACTATTGGACTCATGTACAGGTGTGCATTGGAATATACCATAAGTAGATCTGTTTTTTCAATGACAAGTGCATCTCTTTTGTCAAATGAAATGTACTTAAGTGTTAATGTTATACATAACTCTTCTGGGGAGTTGTACTTTCATGCCCCCTTCATTATGAGCAATTTCATTCTATAAAAACCCATTTACCTTGCCAATTTACATCTAAATGATATATTTCAGTAATGTGGCAATCTGACTACTACCACAGAACATGCATGAAACTAAAGAAAGTTACATAAATTAGTGTTAGCTTTTTGTTTGTTTGTTTGTTTGTTTGTTTGGGATTTCTGTCCCACCTAGTTTGCCAGATTGATTTTTACTTCAAACTGAGTTACCATTGACAGGCCTTATGTAACAAACAGGAAAAATCAGGTTTACTCACATGTTTATCTTATGTATACAAGGAAACAAACACATAGATTTTTTAAAAGAGTTGACACACACGCACACATACTACAGCATAAGCCTGAATTAAAGGCTTAAAACTCACTGAAGATACTGGACTAGTTTAGATGTAATGCCCAATTATGGTTGGACAACATGAGAATAAGCTTTGGGATTATGTTTGCCTTGTGCTTTCCCTGACTTCTGATTTATGGAAAATAATAGTTGCTGTTGGAGTGTGCAGATTGTATTTTTGTAGACCAATCTTATAAATCCATAAAGGTTACAAGCGTGCAAATATTTTTATTAGCCTATTATGAAGCTAGTAGACTATGTTTCCATGCGGAGGAGAGTAGCTTCAGCCTGCATGGCCAGTATGGAAAAAATAGATCATAGGCTTTCAGCAGCCTACTTTAAAAAGACCATTTTCTTCCAAACAGCCTGGTGGAAGAGACATCAGTTGCTCCTCTGCCAGCTGCTTGGCTTATGCGCTGGCCGCAGAGGAGGGACCAAGTGTTTTGCCGTTCCTGGGCCAGTACACTCACTTTCCCAAATGGCATTCCTGGTGGCTTTTTGGCTACAAGCCAAGTTCAGTGTTGTGTATAAACTATAATTTGCCTGCAAATGGAATGTAAACTCATAAACAAATGTTACTTTCCAGTTCTGACTTGCAGGTAACAAACTACAATTTCCCTTCAAATCCAAGGTCAGCATGGATAACCAATGTTTTATATATGGTTCTAAATCAGGCCTTTTGCAACTGTTTTTGTGGTTTGAGATTGGACTTGAACTGAGACACAAGAGTTTTAAGCAGCTTAAAAGTTTGGAGAATTTGTAGTTCCCTGAGGTGAACTAGTAACCTTTATTAGCATTCATTCTTCAGACTCTTCATTATGTTTGTTCCATCTTTATTTTGTGCATTGCCAGGTATTTTTTGTGGAATTGTCCACTGTTTGATCAGATTTTTTGTACAAGAATATAGTACATTTTTTTCATAAATTCCCTCAAAAGTTTTAAAAACCCCGAGGAAGTCTACATGACTTGGAAAATGTTGGACCACTGCAGAACCTGCAAGTTAAATTCAAAAATACTAACTCATTTGACTCTATTGTGGATTTCTCCATCATCCCTAGATCACAGGAGTATTTGCATTGTGTTATAGAATCCCTTTCCAGGCTTCTAATTTTATGTTCATTATAATAGCAACCTGGACACTGATTCTAAATGTTTGGCTACCCTTGGTAGCCAGGCCAGAAAGTGTATTTGTTTGGTTACTATATAATAAATAAACATAAATTTTACTTTAGGAGCAAAAGGGAGAGCTCATGAGTAAGTACAGATTAACCAACCCTGCGGGGCTTCTTGGCTGGTTGTCACCAGCCCCACACTTGTCAGTCACCCCCAGAAATAGAAAGATTGAATGGAGGTAGGTGCTCTGCTGCCCAGCTCTATATGATTAACCCTACATGCTTAGCACTCAGTCCTGCTTTTATCCCATCTTTCCCAGTGGATACCTTCTCCTGCTGTTTTGGGCAGGCTGGAGAGGTGTTATTTTGGCCATGCCATGCCATGCCATGCCAAATTCTTCAGTTTGTACAAGCAAAGACCCAAAAATCCCTAGGCTTCCTCAGAGTTGGGGAGAGGATAGGCAATGTCCCCCTAACCACAGGCATGATCCGTGCTCCTTAGCACTGAAGTTAGGAAAGAAGGCTCTGCATGCATGTCAGTGGAGGGCACCAGCCCTTAAAAACTTTCTCATAAGCTGGACCATTGTGTGAAGTGTTATTTTGCATATGAGGAAAAAGAGCTGAGCCAGTAGCATGTAGCTACTCAGGCCCCAGCTAGCCAATGAACACAACATATGGCTGAACTTGAAGCTGGCTATCCCACATGTCCTGTTCTCTGCTTTCTGTTAATGCTCCCTCTTACTAAAATAGAAAGTGGCAGGGCATAATTATGTCACAATGTTCCTCGCCCTTGTAAATTGCAACAAATTAAGGAAAGCAAGGTAAAGGTTCAACGCAATACAATTTTGTTTTACTTTTGGGATAAGGAGATATAGGGGTGTTGATTTCAGCAGTAGGTACATATTCTCCATATTGTGTGGAGTTCAAGCCCCTGCAAGTTTATGAATGGAAAGGAATTAGAATCCCATTTTCTAAGGTTCAGTATCAGCTCCACTAGGTTATTATACTTAGTTTCCATACTTACAATAAATAGATGAGTAAATCAGAGCATATGGGCTTATATTTTTAATTAAATGCCATGGTTACTGCTGCTATAGATTATTAAAAATTCACACAAGCATATACTATATATATGCATTTGTGCACACAAGCATATGTGTGAGTTACTCAATGTAATTACTCTGAACTTCAGGGATGGATCTCACAAAATGAGCGTATGCCTAGACTCCTCCTTACTCAGTAATCATTCACTATTAATTAGCCACTTATATTTTAAATGAAATATACTCCACTCTGCCTCTCTTCCTCAACTATGATAAATCTGCATGTGACTTAGCTGTCCCTAGTTCTACCTAATTGGTTTCAGCTGTCATTTGTGAAGCTGAAATGCATGGACAGCCTGGGGCCTGTGAATGAACAGGAAGCATTTCTAACCGCATTCTCATCATGTCAAACCAGCAATGTGAAAGAGCTCTTCCATTAAAACAAAAACTGTACTATTTGGCTTCTGGCAATGACATCATACAGCAGACAGATTGTATTGTTTCACTGAGGCAGCAAGACTGTTGCAAGCCATTCTTTTTTGCTAAAGAGATTGCACACATTAGTTATGCTCTGGAGGTTCTAGTGACTAGAATAGATTCCCCATTGTCACTAGGAAATTCTTAAGCAGACTATACAATGCAAAGAATAATAAAGTTATAGTGGAAGTAACAGATTTGTAACAATCCAACATGAACACAATCAACAGGAAAGTAATTTTATATTTATTTGCATTCATTTGCAATCATGAAACAAATAGCAATCTGAAGCAATAAATGAAATACATGAAACACCTCCCCCCCCCCAGTTTTTTAAATTAACCCAAAACATGCTTTAATTTTAGTTTTTCCAGCATCATCTCTATGCAATCCATTTTGGATCAGTCCAGGAATAACAAACATTTTTCTCATAGATTAAAAATGATCACTCAGTAAATACAGACATAACATTTGGACAAGTTTCTTGTAAGAGTCTGCTTAAGTTAGAAAATGTATCCATATTGTTTTATTTATTGACCAATTTCTACCCCAGTTTTCTTTAAAATTAAATTTAAAATGACTTTACAACATCACTAATATAATAGAAATGATTCAGATATTGCTAAAAGTGATATTGTTCAATAAGGGCAGATTAAAATAAATTTAACAACACCAAGATGAACAAATTTCAAGCCAACCAAAACTCTGTAGAATTAAACAGTCTTAATAGCAAGCTTTAAGAACATAAGAAAAGCCATGCTCAGATCAGACCCCAAGGTCCATTTAGTCCAACACTCTGTACACATTGGGAAAACAGCTGCCCACAGAATCCCTCAAGCAGAATGGGTACAAGACCTCTGCCTTACCCAGCTTCTCAACAACTGGTGTATGCAGGCAAGCCACCTCTGGTAATGAGGTAGCTCATAGCCAGAAAGTCTCCTCCCAATCTACCCAATCACTTTTTAAAGCCATCCGAATTGGCTGGCATCACCACTTGCCATGACAGCAAATTCTATAGTTTAAGTATATGCAGTTTGAAGAAGTACTTCCTTTTGTTTGTCCTAAGCCTCCCACCAGTCAGCTTCATGGTATGATCTCGGGTTCAAGTGATATGGGAAAGGGAGCACTTAGTCGTAGCACTCCAGCTGATTATCATGGCTTACCGTAACCTCATTACCTTCTTCCTCCCCTCCTACACTTGGGCATTCTGAAACTTCCTCCCCTTCATCCACTAGGGATGATTTGATCCGAATCAGATACCTCCTATCTCCTGTTGGCTTACCCTAGGAAGCTTGAAGCTTAAAAGAGAGGGAACTAACAGCACTCTCTACAGAAGGAGTGCCATAAACGAAATGCTTCTGACTAGCTTCTGAAAGTGCTTAGAAAGTCCTCCAGCATAGAATGCAGAAGGCAGGCAGGATTTTAAGGGATGTAGTGTTCCTCCAGATAGTCTGGTCCCAAACCATTTCAGACTTTGTAAGTAAGAATTTGAATTTTAACTTTGAATTGGGTCCAAAAATAAACTGGAAGGATAGGAACCACCAAAGGACAGTGCCTCCCAATCGATCTCAGGTAGTCAATTCAGAAAGTCAAGCCGAATCAAGAAGAACATACCAATAGAGACACATTCTTTCCCCCACAGTCCCTGCTAATGAGCATCTAACAAAGTAGATAGCTTCACTGAGATTTTTTGTTTGTTTGGAGTGGGAAGGAAACAAGATCCTCTTTATATCTTATTTTTATATCTTGCATTTAGTACTAATGAAGATGTTAATACCATATTCCATACCATATTCATTTTAAAGAATATCCACTCTTACCCCCCAAAATAACATCATTTGTTTGGGATTTTTAAAAAATTGTTCTGTTTTATCTATTGCTTCTTTGTATTGGGAAATTTGATTATATTATAGTTATTTTTCTGAGGTCTGTTTTAACACTGGGTAAGGGTAGCAAATTCTGCACAGTAATATATCTAGATTATGCATAATATGCTACTTGCTAAAACTATTTATTTATTTATTAAAAGCTTTTCTATCCCATCCCCTACAGAACATCATGGGATGCCTTACCTAAAACATATAGCCAAAAATATACACATTTTTCAACTCTCCTTGGATTCAGTACCTATGAAAGAAAGTTTGATTCTTAGGATTCTTACACTCTTTTACACAACAATAAAAAAGCTCTGAGTTCATTGCACCATTTGTATGGGGTGTTAATGGAGGCTAGAAAGCAAGAGAAAACTGCTTTTAAATTTTCCAAACTGGTGACCTCCAGATGTTTTGGATACCAACTCCCATCAGTCCCAGCCATCATGGTTAGTGATCACAGATACTGGAAGTTGTAACCCAAAATATCTGGAAGGCACCATGTTACTGGGTGTGGTTCTAATAGATCCAAGTTTGACATTGGAATTACAGTAGAACAAAGTGCTGCTTTTTATATCAAATATTTCTTCCATCATGAAATACAAGGTACTACAATTGACACAAGTGGTTTCCCATTTAGACATTGACTAAACTTGTTTTTTGGGTCATGTATGAGAACATTCAAATGATTTAGCATTTGCGTATATGCAATACTACTGAGAATCATGAGAGCATTTAGAAGGCTGATCATTAATACATTATCTTTCATCACCCTACCATTTATGGAAGGGATAACTTATGCCTCAGCTTCATTGCTACTCTGACCATGTAACAGACAAATTTGAATGACAGCAGATCAAATGTTTCCTAGAATTTTTACTGTCCCTACAAATAGAAAATGAATAGAAGTAACACCTTTGATACCAAACTCAAGGACCATACAATATTGTTGTGGGAAAGAAAAGTGTTAACTGTTTCTGCAATTCTGTAATCTGTGTTTTATGATGGAAATGGTTACATAGCCAGAAAGAGAGAGGCTTCTGTCAAAGAAGGTTTACTATAATGATGATAGATTTCTGTTTAAATTCTCATGTTTCATAGACAGAAGAATATTCCCTCTTCCCACAAAGAGCCAAAAATCAGAATCAACTCAAGACAAGAAGATCATTCTCTTAGCGGAATCTTTGTCATTACATGGACAATAAGAGAATGGCATTCCCATCCATCAAACAGTGACATTGACAAATGCATGAAAGCTGAGCCATCTGTTTGTATTATAATACTCTACCCAGGTCTTTAACTATACACAGCATAGATACCGCATAAAATCGCTAGTGCCGATAGAAGTACAACATCATTCAGTGTGGGGCAAGTCTGTCTATAAATTTGCCTATAAGTTTTAACTCTACTACAATAGGATACTATAAAATCAAGTGAGTGTGCCTGCAAGAACACAACTGGCTTTGTCCTGACCAAAGTGACATAGAGTGCTATATAGGAGAGCCACCAATCTTGTCATTCAACTCCTGTTGCATCATTCCACTCCACTTGTGTATGCTACAGCTATGTCACATACCAATGAAAAGCAGTGTAATATCCAGTAGAAGACATTAAAGTTCTGAACCCTCTTGAAACTATTTCCATTAATTGGTCAGTTGTATGTTGATTTGAGTCACCTTACCCAAAGCTGTGGGTGTAATACCCTTATAATTCTAAAGGATTAGTTTGGGAAACTTACATGCCTACTTGGATGGCTTCCTTTACATAATTCCTTTTCTTTACAGTAATTTAAATACCTCTAGCAAGCTTCAAGGGCATACAAAATACAACAGGGAATAAAACCTGGGTCCACCCTTAGTCTGTCTCTAGCCACTATAGCAAGGTAGCCGTACAAAACAAGTATGAGTGGGGCACGATTCCCTTCAGTATGTTCTTTTATCTTCTCTTCAGAAGATAGACCTTCTCTATGGAGGAAGTAATAACACATCATTACACATTTGTCCCAAGCATTTCTTGTAAGGGATTTTGTATTTTCAGTTTTAATACTGGGTAATCTCATTTCATCTGTGGCAGAAATGTAAGGAGGAGAAACCATCATGATTCTTGAAGTCAATCTATTGGAGAAAAAAGTATTCCCCTAAGATGTATCTAATCTCCTTGTTTGACTTTTTATCAATGCTTCTACTCCAAAGATATTTTCTAACTTACAAATGTGTTTTTCCTCTGCTTATTTGCTACTGTTGGGTTTTAGAATAATATCTGTTAACTCATTTGTAAAGTAGATGTTCTTCCTTTCATCAGTCTCTGAGCAGAACTTAAGTTCAAGTGTTAGCATTTTGGTTTCCATTGCTGTTAATCACATTTGAAAACTAAGTATCTTTAAAAGAAAATCAAATTAAATGCACAGATTACAAATGTAACCTTTTAAAACATGTTTTCTCAAAATGTTTTTGCCAGCTATAAGCAAGTGATCAAGATAAAAGTTACTAAAAGATTCCACTACTTTGCTGGATATATAATTTGCTTATAATTTAAGAGAGAATACACTTTTTAAATGGCAGTGGATTCCTTTGCAAAATAAGACATGTAACATGCACAAACTTTTAAATTTTGTGACTCCCAAAAATCAAGAAACAGACAAGAAAAAATAGAAGTACTAGGTTTTAAAATTAAACCTGGATATTCAGCTTTTTATCCACTAGGCAACCCCCTTTCATGACACAGTTGAAGCTCCAAATATTATTCTCATTACAAATCAGCTTTCAATTATAAAGCTAGCTATTCTCATTCAATTTTTGTACATAAAACTTCATAATGGAGAGCATAACTTCATATGTTGTTTTTCATTTTTCATACATGGAAAGGCATAATGTGTAATTACTGAAAAAGTATGTTTACATAATTATGAAAAGTACTGTCATCTCATTACCACTTGCTGGCCCCCGTGTAGCAAATCTGCACCCTGGTAGCATATCCTAGAATTAAGAGTCTAAGGAATTAAGAATTAAGTGGTGAGAAAAGATGAAATTCACAACCTTATTGAAAAACTGAAAGTTAATAAATATCTATCCCCCAGATGGCATCCATCCCAGAATACTTAAAGAGCTCAAATATGAAATTGCTGACCTTCTTACAAAATTATATAATATTCTCCTAAGGTCATCCTCTGTACTAGAAGACTGAAGAAAAATACCAACTTCTAAAAAGGGATCTGGAAAGGAACAGGGTCAAGGAAATTTAAAGCTGGTTAACTTAATGTCCTATCTGATTAAACATTGAAACGTCTAGAAGTGAATAAACATGTGAACATGGCAATCCAGTAGATACTTTTTATGTAGATTTCCAAAAGGCTTTTGACAAAGGCCCTTACTAACGTTTCCTAAACAGAGTTAGAGTCGTGGTGGCCTCCTTATGGATCAGTAACTGATTAAAATTGGAAAATGGAGAGAGGGAATACTTATATTCTTCCAATGGAGGGACAAAACATTGGGCTCTCACAGGGTTCTGTATTAGTTCCACTATTCATAAATGGTCTGGAATTAGGTTTGAGCAATCAAGTGTCCCACATTTGATGATGATTATTTGGGGTGATTTAAAGTAAAAAGTGATTGTGAGAAGTTTTAAAGGGTTCTCTCCAAGCTAGGAGAATGGGCATCAAAATGGCAAATGCAGTTTAGTTTAATCAACTATAAAGTAATGCACACTCTGGCAAAAAAAAAACCCCAACAAAAATCCCAACCCCACCAACTTCAAGTATAAGCTGATGAAATCTGAAACAAATATTTGTAGTGGCTTCATTTAAAACATTGTGTACAGTCCTGAGCCCCACACCTGAAAAGAATATTACAGAGTTGGAAGTAGTTCATAGGAGAGCAACTAAAATGATCAAGGATTGGAGCAGTTTGTTTATGAGGAATGTTTACATCAGCTAAGGTTATTCTTCATAGTTTCTGGGTTTCACACAAAAGGAGTCTGTGCTTGCATGGAGCCTGTCATGGGGAGAGGAGGATTCTTCAGTTAAGCATTAGTTTGGGTGGGAGCCTCTCCCCTTCTTGTTCCCTGCATCCCTGGCAGGTCTGCCCGTTCTCTCAGTTCCTTTCCTTACAAAAAGGTAACTAATAGGAGACATAATAGAGGCTTTTGAAACTTAGGCCTGATGTGGAGAAAGAGAAAGAGAGATTTTTCTCCCTTTCCCATAATATGAGAACTCAGGGTCACCCTATGATTGGCTGGAGATTTAGAACAGAGAAAAAGTTCTTCATATAGCACATAATTAAGCTGTAGAATTCACTTCCATGACAAATAACGATGGCCACCAGTTCTGACTTTAAAAGGCGATTGGACAATTTTATGGAGGAGAAAGCTATCAGTGGCCACTAGTCTTGTTGGCTAACTGTTCCCCCCAGTAAAACGATGTATACTAGTTGTGACAAATTCAGGCTGGAAGGGACTGTGGTACTCACATCTTGCTTGAAGGAACCTGTGGGAAGCTAGTTTGCCATTGTGAGAATGGAGTGCTGGACTAGATGGACGAATGGTTTGATGTAGCATGGCCTGCATTATGTTTTTAAAATATATGCAAAGGTGCTATAATCATGGATTGCTAATCTGAATAAAATAATGCATGGATGTTATTACCATATTTTTCCAGATAATGATTTGCTAGAAGGCATAATACAGATTTAGAAAAGCTAGCATATCAATAATATTAATCAATAATGAAACCAGAACAAAGGTATTAGAGGGCTTTGCTGTAAAAGCAAGAAGAAAATATTGAAATATTGAATGTGCCGGTGAAACTTAAACATGAACATGATGCTCTGTATGGCGACACATGCCAGAGAATGATTAACTCGTTTTTATTGAACCAGCAGGGGAAAGGAAAACATAACATAGAAGTGTCTTTTGGTATTTAAATATTGTTCCTTCCTATGACATAGCTACACAAAATATCTATGAAATTCATGTAAATGTCTCATTAGAATAATATGCATATATTTCATATTAATTTTAAATGCTTCTGCATATGACATTTTTATAGCAGGATGCAGAACCTGTGACTTTCCAAATTAGGCTAGACTACAAACCCCATCATCTCTGACAATTGGTTTTGTTGTTTGGGACTGATGAGAGTCTAACAAGATCTGGAGGGCTGCTGTGGGTTCTTCATTCCTGATTTATACCATGCCTTTAGTAGCTCTTATGTGACCAGATTTTGTTCTGCTTTCCAACTCAAACAGCCATATTTTTCCTTTTATGGTTTTAATATATTGGCAATTTCTAGCAAAGGCAGGAATGTACAGCACTATGGTGAAATATGTGATCTTCTACAGCCATCAGAACATACTTAATTTACTATAGTGCATTTTGTAAACATTTTTAATAGGCTACATACAGACTTCAAATAATGAAGATCTAGTTTTAGACTTGAAATCCTGATAATAAGCATTGGCAAATTCATAACAACATTGTGAATGAACAAATATGTTGACAGTGGGTTGTGTGTGCATATGTTGTACTTCAAGCTGACAAAGCCTAGCACTATGAATTGCTATTTTGATATAAGTTAGCTATAGAGCTGCAATAGAACATGTACCAAAGCATAAGTGCTTGGCAGTAGGTTCACCAGCATGTCCTGAAAGTCACTGCACGTGTCAAAATTATTACTCTTAAAGACAGAAGAGTAATTTCAAACTGCAGAAAATGTTTTCCTTTGCAGACTTGGGGGAGCATCAGAGTGAGGAAGTTTTTCCTGTTTAAACTTGCATTGTTTATATCTGAGGTATCTGTGCGCCAGTTTTGGGCCCAGTCTTCTACTAGCACAGATGCAGCTAATAGAGCTGCTGGGTTCCGCAGCCTTTACTGCAGCACAACTGCAAATATCCCATTTCCATCTAGTATAATACTATGTCAGCGGCACAAGCCTGTACAAGCATCTGTAACTTCCTTGTTTTCATGAGGGGATTGTGCTCCTGCTGGTGCTCTCTGAGAACTACAGTGTCTAAACAAATACAATGGACTCTCTGTTAACTGGAACTCAAGCAACTGGTACTCACAAACAACCAGCAAAAAAATAATCTTAAAAACTGTTTATGCCTTTTAAATGATACATAATTTTTCCCTCCAATAACTGCTGTTCCAGGTCCAGGATCTGTAATAGTTCAATGCTGAGCAGTGTGGATGAATGTGTTTAATCCTCTTTCGCAATTCTCAAACCTTTCATTTCTCATTTGGTCATAATCTATGAAGATTGTATCAACTTTTCTTATTTTTTTCTGTTGTAGCTATTTGATGGTAAAGACTACTGATTTCTGCATGAACCTGCTTGAAATTCTACTTAGCACATTAAAGCAAATAATTCCTGTTCTGTAATAATCTTGTGGCCCATACAACAACAATGGAACCTGGAGATGATGTAAACACAGAACAGTTTAGAAAATACATGTAGCAGTAGAGCCATGAGCACTGGCATAAATTACATTGTACTAGCATAAGTAAATGCATTCTAACACAGTGCAAATAGCATTAACTGATGCAGTGGGATTCCCTAGAAAACCCATCATGTGAGCTAATGCTATTGGCATTGTGCTAGAGGTCTGATGCAATATAATTTGCATTACTGCTTATGTCTTACCGGATGCTTTCTGTATTTCCTAATTTTCTGTTTGCTGTATTTGGAGGAAATAGTGATTTCCATATAGAAGGATATTAATTTGTTGCTGTTAGGTAAAGATAGTCATAATATGTATTTTTTTTCTCTTTTCAAGCACACTGATTTATGTCAGTACATGGACAAACATCCAGGAGGACTTCATCCAGACAATGTGAAGGTAGGACATCAGTCCTTAAATCAATGTTATGTTATTAGCGTTATCTTTGAGAGAAACAGCAAAATATACTATGTAATCTGGCCTTTCAAAGACCAAAAATAATCTTGGGCTCACAAAAATTATTTTATTTTTAATTGTGTGTGTTGCTACTTGTAAGCTGAATCTTAATAAACAATGTAAAATATAGTTTTCTTCATTTGAATATGAGAAGCAGATAGGCTCAGGCTACCTACTGGGAAATAATCATATTGTTTCATCTTGAAGTGGAATCCAATAAGTTATGCAGCATGTTTCTTTGAGACTGCCCAGATAGTGTTTTAATAGATTTCTTGTTCCTTAATGTTCTTTAACCATAAAAGCATCAGGAGTGCTATATAACACTTGACATATGCTACAATTTTTTATGTGTGAATGTAATTTTAGTTTATCCATGTTAAGCTCTTATGTTGCAATTTCGAAGGTGTTTAAGCATTCATTATAAGGAACTATTAATTAAAATAAGAATAAATAAATTACTTTAAAATAGTTATGTTGCATTTTATGTATGTTTTATATGCCAGTTTCATAGTAAACATGCCTATTTATTTTTGTATAAAAGTAAACATCATGTTTTCATTTGGGCCAGTACTGAACATGTAGGAAGAAAAAAATTCTTTATTAGTAGCCTAGTTTCATGGGGACACCTCTGTTCTAATTAGTAATCCATTTTTACTTCACATTTTCCATCCGAAAGTAATGGATTCCCTTAGGGCTTACTTGCAGAAAAATAATTGCAGATGAAATTTCCTTCTGACATATTTTCATCACAGTTCTGTTAAGGCCATGTATTAACTGAAATGATTTTGAATTTTAATAACTTGCTTACTCTTTGCATACCAATCAAATAATATTCAAAACAGGCAGTTTAATAAGGAAAAGTACCCTGTACTTGCATAATATAAAACTATTAAGGTATTTCTTGGCAGTGCATGTTTGAAACAATACCAAAATCATACCTACACTGCTATATTGTACCATATATTAAATATTAAAGGCCAAGACCTTTTTATTTAAACAATATTTTAACAACTTTTGATATTATCTGTTGGTTTTAATTTTACACCCAGGGTGAATCTGGATTTTATGTGCACTATTTATATGGTTTGTTTATTTATTGTATGGAAGCCGTCCCGAGGCTCATGTGAATGGGACGGCATACAAAAACTCCAAATAAATAAATATATAAATTCCAGCTCTGAAAATTTAGAGGAAGTAGCAATTCAATATGATAGCCTAGTTAAGATATAATTGGAAAGCATGTCTTCCTAGTCTGTGAATGCAGCATAATGAAACTTTGACATAAGCACTTTTCCATGTCTTGGTGCACTAGAGGAGCAGAATGAAAATACCCACACCATGTTCCTTTGAGGTATGAAGTTAAAAAATTCTGGCTTAACAAGTTAGGATCAAAACCATGGTTTGATCCTGGCTTTTTATCCCAATTAATAGTTTAAACAAACTACAGTTCTACAAGTTAGGATGTCATAGGGACTGTGGAAAAGCTTCCAGTATTCTCATGCACAAAAGAAGGGATTGAAAGGCAATACATGGTTTCCTGTAAGGTCTGAATGAGTCTACTGTGTATCTAAGTAGATACTAATATTTTATCAGTATCTTCATACTAATTGACACCAATATTTTTATTAGTGATTTTATATAATTCTCCCAGAATCTACTTTCAAAATCAGAAGCACAGTTACATCAGAAATGAAGCTTGGGACACCTTTGTGCAAGTAGTTCAAAATGTGCAGAAGAGGAGAGTGTGTGTGTGTATGTGTGTGCGCGCGCACGTGTGTGAAAACTTCAAGAAAATGTCAAGAAACTGATATTTACAGAGTTGAATACTCAGGTTGGAAATTAGAAACCAGAGTAAAAAGCCTTTGGGTATTTGTCATCTTTCCCTTTTTCCTCTGGCTGTCCAATATGCCATTCTGAGTGGCACATAAAACATGAGACATGTATTGAAGATTCTAAACCACAGATACTTTCCTGCTTCATCAGCAAGTGCAGGTGCACTTACTTAAGGCCACATAATTATGTTGGCATGCTAATATCTTCATTTCCATTTGGGTGACTTTTAAAGGTAAAAAGCCTTTACTACTTGGGCAAGGAAATCAGCAGAAGGCCACAGTCAACAGAGAATCCTTTTGAGGGGTGTCAGCTCCCCCCTTGAATTAGGAAAGATCTTATTGTGCACACACATTTTGGTTAGATAGTTAAAAAATGTGAAGCTTGCAGCTAAGAATCGACTAGGTAGTTCAAATGGGAAATGGTGTTTTGGCCCTTTTCATTTGGCTTGCCATAATAAATAGGTACACTGACATAAAAATAGAATAACATACTAGCAAAAGAATAATGGTAATGGTGCAAACTCTACAGAATTAAATGGCTGCAGTGATCCTTCTAAAGGACTGAAAGAAACGGTCAGCTATTCCTGAAGAGAGTTGTACAGAAAGTGCAAGATAGCTGCAAATTGTATATGTCAGTCTAATCTCTGATGGTCCAGGATATGGAACAGAAGATTCATTTGACTTGAAGAGATAGGCAAGTTGATAAAGGGCAGCAGTCTGATCCTTGCATGTCCCCGTAGAAGTATCTTCTGCCACCTAATGCTTACATTGTCAGTCTCTACAGTCCTGAGTGTTGTGTGTCACAAGTAGACAGCATAAGCCTTATGTGAATATGACAAGATAATTCAAACAGTCAAGATGAACTGCTTGCTACAGGGGAGGTTTCTGGAATGTATGTGGACTTGGGGTAGCAGGCATTAGTTTCTAAAACAAAAAGGATGATTGTTGTCATAAAAGTGTGGGTAGAATTTTAAAAATTAGCATTCATTTGGTGCTTGCTATTGACTTTTTTGCAGCACATATTTTCTGTCAAGAACATTATCCCATAACTAATGCTTACATTTCCTATCTGTTTTTGAAATATGGATAATTTCAGAAGTTAATGATCAATTTGGAAATTAACCAGAGTTAAAGCCTTGGGGTATTTGTCATCTTATAAATATTTATACCTTAAAGGCATAAGTAATTATATTTGAAATTACCCCAAAGCAATGAGGTGTTGGAAAGTGCTCAGAACATGGGAGTATTTCATTAACATTTATTATGCATCTTTTCTCATTTAAGTGAAAAGAAGCTGTTAAATATTTGAAGTATGTCTCTAGAAATAAACAAGAAATATAATATATTTTTCCTAGCTATAGTTTTTACAATAAATCTTGCTATTCAGATGCTGAATGGAAAGTTTATTAGCATACCTGCTTGTCTTACTGTAAAAGCAACAAACATATTTAAATCAGAGAACATCTTCCTGAAATTCCTGATATATATTGTTTATCCTTTGAAAAGATATTTGACACATGGTATCAAGATATATACTGCCGAGCATATTTCAGTAGAACTGAATAATGTAAATATAATTCTACTAGTTTTCCAATGCATGTACAAAAATGACATTATATATGTTTCATTTTCTACATCATAGTACATGGGTATAAATACATTTTATTCTATACTTATGTCCAGCTTAATACTATACCTCCTGTTTTCTTAGACTGATTTATAGAATATGATCAATTTTCATGTACGTGGGTTAAAGTGTTACACTGGAATGAGCAATCCATACAGCTTTTTCAGTCTTCCATCAATGGGCAGGACTCAGGAGAATTTTTTTCTCAGCAGGTTTTTTTCAGAAATGTTAGACATGTTAAGTTTCTATGTGGAAATGTCCATATGAACACTTTACAATCTACATGGAACTCTGTGTCCTGTAAGGAATACTTCTGAAATATCTGCCATTGTCACAAAAGTTGATGACAGTCATGTAGGGCTCCAATTTTCCCTTAGTTACACAGATATGCTAATCAGGATTATTTGCCCTTTAATGTAAGTTGATAAGTTGCAGTTTTCCATTGCTCTTCAGAAGACGAGCAGGTGCAGAGAAGGGTAGGATGATGTTATGCTAAATTAAGGTTGTTTCTTTCAGATGGCATTGGTAATTGATTTTTAAATAAGTCTTTTTGGTGATTAGACATTGAATATGTTATCCAGATTTTACCCTACTTATTTTATCTCCTCTAGTTAGACAGTAATGAATTAAAATATGCATAAACATGATAATTAAACAAAACTATTCTCTCACACTATTACACAGTATGTACTTCATGAACCATCCTTTTGGTATTCTGAACCTGCTGAAATGTATACTCAGTCTTTTCTTAACTAGGCTTGTATCAGTCAAGATGTCATTTTCAATACACAGGATTTTTAAAAGAATTAAAATAGGGAATAGCACATACAGTCCTAGAAATCTTAAGCAGGTTTGAAAGAGTCATTGATTATGAAGAAGTGTAGAAGAAGCTTTTAAGCTTGATTGTAGAAAAGTTCCTTACTTAAATTAGTTGCTAAGATTAACAGCACAGTAACAGGTTAGGGCACTGTATTCAGCCAATTCAGAATACTCTGTTATCATGACCAGTAGCTTCAAAAACTATCAAAGTAACAGCAAAGATTTTAAAACATCAAAGAAATATGCAGTATATTTAGTGCTTTAGGATCCATTTTTGTAATTGAGATGGTATAGGAGCATACATTTGGATCTTTGGAAAGACTTTTGTGTCATGGTCCCATTGTTGGAAGCTTATGTATGAAAATGCCCTTAAAGGAATTCCAGGAGGCTGAGCTTTTTTGTAGAAGCAGTATGACCCCTGTCACTCAACCTGTGAGAGTACAGTTCTGATAAGAGTAGGAAAAGCGGACAGCTCCTACTAATCATTCCTGGAAGCACACTGGAGCAGCCCTTACTGAAATGAAACTGCTCATGATATGAAGCATTATGCGGACTTGACACCATTCTCCCATTCTAGTAAAATTCCCTGGGATAGTAGGGGAAGGAGTGGATCAGCAACCCAAAATGAGCCCAGTTGCCTGTAAGTCCCACTGTGGATCATTTGACCAAAAACCAACCTGCCACAGCTTACTGCAGAGTGGGATGGCATGATATACTGACATGTCCATGGCCATTGTGACTAGTAGCCACTGATAGCTGTTTAAATTAATGTCCATCACCACATATTATGAAACTCCTGTGCAGAAGTACTTCATTTTATTTGTTCTGAATCTTATTTATTTCTCAGTGGATTGACAAAAAAGCAGCCTGTCCTAAGTGATGCATTGGGATACAACACCAGCTTGTTAAAACAGAACTTGCTGCAGATGCCATTCTCCAGTGGGAAGGATAGGAAGCCCTTTCACATGGAGGAAAAGTGATCTTCTTGAATTTGTGAGCCCTTGCATACCTTTCAGAGAGGGAAAGGAATGCAGATTATTTAGCACTGGAAATTATTCCCTCACCATTTTTTCTTATCTCAAAGGTTAGAGATCGCTGCCATTTTGCCCTTGCTGCATTCTAGCCCTGTGCCTTATAAGGAAAAGAAGAAAATTCCTTGCTCCGACGAAGTACGAGCTCAAAGCTTCCCTCCTTTCCCTTTCCTATTTACCTGATATTTTTTTCCAACTTATGCACAGTCATTAATCATGGATTAGCCCTGTGCATCATGAGAGGAATGAATGAAAAGAGGTGGTTGCATTTTCTGAAAATGGCGGAAGCAGAGTTGTCATTCTTCTCCATATAATACTGCAATTGAGTTAGGAAAGCTGTGGGTCTCCATGTAAAACTCTTGAGGACCTCTGAAGCAGTATCAAAAGGGGTTGCTCCTTCCCACTGTGAGGCAAATGACCCTTCCTCCAGCAGGATCCCTGCAGCTGTTTCCATCATCTCACCCTGCACATTATGAAGGAAAAGGGGCCCTGTTTTATTAGGAGGGGGAAAGTCAGAAAGAAGCCATCTTTCTTTCAGATATGTCCCCCAGAAAAAACAAATACAATATGTGGCTCTAGGCCTCATGAGGAAATGAAATTGGTGAATGTGGCTACTTTGTAAGCAATTCTTGTGTACCCAGTCAACAAAATAAAGTGGGAAGGGGAAAGGAAGGAAATTTTAAATTATTTCCTGTGACAGAACTAAAATAATATGCTGCCAAAACCTATATTCCCATATCACATCCTCATTTACTGTCACCTTTAATTATGAACTAATTAGAAACACCAAGAATGGGATTCAGAGGCTGCTGAAAACTCTGTTAGAGCATTTCATTTCATTTCATTTCATTTCATTTCATTTCTGTACTGTTCAAAGTTCACAAGAAATAAGACTAAAAGTACAATATAAGAAAATATTATATATAATACTGAACTTACAAAAATAAAAAATTAACAATACAATATTGCTGATAAAACAGCTGACACAAGCAAATGTTTCCATCTGTCTGCAATGTGTAATCTGAGGAGAGAGTGGAAAGAATCTAGTTCTTTCTGAGAGAGCTGATGTGTCTTTATTGAAGAAATTGCTGGTTTTAATGTGTTTGCCCTTACATTTTAATCATTGCTAACACATTGATATCACAGTCCATAAACCTTTAAATTGGTTTGACCTTCATATAGTACCATCCCCCCAAGACTCATTATTGCAAAGCAGTACCTCTGTTAAAGTGCAGTTGTCAAGGCAAAGCAGCAAAAGCATTTTCCCCCCTGTGGCTATCAAATGCAGTTTTCCAAACATTTAGTTCAGATGGATTCAGAGGACTTAAGTCCTTGAAAGAGAGCAAAAGAGCGAATATAAAGCTAAAGCAATACAATTATCTGAATATGTTTCTATTACCAGCATTTTTGACAAGATGACATTGATGTAATGCTTTCTGAAACTTTCAGAAAGCTTCAAAGTGACCACTTTACTTCACACCCATATGGTTGGTATGGTGTTAATTCCTTAAAACACCAGGCTGTATTTGTTTTTTGCTAACATCAAGATTTGTAATAAGTAGTAAAGGCAAGTTTTTGTATCCTTAATACATAACTCCCCTATCCTCCTTCAGATAGTGAGGAATAGTAGAGGTCACTTTATGAAGCGGCTCTCATGGAGCCCACTTATCTCACCCCACACTACCCAAAACCCATTTAGAGATAGAGATTCTACTTTACATGCTTAGCTTTGGGAAAGACAGTGGACACTTTTTTGTCTATCAATAGGGAAATGGTTATACTTCATTACCCTCTTCTCAAAGAACTTATTAGCTGTGTTTCCTCTGCCTTCTGATATCTGTTTCAAATGTGATTAATTTCCTATATGGAATCAATTAATGAAGAAAAAAATAAATTGCATGTAGACGTGTAGGGTCACTAAACATATTTTACTGTGTGTACGTGCAGCATACATTACCATGAAGCTATATCCAGTCAAAGTTTCCACAAATTAGGAAATCTGCAGTGAAAGACATGTATACAGTAATGTCAAATGTACATGATTTTGATGCTTTTTGCAAGATGAAAGTTCTGTCCATGTAGGAAGTTGCCACCAATTATATTTGAAGTGGCCCTTGACTTTATGTAGAGATAATCCAAAAGGCTTTTGTAAGTGTAGCATTGGAAATGGGAAAGGGCAGCAACAAAAGGATAAGATTAAGATCTTTGGGTACTGAAGGCCAAGGGCTGATAGTTAATAAGGAAAGTGTTTCTTTTCCCTGCCACAGGATGCTTCCCCTTGTTTTTACTGTTGCATGAGCAGAGAAAGCGGCTAGTTCTTCTTTGTGGTCTCTGTGCATCACACATATGGACTCTGTGCCTGTGTGGGGCCTGTTGTCAGGAGTATTTCCAAGCTAGATTTATTCTGGTGGGAACCCCTTGGTGTATCTAGGAGAGGTTCCTACCCCTTTCTTCAACTGTCTTCCAACCACCATTGTGGGTGCCTTGGTACTTTCCTTTATTGATATCTGTGCTGCTTCTACTTATTTTCTTTTGGATGCAGTGTTGGCTAGTGCAACTGACAGATGTCTCTCCACTTGTCTTCCTGCTTGGGAAGCCATAGGTGGATACGTTCCATGCAGTCTCTGCATGTGGTAACACCACATCCTTGCAAGAGAGGTAGCTACACTGATATAAAAAAGAGCTATGTGCTCTACTCCCAGTGTCAAAGAAGGACAGTGGCTTCCACCCAATCCTTGACCTCAGAGATGTCAGCTTCTTCATTCCACCAAAGAAGTTCTGAATGGTTTCTTTACAAAACATTCTACCGTTGCTGCATAAGGAGACCAGTTTGGCTTGATTAACTAGAAGTATTTCATGTCATGATCCACAAGGTCTACAGTATGACAGGTACAGCACCTCCTTGAGCTCATGGCGGTAACAGTTGTGGTCGTCTCATTTGTCAGGCTTTGACTGTGTCTGCTTCAGCTGTGGCTTGTAGATGCATACGAACCTCAGCATGATTCGGATTGGAATGAGTATGAGAGTGTGGATTCAGTAATCCCTGGTCAGGAACTGCAAGAACTTTGTGTCTGTTGTCTGGCTGGAAGGTTTTCAGAAAAGTATTTTTATATAACAAAAGTATTTTTATATAACAGAAAATCAGTTTTGTGCTATCTTTTCAAAGTAGCTTGTGTTCAAAATGCCATCTGAAGGGCAGAGACAAGGTGTTACCTTATTTCCTTTTAATGTATTTACTTTATTCATTGCCCTTGTTTTTCCTCAGTACCACGGAGACATTGAAAGGAGCCCCCGTGTCTGTCTGTCCCTCTCCCCCTCCCCCCTCTCCCCTCCCTCGCCCCTCTCCCCCTCCGTGTGTGTGCACACAGAGGAAAAAGGAAATTTAATTAAACCTCTTTGGCTTCACTAGCATGACATTTCTGTACTTTCATGTCATGTTTATTTTCTTCCATAATCAGATTTCACAATTTCATACAGGTGCTGGACTGGTAGCTAATTAGGGACTATTTCATGTTGGCATATTGATTCTGAGAATTCTAATGATCTAATATTTCTGCACAAACAAGAGGGCATCACTGTTTGCAAATAGCTCAACTGCTGAGTTAACTACAATTTCTCACATTGCTTCTATCTCTTCTATTTCTTTACTATTTACAGTATTTATATCTAGTAACAATAATGTTTAGTAATGCTTTTAAAAAAAGTAACATTAAAACTCTTGCTGGTGAGTAGGAACTGAAAACAGGACAGCACTGCTGCCTGCCTGACCTCCCAAGGCGGGGAAATCCATATTATGTTATATAATGCATTAAAATTTTGCTTGCCTAGGAATAATAATGTTACAACTGTTTTACAGGAAATTTATTACTGTCTTGGTGACTGGCATGCTGAAGTAACTCTTGTGAAATAATAGCATTTTACCAGCATGCAAGAGTGATATTCATAGTCTTTTTGACAAGTGCCTCTCATATGATTCTTGAATTTTAGTACGTTATAAAAGCACACAATGAGTTTCTTGTTAAAAATATTAGACTATATCTAATATCATAGCCTGCCTGTCTTGAAAAGTATTTTACAAATAAAAAGCCTGCTTGGGTTAGATATTTAGGCTCTTTTTCTTGTATAAAGTATTCAAAAATAATAATTTTGGTTTATTTATTGCATTTTTTCCAATTTTGCGTGCTGCTTGGTTTTTTCTTTGCCTTGGCACTGTGTTTGTGCACTCCTCTCTCTTAATATGCTGTTATTTCCTATAATTAGCAAAGATATACAACTGACTTCTATCCACCCTTTAATCTCTATGAGCAAGCAGAATATAACTGTGGCATCATAGGGATTCACTGTACTGTTTGTAACTATTGTGAATTGTTAAAAGCAGGTAAATGCAGTTGGGTACAGTGAATAAAATGTTGCATCTTTTCCTACATATTCATAATTGTTCAAAGAATCTCATTTTTTAAATTATGCCTGTGGATTGCAAGGAACTGTTTAACCCGTATGCAGATGCCCTGCTTTTTGTGTTAGGAAGCCAATAGAGTACATATAAGTATTAATAAAGATAATGTTTTCCCCTCTTTTTCAGTTATTTTTATTTCAATTGCTGCGAGGACTTTCGTACATCCACCAGCGTTACATTTTGCACAGGGACCTGAAACCCCAAAACCTTCTGATCAGTGACACTGGGGAGTTGAAGCTGGCAGATTTTGGTAGGAAAGCAATTAATTACAGGATTTATTTTATCATGATGTGGGAAATGTCAAGAGATTGTCTAAGCAACTTTCATTTTAGTCACAAGTTGTCTGTGGCCACCGTAATGGTAGATACAATGGAGCAGGTACAAAGTAAACACTTAATATAGTAAATGATAAAGGAAATTTGAAAGACAGAAAACTGTCCACATTTAATCCACCTCAGTACTGGGAAGAATGTTTGAATATGTAGTTGGAAACATCCTAGTTATGTCCATGGTATTTAAACTAAGAAAATATGTTATAGCAGATAGGTATAACCTTTTTTGTAAAGGTATGGGATGTGGGTTATAGTAATCTCTCTCAATATCCATTACACTGAGAAAACAACAAAACATTTCAAGTATATAGACAATGGTACTTTGCTATCTCTGGTGGCTATTTTCCAGTAATAGTATATTCATGCTGTCAATAGTGTGCTGGTTTTTTCTGTCTTTTAAATTGTGTTTAATGAAAACAAGAAAATTTGTAATTCGACTGGTATAAAGATTGTTATCACATACAAATACAAATGTAAATATAGGTGATTGATTTTATTTACGTGTAGTTAGGATGCCAATAAGAAATCTAGGTTTTCTTACTGAAAAGGCTTACCTTTTCTTTGCAGTAGATATGACCAAGATCTTTCAGTCCCCGAGGAGATCTTCAGATTTCCAAAAGTCAACAGAACAACCCCTGTTTTTAATTCAGGGTCAAGCACACTTCATCTCTGGCATTCTTAACTTCCTCTGGGCTAACAAATCAAGTACACAGAGTTTAGCACTTTTGGAAAATTGTTTTTCTTGGATAAACATGCTAGGGGGGAAAAGTGTTCATGATTACTGGAATGTTTTATTGCATATGGATTTTTGAGTGTGGATAATAACCTGCTCTTCCTTTAGTTTTTGAAAGTAAAAGAACAAGGCGTAACTGTTTTTATCATGATGATTTGTCTGCAGCAAATTAAAAAGAGTTTATGAAGAGGGATCTAGCATTCAAAAGCAATGAGACAGGGACTGGATTTTTAATAAAATTAAAAAATGCTAAAACACAAGTTTTTAGAGCAATGTTTGGTATAGACATCCGAAACAAATGCTACTAAACAAAGTCGGCTAAGACACAGCCACCTCCTGATAAAGTTTCTAGAGAGGAATGTGAAGAAGGTGACGTTGCCACCCTGCTGTTTTTCATTGCAGTTATCTCAGCAGATTAAGTGGTTTGAGTAGTAGCAGCTGATACAGGATTCTATCAGAACTCTCCAGGGATACATCAGTTCTATTAATGTTTGTCTTAAATTGATGGAGTAAAAAATTAATACACTGGAATATCAGGTGACACCTCACAAGACATAAATTGTAGCTTTTCAGAGTATAAAATCTTGTGCTGGTATTCTGGAAATTTTTTCTCCAAGAGGTAATTTGTATGTCCTTAGACTTCAGGTGCAGTCTACACAGCCTACTCAGATCCATTTGGCAGTTTATGAATCATGTTTATGCATGAGTTACTGGTATTGCCACTGGATTTTTAACTTGATATTAAGCAGGCTTATGTTCCCATTTCCATGCTAGTGTCTAGAGTAAGCCCTGTTAATTTTCAGTTTCTTCTTTAGCTTCTGCTTTAGAACATTTGTTCTGTTCAGTCAGACAGAGAAGGGAGCTTCAGTGGGTTCTGCCATCAATGAGATCATGCTTTATCTGGATTACCCAAGGAGGTTTCAGATTGAGAAGATAATCGCCTAATGTGAGAATCTTGGCATGATAGTTTTGTTTGCACTATCATGATCAATACCCAGCAATATTTTGAACCAACTATCAGAATCATCAAAGAAATAATCCTCTCTCATGACAGCAGGGTCATTTCTCAACAGATTCCTTATACTTTCTACTCCCTTTGCTGCTTTTACTGTAGGAGTTGAATTTGGCTTTTGGTTGTCAGCTATTAGTATCTGTTTAAGCAGTTAAAGTTCAGAACATTTGGCCACTGCTCTTTTTGATCCATTTTATCCTCTCTCCTATTTTTCTCTTTTCCTTCAATTTTCCCTGACACACACACACACTTTCATATATTTCTTATATTTACTTAATATAGGTTATGGGCACAATCCTCCTAGCATTTTCAGGAGGGATGCTTAAGATTGCTTAGCTCCAAGATCTTGCAACTGGAGAGTTGGGACTCTGAAACTGAGTCCTCCATCTACGGGGTGGAAAGAACTTTGTCCACAGCCTTTTTTGGAGATCAAAAAATTGGCTAAAGGGCATGCTGGGATTAGGGAGGAGAGGAGGCTGGGGATAAAACTTTATATTATGTTTAGATGGTATCCTACCTTCCTTCTTTCTCCCTTTCCATTGACACCATTTCATCTTGATAGCTGCAAATGGTGTTGAATGAATTGCAAGGTATGAGAGATTGTTGCTACTGCACCCTCATGACTTGGATTGGATATACGTAAGCTTCTGTGTTTTGAGGTTTACATGCATTGAGCACAGACAGCATTGGATTTCATCCTAAATGTACTTAATACACAGGCAGCATGGAAAATAAATAAAACAGCTTTACGACAGATTAAAATACTTTCTAAAATGCCGACTTTTGGGTTAGTACATGTATTTAATAACTGAATAGAGGCCATTCTCCTTAGCCACGCTCTTTACTGGGGTACATCATCATCATCATCATCTTGCAATATAGTTTATAGGGCGGGGGTTTAATGCCATTTTCATGACATTCTTGTGACCTTTTCTGAAGAGTCAAATGGTATAAGACTTACATTACAGGCTGAACTGGGTTTGGTGGATGCTTGTATTCTACCTTTCCATCATAATTACTTTTGATTACTTTTGATTATATTTTGTTTTCTACAAAGTGAATAAAAACCTGGACTTAAAACTATAAAAAATGCTCAAATATTTTACTCTCCAGAAATGCGGTCTATATGGCACTCTTTCTACAATATGTTAGTGGACTTGTATACTTAAGCATTCTACTGGGCAGGGGTGTAGTTCGATTTGGCTTTTTTTGTCATGATGTAATATTGATTTTATCAGTCTGTGGGTGCATATTTGTGAGTGAAGTGAGCCAAATCATGAAGGCAGTTTACATTTTCCATTGTTTCATTAGATTAATAACTCACTTGGCAGTATTTCTTTCTTGGGCCTGACAAATCCCAGTTACTCCTCCTCTAGACAGGTCAAGCAGAGGCACAACAGCTTGTCATGCTGATAAAATTCCAATGAAATGAAAACAGATGAGAATGAAAGATATGGAAGCTCTAGAAACTGGGCTAGCATTTTGGAGCATGCATTACCGTCAAATACAGATGCCTGCTGTGTAGGTGCTGCTTGAAATTGGTACTTTATTATCTTTTGCAAGAGTCAGTTTTATGTTCTCATTATTTTAGGCCTTGACTACAAGCTCGGTAGCAGCTTGTGGCTGCAAATAATGTAGAAGTATTTATAAAACTTCATTATAAAATCCATATGTGGATCATGCACTGAACCCATTGCTGGTCTAGCTGCAATGGCTAGAAGGGATCTGTCTTGGCATGATTTCACAGCTAATTTTAAACTCAGCACTTGAGAAAAAGTTCTACAAGTTGCACATTGTGCTCTTTTCCTTTAGTCTTGCAAATTAAGATATGTTAGTAGCCCTGGTTTGATAGGTTTGATTGAATCCAATCCTAGACCAAACTAATAAATTATAAACTGATGATAAATTTAAACCATTTTAATTGGTTTAAACCATTTAAATTGGCAGTAGATTGGTTTCTGCACAATCTACTGCCAATTTTCTGGATACAAGTATGTCCCTCTCCTGCAGTTCCTGAGGGTATGACAACAGATAGATTCTGGTCCATGGGAGAAACCATTTTAATATTTCAAATATTTATTTATTATATAATTTAAAATATTTATTTATATTTAAATATATTTAAGCTTTTCTTAAAGAAAAACTGTGTCCCAGTGTTCTACAACAAATTTCCATGGCATGTACAAATCTTACAAACTGCTCATTGACTAAAAGGAGTTTTGGAATGCTTAAGAATTATTGTCCCAGTGAAAAAGATAAAATGAATTTCTGGAAAGATTTATGAGCTGAATCACTAATGTGTGATTTTATTACATTAATAAAAACAAATATATGAAGGTATATGGTCAGTAGTGAGGATTAATGGACTCTGAAAAAAAACAGTTCCATAGAGGTAGGGTGATCCTGTATCCCCAGTGATATTCGTCTTTGCAGTAGAGCTGGTGGTGGCTACAGTAAGAGAAAATATTAATATGATTATAATAAGTATAAAAATAAACAATATAAAATGAATTTTTATATGGACAATACATTTCTTTTTCTTTAAAATCCAATTAAAAGTATAGAAAAAGTATATTTAAAACAAATATTGAAAGATTTTAATTGCTGCACAGAATTAAAAATGTGTCAAATATAAGTTAATATGTATAATATCACTTTAGAAGAACAAAAAAAAATTACAATATCCAATGTAGATAATGTACAATAGTTTTAAATATTTAGGAATTACGATAACAGAAATACTAATCAATTTATAAAGATTATAAGAAAGTTTTCAGTTTCATAAAGGAAAAATTTCATAAAGAAAAAAATCAAATGGGATAAATTAAATGTATCTTAATTGGATAAGCATGTGATAATAAATGCTAATATATTACCATTTTTAAATTTCTCTCTCAAAATATAGCTCTATATTTAGATGATTAAAAAATTCCAGCATAATTTTTTTTAAAGTTTATAGTTGTGCTTAAAAAAAAAAGTTTAAGATTTATAAACACTGTACAATATAGACCAGTTCCAAAATGAGGATTGGCAGTACCAAAGTTAATAAAATATTATGAGGATTTTAAGATACTTCATACTCTTAAAATGAATAATGGACTGACTGGATTCTGATAGAAGAATCTAATATACTAATTTTGCTCTCACATTGGTTTTTACCAAAACCTTATTTAAAAATTATTTGTAGTGAAGGGAGGGGCCTGCTAATGTAAAGTTATGTGATTCTTGAACCATTAAATGGTTCTTGGACTGTATCAGTCTAAATTGCTTACAGCTGAAGACAGGTTGGCATTGCTCCATTCCCAAGACAGGGGAGCTAAAAACCCATGACTTTGTGGGGGGGGTGATTTTTATTTTATGAGATGTGTCACCCTATGATCAAAAGCTGAAGTCCTTTTACCTTTAAGGTAAGAAGGTAAAAGCAGATTTACCTTCTTTAAGTATAGTATTGTTTAGGGTAATTTTTACTTCTCTGCTATCATAAGGAGTTTGCATGCTTATGATCAGAATATTGGAACCTGTTGATATTTATAATCTTGCTGCCGTGTGCCTGCCCCTTTCCCTTTCTTATCTTTATCCAGTCACCCTATTCTACTTTTCATTTTAAAAAACTTTTCTTTAACCTGGTTTGGTGTCTGTGTGAGTTGTGGTGCTAATTCTGGTCTCATGGCCAAGGGGCCGGAGTTTTGTCCTTGAGTTTTGTCCAGCTGTGGTAGATCAGAGAGGTTTTCTCTGGGACACGATTATATTATTGTATTGTAGAGCTTAGGTTTTTTTTTTCAGGGAGTCAGTCTCATTCATTCATAAGACTACTATTGAGAAGGAATATGCTAATAACATAGGAGACAAAATGACTTGGACAAAGAATCTAAATGTTAGTATATCAGAAGAGTCATGAGCAAGAATATCGTCCTCACGTCCTTATATGTCTGTGTTGGTTAGGTCTAAAAACAGTCTGTAGGTGGCATGTGTGCACTTCAACATTGCATACAACTAATATTGATGGTTTTTGGAGAAACTTTGACTTTAGGGGGTTCAATTGAACAAATGTGGGTATTTTGTCCAAAGATCAAATCTTTTGGCACAAAGTAATACAGTGACTGGATAAGGTAACAGCAAACGATGACTGCTAATGAAACATTATTACGCTTTTTCATTGTTTACTAGGGTTAATAAGGAGCTGTGTTGTAAAGAATTGGTGGTAGCACTTTTAGAAGCTGTGAGAGCTGAGATTGCAAAATCTTGGAAAAATGCCCTAGGGCTCTCATTTTGGAAATACCTTGATAGAGTATGATCAGTGACACTAGCAGAGAAACTAACCTGTCACTTTTGTCTAGCTAGAGGGGAAATAAAGATAATTTAGTAGCAATATCATATGTATTCCTAATGGCTTTTTGAGGACTTAATGGAGAAATGTGCGCTTCAAATTAATCAGCTTTATTTCTAGGGTAGTAGATTTAAAACTGGCATAGAAACACACTAATTAATAATTGATACATCACTTGTATTTTATAACTATATATGTAATTTAACATTTAAAAATTATCAATACGTATTTGAGTACATAATGTAGTAATGCAGATATGAGGAAATGCGTTCAGCAATTGTTTGTCTGTGGGAAATTTCTGGTACTATATTGGATTATATTTTTCCTTAAAATGTTTCCCCCTTGCCAAGCCCAAGGTGCTATAGAAATAGGGTTGCACCTGTTAGTTCTTAATGCAGTGGGAACAAATAATTGGTAGTTGTCATGCCTAGATGCACTTGTCCTCCCTAGATGCATTTCAGCTGGGGGGGAGGGTTGCCCCTGATAAGCACCACTATGCAAACATTATCCTTCGTATCTGACAGAAATGCAGAGTATGCCCATGCCAAGTCCTCAGGTATTTGTCAAGTTTTGGCAAGGCATTTAGCAATTAACAATACTATTGTGCCTTTCTGTGCTAAAAGGTGCATCTCATTCTCCAAGCATGTACTCCAGAGCTTGAAAGTGAGTGAGATCTGAATGATCTGACAATTCCATTAGCCTCCACTCAGGATACAATATCATCAACATTATTATTAACATTTCTCAACGTTCTGTAGCCAAAGTGCTCTGGGTGTTTCACAACATTAAGTCACCCATCCAAATTTCAACCTGGTCTGACCTTGCTTAGCATTCAAGATTTGGCAGAATCAGATATTTCAGGCTATACAGAAGCCATCTCCAAAGTAATTGAGGCTGCTAGGAAGGCTTTGACAGGGTGACCTTAAGAACTGAAGGGGTTTTATTGAAGATTTTTGGCCGCAGTGTCTGCTGATCATATCTTGACCAACAGCATTTTAGTTTTTAGCCTATGAAGAGTTCCCTCAATGTATACCCTCCAAAGAAATTTCTCACCCCACTCTGGAGTCTTCCAGTGGTCCTTAGTGGACTACATTGCAATCAGGGTGGATTAAAAACAGGGTTTAAAAAATTTATTCAATATTTTTATTTAAATTAGTTTTTCAAAAAAAAATGTTTTTTGTGGAAAAAATTCTATCTAAAAATAATTTTCTATTTAAGATACATTATAGCCCAAAGGTTCATCATGAAATAAGGGTTAGTTTTTAATTGTGTAGTATGAGGCTGCATATTCATGCAATGTTTACAATTTTTGGTAAATGAATTATATTAATCCATTCACAATATCATGCTGTTCCAGAGATTTCTGCAAGATTATTATACACTTTTTCTGTCAAGAAGGTATTATCACAGATGCTTTGTTTCACTGTTCTCAAAAACTGAATGTATGTCTGCAGAGATCACATACCTCTTCTTCACAGGAAAAAATGTTATAATATGAACAGAGTTGAGAACAAGACCTTAATCCCATTGTTCCTTCACAAATCTATGTACACCTAATCAACCCCATACCACTTAAGTGCTAAGTTTCAAAAAAAAAAATCAATGAATAGAAAAGGATTGTTGAGAGTGGAATAGATCTGCATAAGAAACTAAGTGTGAGGAAGGAAGGGCAAGCAGTAAAAATGAAAGAACACTTTTGAGTAGAATATTTTACAAGTCTTTGGATCTTTTTGTGGTTTATCATATTAGTCTTTCCCTGGAGAAGAAAACATAATGGCAGCAGACTGTAAAAGAGACCCAGTTTGGGAATATTTTAATGAAGTTCCTCTACCTATGGGTAAGGCAGGCATGTATGCAAATTATGAAGAAAATCATGATTTAAATCTAGTCTTACCAGTGATTTAAATCATGACTTAAATCAAATCCACCCTGACTACATCAATTTCAACCTTTGGCCACCTTGAGTCTTTAGTTCTGTATATTAACAGTTGAATTTCTAATAGCCATCATGTTTGCCTACTATTCTACTAAGCTGTACACATTCATACTTGGTCCTTTACAGAGATTAGATAGTTCTCAGGTGTTATGGCGCCTCTGAGCATTGTATCATCATGTGTGGCTTTATATTTTAAGGACATATTTTTTCAAATTAGAGATATAATTCTACTTATGTAATTTTTGAAACGCCTCTGGAGTAAAAAATTGACAGAACATTCCCAATCTGGAACATATGTTTATAAATGCTAAAGTTCCTTTTTCTGATCAATTCCCTTATCAAAGTCAAGGCCTAAGGCAGTGGTCAAGACAATTATCCTCTTGAAGCCTTGTTCATTTCTTACATCACAATTTACAAAGTGCAGGCTTCAGCCTTGTCTGAGTATTTATAAATCAAGTTATTTGGGAACATATATTCACTGGATCAGGAAGATCAGTGCTGGTGGTTTCTATAAATGTTTTCCTTTCTGATCTCTATGTGTACAGGATGGAACCACTCAAAACATTTGGGTAATCTGAGCTTTATTAGCTGCACATTTACAACGATGAGAACAAAAGAGGCTATCCATTGACTTTTGGATCATTAGGGGTTTCAGATAATTGTAGTTTGTATTTTTCTTTTAACAGACATCAGTTACTACATAATGTGGAAAACTTAGTACACAGAGGTTGATGTCAAGTATTCTAAATTAATAAATGCTAGATAATGAGTACCCATGGCATTCTGTCCTTGTATTCATCAGCACAGATTAGAATAAATGCTGATTTTGTAAACTGCTGTTGAAAGTGCATTTCTCCACAATTGTATGCAGAAAGGATTGGTTAAAGTGTATTAAGAAATATATAATTGGCATTAAGTGATCTTGAGTATGCATTGTGTGTAGCATTTATAGCACTGAGGAAGTATACAAAACAACATAAATGGCACAGCATCTTCACCTATTATTTTGTTGAGGATTTGTGTTGGGTTTCTGATAGGCTTGTCAATTAGGTGATGTGCCTTGACTTCTAACAACTGCCTCATTGTTATCTTGTTACTGTAAAGAATTGAGCTATAGCAGCAGGGTGCCTTTTTAGTGACAGTTTTATCTGCCGGAACAACAGTTCACACAACTGACATAAAGCTGTCCATATAATTTTCAGACCAAAAGTGAGAGCAAATATTACACGCTCTCCTAGATTTCTTTCCTATTAACTTTTGACTTTATTTTTGACCCAGCCCTTAAAATTAAAAGTTCTGATGATCACTAAAACAAGCAGTACTGTCTTTCAGAAGAGTGAATGCATGGCTTCCTATGGTGTAACCATGGAAACAGACAAGGAATCCTTAAACAAAATGATTGCACATGCTGTGCTAATTAATCCTGTCCTACAGCTTTCCTTCAGTCAGAGAAAGCAGTTAGATAAATTTTGCATGAATAAGCATGTTTGGATGTACAAACAGTATGAAACACGTTACAGTGTCTAGGTTATCACTCAAATAAACCTAATGCTATAAAAATCCCAATGCTATAACTTATACATCACATCCAAAGCTGAGTTTCCTTGGAGTTTTTCAGTTAATAATAAAAAGTTAAACAATTATTTGATACTTTGTTTGTGTCCTGTGTGGTATCTGTTATGAGCTGAGCTTCTTGTTCCAGGCAATATCAGCCTAAACAGTGTTTCTTTGTTTAATAAACTTTATTGTTACATTTGAGCCTCTGAGCATACACAAGTGAAGTGTTGAACCCTTTCTATTGTTTATTTCCCTGAGCTCTCTTTATGAACCCACCTGTGTCTCACCCCACTGTGAAAACAGGCCCTCATCGACTCCTCCATTTGTGATCCTAATTGGGCTTTTCTCCAGTGAGTTGCCCTCCCTCACCCTGCAGTATTTCCCTGTTCCCTCAACCCTGTATACTGGTTCCCCCATCTACCCTTGGGCGAATCTCCCACACTGGAACTTCCCGTTAGGTCTCATGATCTTGAATTGCAGCTGGGGTCTGAACCATTTCATAAATAGTCTCATCAGCGTAATCTGAATCAGCACAGGAAGGCTCCCAAGAGCTCCCCTGAAATTTGACAGGACACATGCATGGCAGTATCTAACTAATTTACATGGAGGCTCAGACTTTATAATTACATAGTAATTGCACCTTTCTGAAATATTCCATTTCTATGTTTTTTTACTTGGTTGTTTATCTTGGGGCAGGAAGAAGCAAGATGAGATCTACAGATAGCTAGATCTACTGATAAACAGAGCTTTCCCCAAGAATATATTTAACTATTTTTTCACATTTCTGCTAGACGTATCACAGATGATTGCTTCAGTTTCAGCAAATTTACACCAATTTTAATTTAATTCCCTTTTGCAACCTTTCCCCAAAGTGTGGCTGTTTTGGTCTCATTTTTAGGAGTGATTCATAGCCTTAAGCTCTGTAAATCAACAACAGTGTCGCTGTGAGTGTCAACCACAAAAGCCCCATTTATTGCCAAAAGTGATGTCTTCATTTGCCTTGGCAGGACCCATGAAAATTGGAAATGTGGAAATTTACTCATGATGGCCTCCTTTTAGGTAATTTTTGGATTAGCACACACTCTATCCTCATTTTCAAGAGGTGGCACGCATGGGGGAGGAGCCGAAGGAATGTTTATGCTGCAGCAGTCTCCTGGCAGTCTTCTGCACTGGTTAGGATAGGCTTTTGAAAACAAGGCAAGCACATGAAAGAGTGAGAGGTAATCTCTTACAGAGTGTTGCCAATATGAGAATGAAACAGACCCATGCAAGTCAGTCTCCTGCCTTCTATGGTCTAAGAAGATAGGGCCAACATGCATGGGAAGGTTGGGATTGGGTCCGGCATTGTACCATCACATACCCCTTTGATGCTCTGTGGTACCCCATTCAGGTATAGTTGCCTGATTTCTGGGTTATTTAGATTCTTTTCTGTTCGCACTCCCTGATAGAATACAGCTGCACCTTCATTTTTACATTAGATTCCTGGCAGTAGTTTTATGTTTTAAAATGTTATTTACTTTTAATGAGTGCATTTCTGTATACCTAGGGAATCCCCTGAGTGTGTGGTAGCCCATTATCTTTTTTGGGGGGGGGGGTGACCCTGTTTTGTTTCCAGCTAATAAGCACTCAAGTATATTAATTCACTGTTAGAGGAAATGGTAACTGTATTCCTTGGAGATGCACAGAGTGATAATTTTATTGCCTAGCAGTCCTTTGAACTAGGTTTAATACAATATAGTGCCTTGCCCAAGGCTATTCATTCTGTCTCACAGGTGAGTATGGTTGAATATGTTTTCTTGCAACAGCCAACCTCAACAGCCTAGCTCAGGGGTCTTAAACTCGCGGCCCGCGGGCCAATTGTCGGGATGGGTGGGGCACGGGGGAGGGGCCCTGCGGCCTTCAAAGTGCTGGCGGCGCCCAGGCCGGCTGCGGGATGAGCGGCCCACCACCACTGCGGTGGTGGAATACTTGATGCGGCCCGACCTCACCCAGACTCTACTTCCATTGGCCCCCAAGTAAGTTGAGTTTGAGACCCCTGGCCTAGCTGCTACCCTGAAACAGTTATACCACAGTAAGGATGTTTAATATTAGAAGGTTCGTGGAAAATTACATGTTGGGTTTTCTAGTCTTATGCAATGAAATAGAATGTGTCTGAAACATTTATTTAGCATTTTTTCTTATGTAGATGAAGATGTGATGTTTTCCTTGGAGCTATTTACCTCACTACCTAGATTTGTTCTAGCTCTTAATGTTTAAGGATTAAAGAGTTTCAGTTTTATATTCACTGGTATTCATCCAGTACATTCTTTCTCCTCTTTTAATGTGTAACTTTAGGTCCTGTTCGTAAATGAACACATGGCAACCCTGTCATTATCAAAAAGTAGTAATTCAGTTCCTTGCTGTTTTGAGTCACCAGTTTGTTTTGTGATGTGCTGAATGATAGAAATTGATATTTTTTTGTAACTTAAGACACAGCCAGAAAAAACAAATTCTAGCCTTTCAAGCAGTCACATGTGCAACAGCCCTTTTAAAGATCTAAGGTGGTCCTTATGTTTTTATATGCTTATTTCTTTGTGTTTTTCTTTGCTGTTTAGGACTTGCAAGAGCCAAATCTGTTCCCAGTCATACATACTCTAATGAAGTTGTTACCTTGTGGTATAGACCTCCAGATGTCCTCTTAGGCTCAACAGAATATTCCACCTGCCTTGATATGTGGTAAGAATGCAGTATTTTTACAAAATGCATATATTTTGCTATTTTAACTTTGACTAGTTTAGAGAAAGACATGTTTGACAAGTTAAGCTATAATCTTACACACATTTCAGAAGGAATTAAGTTCCAATGAATTCTGTGGGGTTTACTTTGGAAGAGACATGTTTTGCTCTGAAAGACACACAGTACAAGATACTATGTTTACATACTTGAATTTCCAGACACTGTGTGAGTTTGCACATCACTCTTAGCTTACCCTGGATTATTTGTTTGCTGAACTATTCATGATGCACCAATGAGATAATACGATTCACTGTGGCTTGGTCTGCCTCTCCTTCAGCCTCAGTCCTTCAGCTGGTATCCTATAGAGTTGAACTCACCTTGTCTATTCCTTCCTACTGCAATAGCTATCCCTTTGTATTCACCACCATTTTAAATTCTATTTTCAGCCCTTGGAAGTTGAGCTTTTTTTTATTTTTTGCTGGTCCACTGCAGCAACACAGTGGACCAGAATTTTTCTCCTTTTCAGAATGTTTAGTGCTGTATTACTGTGTTTCCTTAAAATTTATAAAAGCATTACAGAAATATATAAATTCAATATTTATATATTGGAAGTTTTTTAAATCATCAGGAAACCTCAGTAAACATAGCAGTAAGTGTTCTGAAAGGGAGGGGACAAAAGGGGACATATGAGTAAGAGATGCTGAACCCCATCTTGTTTAATGCTTAGCTTCCCAAACCTCTGTACAAGCACTTGTATCACAACTGACAACACTTCTGGTATTGGAGCTCAGCTGAGGAACAAAGTGACTGAGAGGTAAGCTGAAGATGTGAGGAAGTTCTGCATTCTTCATTTGTTCTACTGTTTTGCTATTAAAATTGGACTAGCTTTTGCTGTCTAGATAAATGGAATAGTGTTTAATCACAGAAGTTTTTGTTAGGAATGTGAACTGTTTGTTTGCATGTAATAAATGAAATCTGATTTTACATTCATGATATCCTTTTGAAATGGAAGCAAAAGATATGAAATATTTGGCATATTTGCCTATGTAACAGTATTCTGATAAAATGGCAGCTAAATTAATTTTTTATCATATGAATGCAAAGGTTGTGCTTTGTCCCAAGATGAAGGAGGCCTTATTTGTAAAACAGTTCATAAAGATGCTCTAAGTAGTACAAGATAAATATATTCGTAAAACAAGATCTATAGTGAGGCAGATTATCAACACCAATCACAGCCTTTTGCTACCATGTATTACCATGGGCAAGGTGAAAACTGGTCCTAGCTGGAGGACATAAAAAGAATGTCTTTAATAATGGACATGAAATATTGATGTCCCATGATATAGGACCTTTAACACAAGTCAAAAAGATATACAGGGTGCTTTTCAAGAGAAATGCTTTGTTCCAGGTGAAAAATGAGGCAATACTGATTGCATCCATCAAATATATGAATCCACCAAAATGACAAATAATTCATCTTCTGGAAAATACTGAGCAATCAAGTTGAGGCTGCACTCAAGAGCAGACAGATCAAATAGATGGCAGATGAAAAGTCTTTCTTTTCTGGTTGTCTCAGTTGTCAAGCAGAGCAAAGTGTGTATGTTGGCTATATCTAACATTAATACCTGGATACTAAATTTAATTTAGAGTTGTCCTTTCATTTTAACAGACTCTGTTCTTCGTAATATACTTAGGATAGTATTCCATGTCTTGACTTTTAAAATATATAAGATGCTTTAAAAGTATCTCTCTGAATTTAGTTTTGCCTGTAAGATTTGCTTAATGTTGAACTTTGGTATTGAGATCATTATGTTGCCAACAACATGTGTATTTGTGTAATATAATCATGTAGGGTTCTGCTGACTGAAACCGTGGACTGGTTAAATCAGGCAGCATGTGGCTTATTAATCACCCTGTGATCATGTGAAGGAGGTCAGTATGTATCTGTGTCTGAATATTTCTTTCATGCATTTAATTCAAGGTAGCTAACAATTAAAATGACACAGTTTAAACAAATAGCTGAAATGGGTATAACTTAAGTAGCAAGTAAAATAATACTCAGTGGAGCAACCTGCACCTACTGGGTGTGCTCCAGATGTTTTGAACTCCAACTTCTGTCACTCCAACCTACCATAACTACTGGTTAGGAATGTTACAATTTGTAGTTTAAACTATCTGGAAGGAACCAGGTTGGGGGAGAGGGTTTTACAGAACCTTCTAATAGTTTTCAGTATGAAGGAAATCATGCCAGTGTCAGAGTCTGAGGCTCAGACATGAGACAAGGCAGAACAACAGAAGCATTAGGACCAGGGCAACAGAATTTCAGGCAAGACAGAGTTCAAAGGAAAAATTTAATGGCAAGCCCAAATCATAGTGATGTTACAGGCTGGCATCAGGAGCCAGGAATATGCATCAGGGTAGAACAAGAACATGGTCAGGGTCAAGAGCCAGGAGGAGAAACCAGGGATGAACAAGATAACGGGGCAGGAGACATGGCAAGCATCAGGCAAGTCGCAGACACTTGAGTCAAGATACATGCTAAAAGGAATGCAGGAGACAACCAGAAGCAAATGCCACAAAGGCCAGGCAGATGGAGTAGCTGAACATGAATTGCTGAGGCAATATGACAAAGTAGGATACACAGCAGGAACCTAGGAGCAGGGGCCAGGGGCAGTCAGGCAAGAAGCAGGCACTTACAGCTACAGGCGGACCTGCACTGCTGAGGGAGGCAACATGGCAAGGCAGAATACACAGCAAGATGCAGGGGACACAGCAGGAGCCAGGAGCAGGAAACATAACAGCAGCCAACTGGAGGACCTGGGCTGCTGAGGCCATTTCTGGAGGAAAGGGCTTGCTCTTCCCCCAGGACTCCCAGCTGACACTCATCAGGAGTCTGAGGGTCCACCAGAGTGTGGGACCAATTCTGTGAATATGGCGGTGGTCGCACTGGTTCTAACCACCTGGTTCTAGCCTGGATCCCGGCAGCCAGGCATGCCATGTGAAAATCTCAGTGCACTTAATGTGTTGTAGAGGCATGTGCAGTGTGTGTTGGTTGCAACCAGGGTCATACTCAACCTGTTCTGCCTGGGGTTGCGCTCTCCCTAAAGGACAAGGTTCATTGCTTGGGGATGCTGCTGGACACAGAATTGTCGCTTGAGGCATAGGTAGATTCAGTGGCACAGAGCACTTTTATCAGCTTAAGCTAATATACCAACTACAACCCTATCCAGATGAAAAGAACCTAGCTAAAGTTATCCATGCTCTCATTTGGATTACTGCAATGTGCTGTACATGGGTCTGCCTTTGAAAATGGTCCAGAAACTTTAACTGATCCAAACCAGGGCAGCTAGACTGTTAATGGGGACTGGCTCTTGAGAACATATTATTTTATGCCAGTTCTCTTCCAGCTGCACTGGCTTTCAGCTGAGGTTCAGGCCCAATTCAGAGTGCCAGTACTAGCATTCAAAGCCCTAACAACTTGGGGGCAGGTTATCTGAAGGCTTTCATTATCCTGTATGTACCTTCCTGGACCTGGAGGCCATCTTTGGGGGCCCTTCTCTGGGAGACGTTTCCAAAGGAAGTGAGGTAGGTGGCGACCTGAAGGAAAGCCTTTCTGGTTGTGGCACCCCAGTTGTGGAATGAGCGCCCCCAAGAGGTGCACCTGGCACCATATTATTTTTGGAGCCAGGTGACGATCTTTTCATTCTTCCAGCATGTTGTAAACTGTCCTGAGACATCTGTGATGGGATGGTATAGAAAAGTTTTAGATGATTGATAGATAGATAGATAGATAGATAGATAGATAGATAGATAGATAAACTTTTTAACTTCATTTGTCTATATTGCATTTTAATCTGTCCCACTACTATTCAACTGGAATCGCTTTGTGTCTTCGTGTATGTGGGTTGTTGTTGTTGTTTTACATTTGTTAACTGCCCAGAAAGCCTTAACAGTTTGAAAATGAAATAAAGGCCACAGACGGCTGGGTAGCATTCTTCCCCACCTATAGTGAATGACTTCTAGTTTTATATTTTAAGGAACTGAAGAGTAGGCAGCAACGGAGAATGAATACAAATATTAACCATTGGACAGTGTCTGGATAGCAGGTGGCAGTGGCTGAAAGCTATTTATACACTTCATTTGTCATTGGAGGGCACTGGGAGAGTAACCAAAAGCTAATGATTCATGTACAGTATTAACATTCTCCAGTCTTCTCTGCAAATAGCCACTGGCAATTTAAGAATATTAATGAAGATATATATTCATTAGTTGTAGCACCCAGCAATGGCAATCAGTGTGAAATGTGCTGCAATTTACTATTGTCAGCATACAATGGAAAAGTATATTGGCTACATTGTGCAACATAAGGCCACATCAGTATATCACTATAGTGTCTATAAGTTTTCTGTATTTAGGTTATTATTATGCATTATTTATTATGTTCTTAAGTAAAATACTTGAGCTCCTGGGTTTTGCAATTGTTTGAGGTTAAATCATTGATGTTAAAAGACATGGAAACAACATGTATTTATCTCTTCTGGGTTTGTTTGTTTTTTACCTCTACTAGCAATTTTCCAAGTATCACATAACATACTGATTAAAATATCATTTATTCCCTTCATCTAGAATCTTTTTAAGATTCTATTGGACTATCTTGTTCTTGAGGTTATATTTCTTCAAAGAGATTGTGACAATAGTCTCCTTTAGCTTTATAGGACTGTTTAGATCTGTTTAATTAGTGTTATCTTTAATATGTTAATTCTAGATTATAATTCTTTAACTTAATTATAGTTGTGTTTCTTAACTGATAAAGCCTTTAACACCTATCAAAATCTCCTTTCAGAAATTATCTGCTGCATTATTATTAATGTAAACTTAAATGGTTATTCCTTTTTAAAAGTGTACTTTAGCTTTTCAAACATTTTTTCTAATGTAAAATTTTCTGAAAGACTTTACATATAACTGAGATCTGGAAATTGCATAAATACACTCTGGATAATGGTTCTTTTTCCTAATTGATTTACTAAATCCAATAATTGATTTTTTTATTTTTTTTCCAGCACAGTTTTTGTCTTGATCAATTATCTCATGAAAGCTTTAATAGGCCTGTAGCCAATGGCATTCACTACTTTGTTATTACTTTAAAAAAAGTTTTCTTACCTCTTTTACACAGGATTATATACTAGCATCTAGGAGGAAGCTCATGGCAGCTTTTATATAGCATGTGTAGGAAGAAATGTGGCAACAGTATTTGTTAAACTGTACATTTCCCCCCATTTCATGATTGTATTTGTAATTATGACATGATAAGATGCACTTGGAACTGAGCTTAACATAAGTCATAAAGTTGAAACAGTGATCTCTGAATCCTTCATGAATTGGACATTTTTGCATAGGAGGTTTTTGATTGTCATTTGCAACCATCATTGCATGGCATGCAAATGATTGTATCATTCATCTGTTGCATTATAGCTGAAGTTCCAACATGATTTGGGGGCCTCTTCTATAGCATTGTTAAAACCGTGCAGTCATTCTAGCTACTGTGCAGAAAGGCTGTGTCCATGTAGACTATTCATAGAGCTGCTGTTCAGCTTGCAGCATTCCATTAGGACAGCTACGACTTGGTGCTAACAGATAAGAACTTACCAGGTGTCAGTGGTCCGAGTAAGTGTATTTAACAGCTCTTAATTCCAGTGTACAAAAGTGTCTCTTGGTCATATACATATGCCTCTGTCTTGTTTCTTCTGTAAGCACAGATACTACTTTATTTCATTTTCAGGTTGGTTAGATACCTGACAGGCAATTTGTAAAAGCAATGCTTAGCCTATCCACTGCTAGCAAGCATTTCGTACTAAAATTTATTATTCAAAAAGTGCCCATCGTACAAGAACAGTGGTCTGCCTACAAACTGTCATTTTAAAAGAGCATGAAACAGAGGAAAGGGAAATGCGGCACAGTAGGGAGGGATATTGATGGCAAAAGTCTATGGGAACAAATAGGCTTGTTTTTATTTGTGTGTGTGTATAAAGAGAGAAAATGTCAGTAAAGGTAGCAGTTATGAACAAGTCCTGTTTCTGGGGAAAAAAATTGGAAATTATCCTTTAAGTCAAATGTGTATGCAAGGCAGATCATGTATAGTCAGCCCTCCACGTTCACAGGGGTTAGGGGCACAGGATTCCCATGAAAGTGGAACAACCACAAATATCTTGATCCCCTCTCCCCCACCAATCAGTGTTCTCTGAACAGAGGTTTGCAAGAGCTATGCTTCATATTAAATGCACATAGCCAAGTTAGCTATGCTCCAAGAGCTTAATTGTTCAATTAATATGCAAGGTTAAGAAAGTTTTTCAAGGTTTCTTATTATAATCAGTTATACCTGTTTCCTGTAGCCACTTGGGTTAGTCTGAGAGTCTGTGGCTGGCCTGGTGTTACCAATGAGCTGGATGGCTGAGTAGGGAGTAGAACCCAGATCTCTTGACTCCCAGTCTGCTACTTAAACCACTGTGCTATAATGGTTCCCATTATCACTGAATGCCTGTCAATGTAATAGTTCAATTAGTTATGTGCACAGACAATATTTAAAGCATTTGCCTTAAAATAAAATACTGTTTTTATACATACATCGTTCTATTCGGGGTATAACTATTGGCTAAAATATAGTGGGCGTAATGAAGTTGGCAATGAATGGCAGCTTCATCAATTCAGTTGCTTCATCAATTCTGTTGCTTCCATATGTTCCAGGTACAGAGAATAATTTCAGTATCCTCAAATATCTTAAGCAATTGATGCTTTTGGAAACTACATTTGATAAAATTTCAATATGCATTAAAAATAACTACATCTAAATCTAGCCAAAGCCAAATCAAATGTATTGCTAAGCATGAGTGATTCTTACAGATCTTGGAGGTTGGTACCTTTTTAAAAAAATCCACTGTGATTGTAGTGTCTACACTGAAACAAGCTATTTTCTAAAGAGCAATTCCAAATATTCTCTGCATATTTTCAGCCAAGAATGTTTTCAGTATTAGTGCAATGTTCCACAGGTTATGTACCAATTTTAATAAAAGAGTATTTTCCCCCGAATTTGAATCGAATTGAATTTTTGTTTTTCAGGGGAGTTGGTTGTATCTTTGTAGAAATGATTCAAGGAGTAGCTGCTTTTCCAGGAATGAAAGACATTCAAGATCAACTTGAAAGAATATTTTTGGTAAGTTGAGAAACTAACTTTGATTGCTCTGTGTATTTGCTGTCTTCATCCTCCACATGGCAAATATATACCAAAACACCACAGGTGCAAAGCACACTGAAATGAATGCAGATTGCACAGTGGAAGTGGCCAGGAGGTGAATGAGAATCCCTTTAAAACCAGGATGAGTTTTAAATGTTTGGCCACTTAGAAAAAATACTAGTAATAAGTATCAGTCCAATACATTGTGTATATCTTTATCTATGTTTGTCCATGTGTGTTTACTAGCTTGCAATTTTTGCAATTTTTCTCTTGCTTTTTTGGGCACTTTTTTTTTGCCCTTTTTTCTCGTCCTTATGACTCTTCATTCTTTTTCTTTTTTGCTCCACTGATCTCCTGTCCTTAAAAAACAATCAATCAAACTTCACTCAGCATCCCTGCTTTGGTGTCAAATAGTGACAACATTTCTTGATACACAGTTTCAACCAATGCTAAGGTTGGTCTGTTGGTAACTCCCTCTATCCAGAGGCCAAAAGGGCAGTTTTGAGTGAACAAAAAGGGTGGGAACCCCTCTAATATACTAACACTGAGGGTGGTAGTTTGAAGAGTTTGAAGTTCCTGCCAAAACTCTCTTAGCTGTAGAAACTTCCTGAACAGACACAAGAGCATAGGCAGAGCCTGTATGTGCAAATCCATACATGAGGACTCAAAGAACTTCAGTTAGCAACCTGCCTAGCTCCTCATCCCAGTCAAAACTTTGGTGCCAGCATTTTGCACTAGCTGCAGTTCCTGAACACTTTGCAAAGGTGCTGTCATACAGAGCGCATTATATGTTGGGGATAATCAAGGCATGAATGGCTGTAGTGAAGTTCTCTTTCATCAGGTTTAGCTTTAGTTGTGTTATTAGCCAGAGAAGCAAAAAAGGATGCTCTGCATCCATGACACCACCTGCACATCCAGCTAAAATGCTGTGTGAAGTAATACCTGTGATCTGCCCTTGAAAACGGTCCAGATACTTCAGCTGGTACAGAACAGAGCTGCCAGGCTGCTGATGGGGACCGGCTGATACTTTCACATAACACTGGTCTTCTATCAGCTCCACTGGCTCCCAGCTGAAGTCTGGGCCCAATTCAAGGTGGTGATTTTAACCTGTAAAGCCCTGAACGGCTTGGGGCCAGGATACCTGAAGGAGCACCTTTTCCCTTACATGCCCTCATGCCCCTTAAGATCTGCGGGAGAGGCTTTGCTCCGGGAGCCCTCTTTAAAGGAGATAAAAAGAACAACTACCCGGAGCAGGGCCTTCTCTCCGGTGGCACCCAGGTTATGGAATGCACTCCCTGGAGAGGTATGCCTGGTGCCAAGTCTGTATTCTTTTTGCTGCCAGGTTAAAACATTTTTATTTAATGGCTTTTAAAAAAATTAATTTTATCGATAACAGTCACTTTTTGTTTTTTGTTTTTGTTTTTATATAATTTTACTGTACTTGATACTGTTTTATTGTTTTAATTCTACGTTGTAAGCCGTTCCGAGATGCCAAGACATGTGACGGCATACAAAAGTTTTAAATAAATAAATCTGCAGACTCCATCTCTTAGGACTCAAAAACAGGTTGCATTCCTAAGCCCAAGTCAGATGGTTTGCCCAGTACTTCCAGTTTATTATTTATTTATTTAGAATATTTGTATGCCGTCCTTTTGCAGAGCCTCAGGAAGGCTTACATAAATAAGAATAGAATAAATCATAATACAAATAAAATCCAGATCCACCCTGGCTGCAGATTAAAACCTATATAGCTGATATTAAAAGTTATTAAAATATTGTTGAAATAAAAAGGTCTTAGCCTGGCGCCGAAAACAAATATCGACAGCGCCAGGTGGACCTCTCTGGGGAGTGCATTCCATAGGCAGGGCGCCACCACAGAGAAAGCCCTCCTCCGGGTACTTTGTCTCCTAATGTCTTTCACGGAGGGTTCCCGGAGGAGGGTTTCTGCTGCTGATCTCAGGGGGCGGGAGAGCAAATATGGAAGAAGGTGTTCCTTTAGGTATCCAGGTCCCAAGCTGTTAAGGGCTTTATAGGTAATAACCAGCACCTTGAATTGAGCCCGGACTTAGATGGGAAGCCAGTGAAGCTGGTAGAGGACTGGTGTTATATGAGAATAATGCCCAGTCCCCGTCAGCAACCTGGCTGCTCTGTTTTGCACCATCTGAAGTATCCGGACTGTCTTCAAGGGCAGCCCCACATAGAGCGCATTCCAGAAATCCAACCAGGAAGTAACCAATGCATGTGTCACTGTCGCTAGGCAATCGTCCTCCAGGTAGGGACGCAGCTTATGGATTAACCGAAGCTGAAAGAAAGCACTCCTCGCCACTGCAGTCACCTGAGCTTCCAGGGACAGCTCTAGGTCGAGGAGCACTCCCAAGCTCCGGACCCTGTCTTTTAAAAGGAGTGCAATCCCATTCAGGACAAGGTCCAAGTCACCTACCCAGGAGCTCGAACTACCCACCAACAGGAGGTTCAGTTTATTGGCCCTCATCCAGCCTATTACCTTATGTGAAGGGAGCGGCATGTAAGCTGTCTAAATAAATAAATAAATACCTCGGCCAGGCACCAGTTCAGTACAGCCACTGCCCCACCTGGATCGGTTGAAAAAGAGAGGTACAGCTGGGTATCATCAGCATACTGATGATTCCGCAGCCCACACCTCCTAATGACCTCTCCCAGCAGTTTCATGTAGATGTTGAATAGCAAGGGGGACAAAATGGACCCCTGTGGTACTACATGGCATAACTGCCATGGCGCAGAGCCAATGTCTGCAGCACCACCTTCTGGAATCGGCCTTCAAGGTAGGAGCGGAACCACTGCCAAGCAGTGCCTCCTACTCCCACTCCCGCTAGCCTATCCGGAAGGATACCATGGTCAATGGTATCGAAAGCCGTTGAGAGGTCCAGGAGGACCAACAGGGACGCACTCCCCCTGTCTCTCTCCCTGCACAGGTCATCATACAGGGCGACCAAGGCAGATTCAGTACCATACCCGGGTCTGAAGCCGGACTGAAATGGGTCCAGATAGTCTCATCCAAGAGTGCTTGGAGTTGTCCTGCCACCACCCGTTCCAACACCTTGCCCAAAAATGGGATGTTGGCCACCGGTCTATCATTGGCGGCCATCTCTGGATCCAGGGACGCCTTCTTTAGGACCAGCCTGACTACTGCCTCCTTTAGAGCAGCAGGCACCCGGCTGTCCCTCAGAGAGGCATTAATGACCTTCAGGATCCAGGCACCAATCCCGTGTTTGGCTTTGGTCAGCAGTCACGACGGGCAAGGGTCAAGTAAACAGGTGGTGGGATGTACTTGTCCAAGCACCTTGTCCACAGCATCAGGCTGCAATAAATGAAATTCATCCAATATTATCTGACTGGACGGAGTCATTGGCACCTCCCCTAGAGGATCTGAATCGCTTGTGGAGCCCAGCTCATGACAAATCTGAACGATTTTCTCCCTAAATTGCTGGGCAAAGTCATCACAGTGGGACATCGAGGGTGGTATGGGATCTTTCTTAGGGCCAGGATGTAGCAGCCCATGTACCACTTGAAAGAGCTCTGCTGAATGGCACTGTGAGGAGGCAGTGGAAGTGGAGAAGAATTTCTTCTTCACCGCCCTCACCGCCACAGCATAGGCTTGATAATGAGCTCATGAGAGTGCTCAGTCAGATTCATCTCGTGATTTCCTCCACCTATGCTCTAGACGTCTTCCAACCCACTTTATCGCCCGTAGTTCAGGTGTACACCATGGGGATGAACGGGCTCTGCTGGACGGGAGAGGATGCTTAGGAGCAATCATGTCAGTAGCTCTGGCTATTTCCCCATTCCACAGTTCAACCAGAGCATCAACAGGAGCACTAGCTTTATCAACCGGAAACTCCCCCAGAGCCTTCAGGAATCCATTCGGATCCATCCGGCTCTGAGGGCGGACCAACACAATAGGGTCTGCACCCTTACAGAGGAAAAGGCCGGCATCGAGCTCAAACCTCACGAGGAAGTGATCTGACCATGACGAGTCAAACACAAATTGCTCACCCGCAGATCATCCTCTTCCTGTCCCATTGAGAAAACCAGGTCCAGCGTGTGTCCATGTTCATGGGTCGGTCCTAAGACATGTTGAGACAGCCTCATGGCCGTCATGGAGGCCGTGAAGTCCTGAGCTGCCCCGGTCAGAACAGTCTTGGCATGGAAATTGAAGTCCCCCAGGACCAACATCCTGGGGGTCTTCAACACCAGGTCCGAGACGATCTTCGTCAGCTCAGGCAGGGAGTCTGATGGGCAGAAGGGTGCACGGTACACCAGCAGAGTCCCCAATCTGTCTCAGTCGCCCAACGCCAGGTAAAGGCACCCTAGACCTGGTCTCGAGAGAACAGGAAGCCCTGCAAGGGAAATTGAAGCTCGATAAATTAAAGCGACTCCCCCTCCCCTTCTCTCCGGGCATGGCTGGTGCTGGACCAGATACCCAGGCGGGCACAGTTGAGAGAGGGACACATCCCCCACCTCTCCCACCCAGGTCTCTGTAATGCAAGCCAGGTCGGCCCCCTCATCCACAGTTAAGTCGTGGATGAGGGATGTTTTGTTATGGACCGACCTGTCATTAAGCAACAGCACCATCAGGCCCGAGGGGCAGTTGATAAGCATACCTGGAACCTTCTGGTTGGGGGAATAACCCGAAGGGGGAACAGGTGTCAACCATCTGTGCCGACACGTTAAACCTCCAATGCCATACCGACCATTGCCCAAAACTACCCCAATGGTGGCACCCACGCGCTTCCCAGGGGACCCCATAGTAGCAGCCAGGCATGAATCCATTGAAACAATCTAATAAAATACATTTAAAACCCTCCAACCCACCCAATTACAAAAGCCCACCCACACACACACAGCGTCTCTGACAAGCCCAGCCCCCGCATGGCCCCAAACAGCGGTGCGTTAATGCCGCGGTTCCTCCCTGTGTCCCACCCCCAATCTGGAGCAGCTGCCACCCACGCCGGGGGGGGAGGGGCAAGGGCAGGGCTCGCGGAGTACTTGCCGACAGTGTCCCGGTCCTCGGTCCCGCGATGGCCGCTGCCCGTCCTTCGGGGCAGTGGCGGCATCAGCGGGCGAGTCGGGGTCTGCAGCAGCAGTGTTGAGCGCTTGGTCCTGGTGCTGCCGTGGCCGGCGAGTTAATGCTGCGGCCCCTCCCTGTGCCCCGCCCCCAATCTGGCGCAGCTGCCACCCAGACCGGGGGGGGGGGGATGGACAAGGGCAGGGCTCATGGAGAACTCGCCGGCAGGGTGGAGGGCCTGTAGGCCGGCAGTGTCCCGGTCCCCAGTCCCGCAGTGGCCGCTGCCTGTCCTTCACGTTAGCGGGCGGGTTGGGGTCTAAATTTTTCTAAATTGTTTTAGCTTTGTATATGCCATGTCAGATTATAAAAACCTTTGTATCAGAACGTTTCTCATGTTAAAGTGGGTTAGATAAGATGCTGAAAAGCAGAAAATGGTGAGTCATCGTTTTAGAGAATTTATTCGTAGGATGAAAGACTATATTTTGGCTTGGTTTGTGTCAGACCTCTTCTCCTCCTCATCTTTCTATCAGCTGAACTCAAATTTCTGCAGGCAGTATTTGCACTTATTCTAATATTAACCGAAGACCAGGGAATAATTTCTATCTGGTGTCCTCCCATTCTGTCAGATATTATAGAAATTGTAGTACAGATCATTCAGAGGGCACCAGTCCAAGAAAGGATAGAAAAATTATGGATTGCCTCAGTATGGTTGACAAATTCCATAGAAAATTTTCCCTGTTTTCCAGCATTGCTTCCTGCACTTTTCAGCAGCCAGCTGTTCAAGAAGTTGGTCTGTAGATTCATCCTAAAATAGTTAAGGACCATATGGTAATGCTCAGGAGCTTTTCGTAAGCACACTGCTGTAATTGCCAGTTACACCTTCTAAATATGGCCCTTCCGAATTGCTTTTGTCTTTAGCAAAATGTGATTTTGGGAGTTTCACCACAGTAGAAGATGTGAGAATAATATATAGGAATGCTGCTTGGAAGGAAATAAGAGGCAGGATTAGTATGGCATTATTCTTGCATGCTACATGATAGCTTTTTAAAAACATAATAGACTATTGAATAAAATCTCAGAATAAATACATTTAAAATTTTAACAATAGTATGAGGTCAGAAGGCATGCCAGCATGACAGTAGAAATATAAAAGAATCTGTTGAAGAGAAATGATTACTTTTTAAAATATGAAGACATGAAAGAGAGAGAGAATTCTAGGCAGTGGCAAGTTTACAGATAGCTTAGGACCAACAATGATGTGAGCAAAGTAAAATGGTTATCTCTTTGCCTTTGGTTTCTGTCTAGAAAAGGGGTTTTATCTTGCCATGAGAATTACCACAAAGAATGCAAAAGAGATTTTATGAATTATTAAAATCAAATCCATTTTACAATGTAAATTGGTATCAGTCTCAAAACAAAACTGAGAAATACCTTATGCTTTCACAGACATTATGTATGACCAGAATAGCTGGTGGTATCTCATATCGTACATAGATTTTCTCATACTCAAATAGGAAAAATGATCACAATTGAAGCAGCAATCAAGCGTCCCTAGGGATGTAAGACGTTTGCCCAGAAAACACAAGTGCCTCTGAATTTCTTCCTATGTGTGTAGTTCCTCCATCCAATCTCAATTAGTTGTTCCTCTGTCATCTTCCTTTACAAGCCTTTGTTCTCTTGGATCACTTTCTCAAGTAGTTTAAAATATATTGCATGTATGTGGCATTGCTCCGTCCTTTTCATCTGATCTCTTTGTCTTTAGACTTCAGGTGCAAGTACTTGTGCCAGGTGAATTTTTTGTTTCCTTTTGTCTTTCCTTTCAAATTTTGTTATAGTTATAATAACTTTATTTGAAAACTTATGTTAAATATTCAGAATGGTCATTATATCCCGACATTTGATACCACAAATTTTCACAAAAATGAATGCAGGAAGGGATCTAAGTTGAATAGTTTCAGCATAGCTGAGAAAGGTATAGGGCATTCTAATGACGTCTGAATCTGCATTGAAAATTTGATGCTGTTACTAAGGATAATGACATTTATTTATCATGGCAGACATTGTAGCCCCCCAGCATAGCAAGGATCTGTTTTCGACAATTCCATGTTGAAAATAGAGATGCTGAATTCTTCTGAGTGAATTAACTTGGGTCCCGATAATTCAAAATAAAGTGAAAGTTCCTAAGTATCTAATAGCTTCTTTTGTGAAAGGAATGTATGGAAAATGTCATGGAAGCAGGAATTCTCTCTCTGTAGTTGCAGCCACCTTGAGAGACAATAACAAGGATACAGTCAGCAACTCATAGAGCATTACCAAATACATACTGCTGAAAAGTATCACTAATGCTATTGACCTGTTGGAGTGTTCAAGGTAAAGGTTTCCCCTTGACATTAAGTCCAGTCATGCCTGACTCTAGGGGGCGGTGCTCATCTCTGTTTCCTAGCCGAGGGAGCCAGCGCTTGTCCACAGACAGTCTCCGTGGTCATGTGACCGGCATGACTAAACACCAAAGTGCACAGAACGCTGTTACCTGCCCACCAAAGTGGTACCTTTTTATCTTCTTGCATTTGCATGCTTTTGAATTGCAAGGTTGGCAGGAGCTGGGACAAAGCAATGGGAATTCACCCTGTTGTGCAGATTCGAACTGGTGACCTTTCGATCTACCAGCCCAGCAGCACAGAGGTTTAAACCACTGTGCCACCTGCAGTGTTAGGTACCTCTTAAATAAATGCAAAGTCTTGTCTTTTGACAATATTTAGATAGTGATTATATATGCAGCTGGAGAGAAATGCATTTGAGATGCTTGATTCTACACAGTTTCTCAAGAAGTACAGGATTCTGAACTCTGTTTCTATCCATCTTCCTGTTAACTTTAAAGCAAGGTTGTGTTCCACACTTGGTCAGATCCAATAAAACACTCCCTGTTAAAATTTACTTACAACCTGCCATATATTCATGTAATGGCAAATTTGGGATTAAGGGAACCTTTACTGAAAGTATGGTACATCCATAAGAGAATTATGTGCTATTCTTGTAACAAAATGTAGGATAGCTGCATATTAGCGGGGGAAGCTGAAGCACTCAGAAAAGTCCAAAAGCACAGACATTCTTTTTACAGATTTTGTTCTTAAATAGACAGCTTCCAAGACAAGAAAATGACTTGGTTTTTCTTCTGATAGGCTTAAAACAAAGGAAGATGAAAATAGTGAGAAAATAGTTTGCCAGATAATGAATAGAAATTGATACTGTGGAAGATTGGGAGGCTATGTCACCGGGGTGCTTGGGTGCTGGTGATAATGGCAGACCACAGAGGCAGAGATTAGTAAATTCAGAAGGGGCTAAATAGAGCATGAGAAAATAATTACCAGGTTTCAGAGTAAGTTTAAAATCAGAAGACTTCATTTCTTGGTAGGTTCCAAGTAGTTAGAAAATGCCGTGCACAAACTACCCTCAGCTTTCTAAGCTTCATTTTAAAATTAAAAGATGGAGTTAAAGTCATCATACATGTTCTACTTTGTGCACAGACATCCAAAATTAAGGCTTTTGGGTTGACATAGGTGGGAAGACCAAATAAACTTAGTCATTACTAGAACCTCAGAACCCTCACATTTTAATTCAGAAATAGAATTTGCTTGGAGATTCTTGAAGCAGTCCTTCAAATTCCAAATAGGATTCAGATTATTGATTCAAGACATTTGTTGCCTGTTTCCAAGTGATCTAGGCTATCTAGATCACCACCACTACCTTTTGTCTTCGGACCTCATGCATAGACCACTGTCCCCTTGTTAGGCATAAAAAAGGGATGTAGAAAATTCACAGATTCTGTTGTGTTAGGTGTGGAACCCAGCCTTGTATTCAGTGGGACTTTACTAAGAGGTAAGAATATCTATTGGGTATGCAAAGCCTAGGCAAACAAGGTTCACTAGGATAGTGGATGACTCTGGCCTTGAAAATAGGGGATAAACTCCAGAATGGTGTGAAGAATCATGCAAGGAAAAGAACATGAGGCGCTACCTTAGAAGCCAGTTGGGTTATTCTTAAAGCTGCTGAAAACCACAAATGTAAGAGAGATAGGCAAAAAAGAAAGAACAAGTATTGCCCAAACTCAGGACAGATATAGGGTTCAAAACAAATGATACCATAAGGGCCCAAAGCAGAGATTCACTTTTCCCACTTAATTATGGGAAAATAAAAAGCCCACCTACTGATCTTAAGATAATGTATATCTTCCTTTCCTCTCTCCCATTTTGTCCTCACAGGAAACCTGCAAGATAGGTTAGTCAAAGGGAAGGGGAACGGCCCAAGATTTGAACCCCGTTTTCCCAGCCCTGGAACATTACCTTTACACCACACTGTATTAATGAATGTCCCTCATGTATGCACATCATCACATAGCAGTCTTGGGATACAGTTGCTATAGCCCATGACTTGAATAGGATTCACTTATTTAATCATGCATGATGATACTGGCTTTTTAAAGTAAATGTTGACTTCACACAGCTGGTGTGAGTTTTGTTAGAACATAAGATCCATGCTGGATCAGACCAAGGGTCCATCTTGTCCAGCATTCTGTTCACTTGGTGGGCAGTCAGTTGCCCAAGAGATGCCACAAGCAGGGCATGAGTGCAGCAGCACCCTCATGCCCAGGTTCCCCAGCTACCTGGTGTACATGGGCGTAGTGCTTGGAGGAAGCATAGAGCTCATCAGGACTAGTAGTCTTTTATAGCCGTATCCTCCATTCATGTGTCCAAACTCCTTTTAAAGCCATCCAAATTGGCAGCCATCACTATGTCTTTGGAAGTGAATGACGACCTTTTCCATTGCTTTGTGTGGATCATGTCAGGAATGGGTGGGATGGGGAAGAAAGAAGGAAGCCCACAGCAAACTGGAAGTGTACAGTGTGTTTTTCATCTTTTGTTTTATAATGACTAGTGGTAAGTTTTATCACTAACTTACTTTCTGGAACATTTGAAGACACAGCTATCCATGTGACACAAATGTGTCAGTTTAAAAGGAAAGGAGGGAAAACATCCTGTACAGATACAGTTGGCACTGCTTGCAGCTGCCTGAGTAAAAGACAAGATATGGAGGTGAACATTATAAGGTCTGTTATTCTGATTGTTCAGAGCAATGGATGAAACAAGTTGTGATTTTTTATGGTTGCAGATGTAGAATATTATGTTTTATTTACTAATTGTATGAATAAATTCAGGTTAATTATGATTCTTGTTTACAATTAATAGTTCCTTTGTGATGTGCCAACTGGATGATTTGTTTGTTTTGTTAGTATGTGTGTGTTGACCCACAAATACTGGAAACCTTTGCTTGATTATTGTGTGTTCTTTTTAGAATGCTATACTGTGACTCTTTAATGTGTGAGAATCTCAGCATTGTGGAGTAATAGTCTTGGCATAAAATTTATTTTTATTTTCTCATGAATGTAAAGAGTGTAATGGAGACTAATTTATAATCACTTTATATCACTTATTGAAGCTAATGATTATAGTGGGAGTAATGAGAAGCATTCACACCTTCTCCCTTGACTATTAGGTTTGACATTAATTTGTCATTATGTTTTTTAAAGATATAGATGCAGCTGTCACTCAAGGGACTTTGTAATATTTATTGCTAGTGATTGTTTCTGTTTATTTACTTATGACATTTGTATACTGCCCCATGACATAAAAGTTAGCACATTAACAAATAAATAGAGCATACAATCTTAAAAACAAAAGCAGATATTGAAATGAAGTTACTACAACCCCAAAACTGAGAAGAGTTTTTTTTTTTTAAATAGAAGGCCTAGACTATAAGAGTTATTTAAAATGCCTGGGTGAATAGAAAGGTCTTTCCCTAGGACTAAAAAGACTACAGTAATGACCTCAAGTGAACCTGTCTCATAAGGCTGTTCTAGACTTGGGATGCTGCCATGTGAAACATTCTCCCCTTTTAGTCACCCATCTTACTTTATTTGGCAGGGCACTTGGAACAGTAGTCTGAAGGTTCTCATGCATACATATTATGGTAGTAGACAGCCTTTAAGGTAAACTGATTCCAAATATTTAGGACTTTAAAGTTAAAACCAGCCATTCTCAGTCAATAATGTAGCAGTCTTTCTGTACATCATGTAGAAGTATTGCAATGTCTTTTTAAGACAGCCCCATGTACAAGTATTGCAATGGTTGAAATGGACGATTACCCAGAGGATGTGTGAGCGTGGCCGAGCTGTCTTCATCCAGGTAAGAATGCAGTTTTCCTATCAACCTGAAGCTGGTAAAGGACACTTCAGCCATAGAGGTCATTTGACCTCAAACAGTGCTGTATCACTAAGCATTTTATATTGCAAACTTAAGCATTTTAGAGGGATATGAGCTTATACAGAATATCCTGAACACAATTCTGTGCACTTTTTCCCAAATGTATGTATTTTTCAAACCCATGTGAATTTATTGATTTATACACACACACACACACACACACACACACACACACACACACACACGTATTTATGGCTGCCTGTAATTGTCAAGCCCTTCCTATTTATTTCATTTTATTATATCATTTATTTAATTTATTTTACACACCCAAGTGTGAAGGGGTTGAGCAGTAATCTTCCATTTCCAAATTCTGGAAACAGCAAACCAAGTAAGGAGAGGAAACCAGTATTAAGTGATCCCCCACATTCTTCCTTTAAGCTAAGAATTAGTATGACTTCCTCATGACTGTAACTCTCACTTTATTTTCTGGTTATGTTATGTAGCATATAACAAGAAGACATGGTGATGGCTGGCTATGAATGATGACTGTATATAATAAGTGCATGTTACCTTTCTAGACAAAAACACTCCCAATGTTAAATATCACAGTAAAAATATCACTAGCAATAAATACTTAAACCATAGTATGTAAATACCAATTTGTATTTAAATCAGCCTAGCAAATATCTGAGGAAACAGGTTTTTAAATAACAGCAAAAGAAATGTACAGTGGAGGAATCATTCTAAACTTTCTGGGAAAACATTCATACTTTGATTTCACCTATGTGGATGATGGTCTATTCTCATAATACAAGGAGGGTATATACAGGATAGGATGCCTCTTAAAATAAACAGGATACTGTCTTTTGCCGCTCATTATACAAAATTGACCTCCCTAGAGAGGTGCAAGAATTTGCTAATGAAAGATGCATGGAGAAGAATGATATTTCTTGGAAGGTCTTAATTTCTTTGGGGAGGTTTAACTCCAGCCTTTTGAGAACCCAAAACAATTCCTGATTGGAAGGGCTTTTAAAGAGAAACTAAGTGAGCTCCTGCTACATAATCTGTTTTTTAATTCACATTTTATTTATTTATTTATTTATTTAGAACATTTCTATGCCGCCCCATTTGCAAAAAGCCTTGGGGTGGCTTACAAAACAAATAAATAAACAATCATACAAATAACCTTAAAAATACGGAGACATCTTGGCATAAATTTAAAAACCAATAAATAAATACAGTTAACAATTAAAATAACTTTTAAATAAAAAGGTCTTGGCCTGGCGCCAAAAAACAAATAACAGCGGTGCCAGGCAGACCTCTCTGGGGAGTGCATTCCAGAGGTGGGGCGTCACCGCAGAGAAGGCCCTCCTCCGGGTACTCACCCTCCTAATACCTTTCACGGAAGGTTCCTGGAGAAGGGCCTCTGCTGCCGATCTCAAGGGGCGGGAGGGCATATATGGATGCAAGTGCTCCTTTAGATAACCAGGACCCAAGCCATTGAGGGCTTTATAGGTGATAATCAACACCTTGAATTGGGCCCAGACTTCAATGGGAAGCCAGTGAAGCTGACGGAGGACTGGGGTTATATGAGAACAATGCCCAGTCCCCGTCAGCAATCTGTCAGCTCTGTTTTGCACCAATTGAAGTATCTGGACCGTCTTCAAGGGCAGCCCCACATAAAGCGCATTACAGAAGTCTAATCGGGAAGTTACCAATGCATGTGTCACTGTTGCCAGGTAGAGACACAGCTGATGGATCAGCCGAAGCTGAAGGAAAGCGCTCCTTGCCACTGATGTCACCTGAGCTTCTAACGACAGCTCTAGGTCGAGGAGCACTCCCAAGCTGCGAACCCTGTGCCTAAGAAGGAGTGCAATCCCATTCAGGACAAGGTCCAAGTCCTCTCCCCTGAAGCCCAAACCACCTACCAACAGGACTTCCGTCTTGTCTGGATTGAGCTTCAGTTTATTGGCCCTCATCCAGCCCATTACCTTGGCCAGGCACCGGTTAAGTACAGCCACTGCCTCACCTGGCTTGGCTGAAAATAAGAGGTAGAGCTGTATATCATCAGTGTACTGATGATTCCACAGCCCACACCTCCTGATGACCTCTCCCAGCGGTTTCATGTAGATGTTGAATAGCAAGGGGGACAAAATGGACCCCTGCGGAACTCCATGGCATAACTGCCATGGCGCAGAGCCATAGTTCCCCAGCACCACCTTCTGGAATCGGCCATTGAGATAGGAGTGGAACCACCACAAGCAGTGCCTCCAACTCCCAATCCTGCTAGCCTATCTAGAAGGATACCATGTTCGATGGTATCGAAAGCCGCTGAGAGGTCCAGGAGGACCGACAGGGACGCACTCCCCCTGTATCTCCCTGCACAGGTCATCATACAGGGCGACCAAGGCAGATTCAATACCATACCCAGGTCTGAACCCGGACTGAAATGGGTCGAGATAATCAATCTCATCCAAGAGTGCTTGGAGTTGTCCCGCCACCACCCGTTCCAACACCTTGCCCAAGAACGGAATGTTGGCCACCGGTCTATAATTGGTGGCCATCTCTGGATCCAGGAATGCCTTCTTTAGGACTGGCGGGACTACCGCCTCCTTTAAAGGGGCAGGTACCCGGCCATCCCTTAGAGAGGCGTTGACAACCTCCAGGATCCAGGCTCTATCCCGTGCTTGGCTTTGTTAAGATGGGCAAGGGTCCAGTAAGCAGGTGGTGGGATGTACTTGTCCAAGCACCTTGTCCACATCATTAGGCCGCAACAAATGAAACTCATCCATCAATTTTGGGCCAGACGGCAACATTGGCACCTCCCAAGAAGGTTCCGAGTCACTAGTGGAGTCCAGCTCATGACGTATCTGAGCGATTTTCTCCTTGAAATGCCTGGCAAAGTTGTCACAGCGGACCATCAGGGGTGACACAGGATCTTTCTTGGGGCCCGGTTGAACCAGCCCCTGTACCACCTGAAAAAGCTCCGCCGGACGGCATTGTGAGGAGGCAATGGAAGCGGAGAAGAATTTCTTTTTTGCCACCCTCACCACCACAGCATAGGCCTGATAATGGGCTCTTAAGTGTGTTCGGTTAGATTCATCCCATGAATTCCTCCACCTACGCTCTAGACGTCTCCCAACCTGCTTTATCGCCCGTGATTCAGGTGTATACCAGGGGGATGAACGGGCTCTGCCAGGTGGGAGAGGACGCTTAGGAGCGATCGTGTCAATAGCCCTGGTCATTTCCCCATTCCACAGTTCAACCAAGGCATCGACAGGAGCACCAGCCTTATCAACTGGGAATTCCCCCAGAGCTTTCAGGAATCCATCTGGATCCATCCAGCTCCGGGGGTGGACCAGCACAATTGGGTCCGCACCCTTACAGAGGGAAAGGCCGCTCTCGAGCACAAACCTCATGAGGAAGAGTTCTGACCATGACAGGGGTGTCAGACACAAGTTCCTCACCCTCAGATCCCCGTCGAGAAAACCAGGTCCAGAGTGTGTCCACGTTCATGGGTCGGGCCAGTGACATGTTGAGACAGTCCCATGGCTGCCATGGAGGCCATGAAGTCCTGAGCCGCCCTGGTCAGACCCGTCTCGGCGTGGAGATTGAAGTCTCCCAGGACCAGCATCCTGGAAGTCTTCAACACCAAATCCAAGACGATCTCCATCAGCTCAGGCAGGGAGACTGTTGGGCAGAAGGATGCACGGTACACCAACAGAATCCCCAGTCTGTCTCTGTCACCCAGCACCAAGTAGAGGCACTCTAGACCCAGCCTCGAGAGAACAGGAAGCCCCATGAGGGAAATAGAGGCTCGGTAAACCAAAGCGACCCTCCCTCCCCTCCCCTCCAGGCATGGTCGGTGCTGGACCAGATACCCGGGTGGGCACAGATGAGAGAGGGAGACATCCCATTCCTCTCCCGCCCAGGTCTCTGTAATGCAAGCCAGGTCGGCCCCCTCATCCATGGGATGACTTATTATGGGCTTATTATTAATTTACTTTTTCTTATCAATTTACTGCTGTTGCATCTTCTTTTCCATACTGTAAGGTATGACTTTCTCATTGGGTTTGTACCAGTGTGAAATCTTGAAGATATTATGGAATGGTGACCCCCCAAAGAGTGTGCACACAAACCGTACAAACAGAAATAGTATCAAATAAATGATGAAACCTGGGGAAATGATCATAGAATTCCTTCCTTCCTTCCTTCCTTCCTTCCTTCCTTCCTTCCTTCCTTCCTTCCTTCCTTCCTTTCTTCCTTCAAGCTTTTCTGTCCTGTCCCCTACAGAATGTCCCAGGACAGCTTACAATAAATAAGTAGAATAAAACAAACCCCACAGCAGCTGGCCATTAATATACTAAAACCCCAGTTAGCATAAACTGAATATATTTGGCATGGGGCAGCCTGTGTCAAGCCACATTGGAAATCTGTATTTAACTGAATTGTTGGAGGTTATAACTGCATGCATATTCATCTATATAGTCAATTTTTCCATGCCAGCTTTATTTCTGTTTTGCTTCATTCTCTTAATTGTAAATAATTTATCATATTTCTGGCTCAATTACAAAACCAAATCAGAACAGGAAAAAATCACTCCTGGAGAGAGTGGTTGATGTTTTTCCATTTTGCTTCAGATGGAATATAGTCCTGTGTAAGATAGATAGTATTACAGTAATTTCTTTTAGCTGTTTTGCAGTCTTAAGGTCCTGGTTTTCACTAGGGACTATGGGAATTTCTAGCCTATTGTGTAGCTAGATACAGTCTGAAGATGAGGTGCTCTAAGATAAGGTTGCCTTTCTAACTTAAATCCTCTGCTTCCCTCTCCTGGCCACAGTGAAATATTGCGTGATTATTATACCAAGCACAACAAAGCCAAAAAGAGAATGTATACAGCGTTTTCAAAATTTATATTTATTATAACAGTTGCTGTTTGTAGCAGGTCCATCTAAGATGGAATAAAGGTGATATCATGGGGTTAATTGGTGAGCAGTGTTTTTCAACAATGAATACTAACAGTAATTATCATAAAGAATGTTTAATCATTATTAATGTCTTCAGGCACCTTGTTGTTATTCCATGTAGTCTGCTTTTTAGTGAAGGCTGAAGATTGTTGACTGAAAGTCATGTTGCTTATATTTAAAAAGTACTTAGTATAAATTAGGTCTTGTTTTGTAAATAAAGAAGTATGCATTAAAACTGTGAACTAAGCTGTGATAGCTATAGCTCACATCTGTTGCTTCCTATTATTGTTGTGATTTTTGTTTCCTTGTTGGAGTGGTGGTGTCCACTTTTATGGGTTGAATGAGAAACAATAAAGCTTTTTTATCAGGTAAAAACAGGAATAATGGCTTTGTATTATGGCTATAACTTATCCAGAAAGCACAGTTTCAGTTATCTTAATTCCTTAAGTGAGTGTTAAATTACTTTTTGCTAAGTGGTCAGATACTATCAAAATTGTCTGTATTCTTTTCTCTTTTCTTGGATAGGTACTTGGGACACCAAATGAAGATTCATGGCCTGGAGTTCATTCTTTACCCCATTTCAAACTAGGTATGTTTTAAGACCATGCTATTAGAGTTCATATTAAATGTAATTTTGAATACATTTTGGAATCATGAGCAAAGGCAGTGTTTCAGGGGAGAGCAAGAAAGAGTTATGGCAGGGTACAGAATCCAATTTCAGATGTATTCAAGATGAAATTGCCAAAAAATGCACTTTGAATCATTTTTCTGGTTATTTCTCTCTCTATTTTCATATCTGTAGCAGAATTGTTGACAGTGGCAGTGACATTCTATTTATTGCAAAGAATATATTCATTTTGCATGCATATATCTAGCAGATACAATCTAATAACTGAGTTCAGACAACATGCTGCAGACTGTTGTGGATTATTTAATCCTTGCTCAGGTTATAATGATGTGTGAACCCAGCAAATATGGCTTATGTGAGAGTTTTAAAAAGTCTTGCATAACCCTAAAATAGATCATGGTTGTTTAACCTTCACATAATGCAAACTCACCAGTATAACATGCTGTAACAATCCCCAAACAAGGACTACATATATTAAATGGTGGCCACATGAGCCCCATTTGTATCATAGCCAGGGCTATTACATTGTGTGAAAGCCCAGTTAACCTCCGTATTAAGACATGCTTCCACCTGTTTCTGTGCACATTTAGTTGTGGCTGTCTCCCAAGATGCTATCTGTGAGCTTCAGCTATACCGTAGAGAGAGTTCACACCATTTGCTTTCCTCTTGTATGTAGGTTATGCTGCAGTTTGTAGTGCTGCTGCAGGGCCTCCAGGGAATTGTTCTCTGGTCAAAATCCACTGGTGACAAGATTCATACATTCACTTATGAGACACATAGTTCCTGTTGGGCTGGAAGAATCTTATGTGGTGACATTGCATTGCTTCTCTCAGCTACTTTCATGGGCAGTTAGTATCTCTGTTACCAGAGCAATGTGAATATGTTCTTAACATTACCAGCTTTGTTAGGAGCAATAGTAGAAGCTTCAGTGGTCTGGTACAGTGATGGCGAACCTTTTAGAGACCGAGTGCCTAAATTGCAACCCAAAACCCGCTTATTTATAGCAAAGTGCCAACACTACAATAAAACCTGAAAACTGAGGTTTTAGTTTAGAAAAAAACAACTCACAGCAGTCCAAGTAAATCTATATGTATCCTTGGCAGCGCACTGACCGGCCATGTGAAACCTTGGATGACTCACGGCTAATGAGTCGTGGCTTGTGATATCATCACTTGGCGCCACTACTCCATTCCAAGCATGTGCATGGCCCCTATGTGCGCTGTTATCTGATGCTCGGCTGCTGAGGCAATACTGGGGTGACTTGGCTTGCATGCTGACAGAGAGGGCTTTGCGTGCACCCTGTGGCACACATGCCACAGGTTCACCATCACTGCCCTAACCCTACTCTGGTGCACTCCCCTAACACTAATATAGGACTAAAGGTCCAATGAAAAGAAGAAAGATTTTGAAAAAGCCTTCCTTGACTGGCTTTTCCTGCACAGCTCAACATTTCTGCCCATTCTAAGCACATTCCAACCATCAAAATCTTGCCAGGGCACCTCGTTTTTGTAACCCTAACCCTACCCTGGTGCACACCCCTAACCCTAATATAGGGCTAAGGTTCCATTGAAAAGACAGGGATTTTGAAAAAGCCTTCCTTGAGTAGCTTATTCTGCACGGCTCAACATTTCTGCCCATTCTAAACACATTCCAACCATCAAAATCATGCCAGGACACCTCGTTTTTCTAACCCTAACCCAGTGATGATGAACCTTTTAGAGACCGAGTGCCCAAACTGCAACCCAAAACCCACTTACTTATCGCAAAGTGCCAACAGTGCAATAAAACATGAAAACTGAGGTTTTAGTGTAGAAAAAAGCAACTCACAAGTAGTCCAAGAAAAAAAAAAATATATATATATCCTTGACAGCGCACTGACTGGCCATGTGAAAGTTCGAATGAGTCACGGCTAATGAGTTGTGGCTCGTGACATCATTGCCTGGCGCCTCTACTCCTTTCCGAGCATGCGCATGTCCCCTGTGCACGCTGTTATCCTATGCTGCTGGGCGACTTGGCTCACATGCTGACAGAGGGGGCTCTGCGTGACCGCCGTGGCACACGTGCCATAGGTTTGTCTCTACTGGTCTAGTAGTTCATACAACTTATAGTTAAACTGTGGAATTCACTGTCACAGGAAGGCTTGGGGACCACTAATCTGGATGGCTTTTAAAAGGGACTGGACAGATTCATAGAGAAGGAGCATATCTGTTGCTACTAGCCTTGCTGGCTATCTGCTATCACTTTACCAGAGGCAGCATGTCTGCATGTAGCAGTTGCTGAGGAGCTTGTGCAGATGGGGGTGTTGCACTCATCCTGCTTGCGATATCCTGTAGGCAGCCGGTTTGCCGCTACAAGGTACTGATTGCTGGACTAGATGGACTATTGGTCTGATCCAGCATGGCTTTTCTTATGTTATCAATTCCGGCACAGTAGGTGTCCTAAAATATAAAACTAATCATGCTGGGTAGAACCAGTACATTGGTAAGATGACCTTGATGAAGAAGAATCAAATGTGCACTGAGTTACTGAGCTGGCTAGAGAAATTGTGGTTTTTCATCAAGTCTACCCTTCCTATATGGTATCCTGATTATGGATTTTTAAAAATAGACCTTTAAGTATAGCATGTTATTTCTCTGCAAAGTTTGTATGGCAATTCATGGCAGTGTAATTGGCAGGTAAATAATTATTGTGTAAAAAGTAACAATATAATATAAGAAGCATACACTCAAGGCTAATAAATCAGAGATTTTAATTGTGTTTTTCAAATCTGTATTCGTACTAATAAATTGCTGCTCCTGGCATTTTATCCAGATACTGCTGTTCTACTTTTCTGGGAAAATATACTGAACTAAAACTTTTTCATTAAACTATTATAAGATTCAAACCTACATACTAAAAGCCATTATAGATAAATTTCTAGATATATTCTAAATATACTGTTCTGTTCCTCAATATATATTCTTATTTATATGGAGTAATAGATATAATGTAAAACTTTTAATATGACTATCATTCTGTTTGCATGGAATTTGTCCTACTAATTGGAAGTATTGCCAATACTAATTAGATGTATTGCCATTTGGCACACAAAGCCAAGAATGCCAGAAACTTAGCATCAGTATCCCACCAATTGATCCAAGGTATCTGCCCATGTCTACCATAAAAACATTTTATTACCAACCGTTAAATCTAGAGTTCCTCACAGAGTCAATATAACACGAGAAAATAGAACAAATTACAAAATGCAAGTGGCATGACATGACAGACATAACTGTGGGAGGAACCCTATTCATTGTAATGTGCTGAGAATGTAATGTTTCATTTGGAGAGAGGATCCAAATAGCAAATATTAAAACTGACTGAGGTGGAAAATCTAAATGAGAAAGACCAAATTTTAGTACACCTCAACAAATAGGCTCAGTAATTTGAAGTAATATCTGGAAAGTCAAGCCCATTTTCTTTAACTGAAAGCAACATGGTTTTCAAGGATATTTGAAAAGGGTGATTGTGGTGCGGAGAAACACCCTTCTATAAAAAAATAAAAATCAGAAGAATGAATTTCTGAAAGTATTTGCCAGATATAAGTACAGGAAGCCTATGTTAAACGTTATGACCAATAATGGTCATTTTGACTGTATTTACCTTGCTTTGCAAATTCAAAACCTTTAAAAATGTTCATTTATCTGTATCTCAGTTCTGTTAGATTTAGCTTCATGATTTGAGGTTATGTCTTATTGGGAATAAATATTCCCAAATGAGTAATAAGGTCTGGGCACCATCAGAATTGCCAGTCAGCTGATATACTGTAAGATATATTATCTCCAATAGTCATCAGTTCAGATTTTGACCAATTAATTGAATAGCCAGATTAAAGCTGGAAAAAATGGCTGGGGTGGGATCTTGAAATAAATAATAAAGGATCATTAGCATAGAGAATAATTTTTAATTCTAAATGATCATGCATGAGACCATGGATACTATTATTCTATCTAATATCATAGGCTTCCTATCATTAATAAAATATTTATAGAGAAAGTAGAGATCCCTTTCTGGTACCTCTCCCAAATGAAAAGAAGTCTGAGAAGAGACCATTGATTTTAACTATTAACTCTTGAGCTTGAATATAGAATTGTGACCCATTTTTCTACAGGAAAGCCAAAATTACTCAACGTAATGAAAGTAAATTTCCTGTGAATGTTGTTACAGGCCTTTTCAGTAGGCAATGAAACAATAGCAACCTGGCCTGTTCTATCTGTATTTAAAGCTATGAGATCAACAGCTTAATCTAAGATTGTTAATCCCCTATTTATAACTCCCACTGGATCTGCCTGAACTGGTGTTGCAATAATCTGTTGGCCAGAAGTGCAGTTAATATTTTAATATCAGTGTGAAATTAACAAAAAATGTCACTTATTAGTGCAATAATAGTAATCAAGTTTAGGAATCAGTGTAGTAGATAACAATGATGAAAGTAAGCTCAATTTAAAAATATGAATATAAAGACAATGAAGCTTTGGAAATAAGAGTTTGGAAAATGTTTCATACCTTTCAGTCAGAAAACCATGCAGACCAGCTGTTTTCCCTGTATTCGTATTCATAATTGCTTTCATAATTTTCTCAGTACATAAAGGAGCTGATATACACTGCCATTGCAGTGAATCTAAACATGGAAGACTAACGTGGAAAGAAAAGTGCCTATGTCCTGCTCTATCTGTACTATACAAATCAGAATAAAACTTAGGAGAGGTTTATATCAAGTCACTCTCATCTTTAATAACTGAAAAAACATTTCAGTATTAGTGTTGTTTAAGAATACGTGACAGAATCTTTCCAGGACATTCACCATTTTCCCAATATGTCCGTCAGAAGCAAGTTAAGGCAAATTCTGCCTGCTGTGAAAGAATATTACTCAGTTCATCTTTAACATTCTGCATCTCCTGATAAAGTTGCACAGTTGGACAAATGTCAGACTGGGTTATAAGAGATTTCAGCTTCTTATTTAGAGATATTTGTTACATTGTTGTTATTTTCCCATACATGAGGCATAGGCAATAATACAGCCCCATCTAAAAGCTTTACTGTCTTCCCACTCATTGACCAAGAATCTACAGTACCTTCATTAATTAAAAAAAGGTGACTGAGAAGAAAATCTGGTTTTTAAAACCCTCAATAGTGAGAGGAAACATTAGACTCCCAGACACCTGGTGCCTTAGGTGCTCCGAGCAGACTGAGGCATGGTATGAAAATACCAGTCTATCAGGCTTAACAAACATTAATTTTGTAACATAAAAATAAAGAAACAATGAAAATAGTGAATTAAGAAGGAGGAATAGAATGAAGGTGTGATCTTCCTTGTAAAGATGCAAAATTCTCCAGCCACCATCTAGCCAAGTTCTGCCATATAGGCCTGACATGTGAATCTCACTACTCTGCTTCTTGGGAGCAGGAGCAGTCATACTCCAGCAAAGGGTTTAAAACCTTATTTAAGTCTTTGATCACAGTTAAATAATCATAAGTGATATCAACCAATTGACTAAAAAATCTTGAAATATAACCAAGGAATAATTAGTAGGCCTTATTTATTCTTTAAATAGAATAATAGCATAGCTTTCTCAAATAATGTATAATAATTATAATAATTTGAGAATGTATATTTACATGTATAATGTAAATATACATTCACAAATAATGTATATTTATTTGACAGCAACAACCACCCACCCTTTGTGGTTTAGGATTCTCTAAGAACCAACCAAACCTAGTTTGGCCATATAGATGTGAATTGTGAATCTCACTTTCACCTGCATTTTTGGAGCTTGATTATTCCTATCAAGCAATCTTAAGTTTTCATTGAACCTTCTCCTGATAAGCAAATAATCATAAACAGGATCAACCAGTTTGACTAAACTTGTCTGGTGAATCATTGCTAGGTTTGTATACATTAAACAGTGCAATTATTTCGTGATTGTATTTCCCAACCAAAAAGAAAAAGTGACCATCTGGCTCAGGAATGGTTTACTGCATTGAAAACAGTCCTTTATGAATTAACATCACTACCTCTTTAAAGCTCACTGAAACATCTCTTACAGTAACCTCTTCAAGTCAATCTCCTTTTAACAAATCAGCTGCCTTTTTTGTAAAAAAGTTTCCATCTGTATTATACTCCTTTAATTTTTATCTGCTCCCCAGTGCCTAACAAATCTGAACTGCTCTACAATAATCTGCATTATTGTCTCATCTATGTACTGATACTCTTCAACTGTGCTTGTTTAGTTGGCCATGTGCATGGAACAGGTAGCTTTTCAGGGGAAGCCAAATTTAGGTTGCTAAGTGGAAGATTGCAATCTAGGACGTCCAGGGTGGCTTTCTCTGAACTGCCACTGGTTCCATAGACAGGGCCAGCTAGACAGGCACAGCTGAGGAGTCCCAATGTGCGGATGAGATGGTGATGTAGAAAGAAGAGTTTCACATTTATTAGGCTCTGAGGAATATCTTGGAGCCAAATATTGTTCCAGTCAGGCCTTACAGGAGGGATAGGCTCCTCTTGAACCAAAATAAAACCAGACTACTTGTGCATAACATAAAAAAGATGGCAGAACACCTTTTAAACTGAACCCTGGGAGAAAGCCGACAGCAGGGGGGAAGTATCTGGTTTGGGCCAACTCATCCCTAGTGGATATAGGGGAGGTAGTTTCAGATTATCCAAGTGTAGGAGGGGAGGAAATAGGCAACAAGATTATGGTAAATCATGATAACCTGTTGGGGAACACTAAATGCCAGAACAAAAGTTCCATGTGGCTAGTGGAGGACACTGTGCTTAGATGTTTCTAAGCAAATACTAGAAGCCTTAGTGCCAAAATGGGACAGCTGAAGTTCCTGGTGATAAAGGAAAAACTAGATATAGTGGCCATTATAGAAACAGTGGAATGGAGATAACCAATGGAATATGGTCATCTCTGATTATAAACTATATAGGAAAGACAGGGAAGGGCATACTGGATGTTTGGCCCTCTATTTTAAAGAGGGCATAGCGGCCATGAGATTTGATAACCAAAACTGTGAAGACTCCTTCACAGAAGCAATATAGGTAAATACTCCTGGCTCCAAAACTAACTTAGCCATAGAAGTATGCTATCGTCTTCCAGACCAGAATATTCAGGGTGATCTTGAGATGGGAAATGAAATCAGGGAGCCCTCCAACAAAGGGAGTACTGTAACAATGGGGGACTTCGACTACCCCCAAATTTACTGGATAAAAGAATGTTCGAGTTCTGACAAAGAAGTTAAATTTCTCAACGTCCTAAATGACAGTGCCCTAGAACAGTTAGTCATGGAACCAACCAGAGGGGAAGCAATGATGGATTTAGTTCCCGATGAGTTTGCCCAGGACATAGTACAGGAAGTAAATGCTGTTGAACACGGGAAACATTGACCACAGTGGTATCAGATTAGCATACAGCTAGGTGGAAGACTGTCAAAGAGGTTGAACATCGTCGCATTTGTCTTCAAAAGAAGGAACTTTTTAAAATTGAGGGAACTGGTAAAGAAGATGCTGAAGAGGGAAATGTTAATTCTCTCACAGTGCTTGGAGATTACTCAAGAACACTAGAATAGAGGCACAGATAGGATGCGCATTGCAAGTTTGTTTAATTAATTTCTTTACCACCCAATAGCCAAAGCTCTCTGGGTGGTTCACAACAGCACATTAAAAATACAACAATAATACACAATGTTAAAACATTAAAACAGTACAGTACAAAATTTAAAACAAAATTTGAAACTGATTATATACAATTAATAAGAACATAAGAAAACCCATGCTGAATCAGACCAAAGGTCCATCTAGTCCAGCACTCTATGCACATGGCAGCAAACCAGCTGCCCACAGCTGCATGGGTACAAGACCACTTCCTGCCCAAGCTCTTCAGCAACTGGTATATGCCGGCATGTCACCTCTGGCAAAGAAGGTAGCACATAGCCAGCAAAGCTAATAGCCACTGATGGCCTCCTCCCTTAAGAATCAGTCCAGTCCCCTTTTAAAGCCATCACCACTTCCTGTGGCAGCAAATTCTGTAGTTTAACTAAACATTGAAGAAAAGTTACCATGAGAGGAAAGATAGCACAAAGTCTAGAAAACATCAGCATAATTAACACATAGAGTTCAGGAAGCTGTTACAGAGGAAAACGCTTCAAATAATGGAAGTCTTGCTCAAATGAAAAAGAAGACGGAACCACAAGCTAGCACAAGGGAGATGCAAGCAGTTACAATCGGAGAAGCAAGGAAACCATGTGATAGCATCAAAAAGAGTGATTTTGAATTCCTTCACTTTAAGATGAACATTAGTGGAACTGAATTTTGGTAGAATCTTGGATCAGCTAATCTTGGATCAGCTCTCAAAGTGCTTAAACAGCTAAGATACCCGTAATGACATTTTCCGGCATGGTGACAGCTGTGTTCAACAATTTAGATATTAAAGAGAGTAGAAAGTTATATGTTTCTCCAAGAAGCCCAAGGGGCAGAAATGATGCTTTGCCTCTTCATTTTTTCTCACAACAATTCTGTGGGTTAAATTAGGCTGAAAACCAGGGACAGATCAAAGTCCCAAGTGAGCTTCATGGTTGAGGAGTAGAACGTGGATCTCTCAAGTCACAGTGCATCTATGGCATTGCACTGGCTCACATATACCCTACTTATATTTGGGAAGTGCATAATATAAGGAAATGCTAAATGGTATATCCCCTGCATTATAAATGTGTGTTTCTGTGTGGTATCTCTCTCAGTGCAGATGATGTGACATATTTTCCTTTCCAACGCTAATTAGAATAGGAAAAAAGTATGCAGAAAGCACTAATGAAGATAAAGTTAGCATCTGGTAAAAAAAAAGGCTTTGATTCTGAAGCTTAGTTACTTTTGCAGCAAAAAACAATCAATTGTAGACAGAAGAAAAAATAATAAATGGCAACTGTGCTAAAATTACTGGCAAGTTAATTAACTATCTAAAGCATTTTAGATTACTAAGTAGGGTTTAAAATTCATTTCATCTTAATCACTTATTAGCATCCTAATTTAACAAACTGCTTTCTTTCCCCCATGTGTGATTCAGTATATCATGATGCTGAGGCAACATTTTCTCCTGAGACAATTGCATAACAAACCTGCTTGTGCAGAGGTTGTGACAAGACCAGTCCAAAGTCTAGATTGGACTGGTATGAAAGGAACTCTTTTGCAGTCAGTGCAACACTGCTACGTCATGTCTTAAACTGCTATACAGTATTATCAAAATATATTTTTAAAAAATATTTGGGATACTTATGGGAGAGAGGGAAAAGCACACCAAAATCTTGCATTATGTTCAGCTTGTTCTTGCAACCTTCGAAGCAAGCTGGCATCAGTTTGGGAAGCTTCTTAGAGGCAGTACTGGAAAGGAAAATGGAAAGGGAAGTGACAGTAAAGTGCTCCAGCCCCAAGAGCAAAACATGAAGCATAAAGTTGCAGTGATAGTGTATTTATTGGTTGGTTGGTTGGTTGGTTGGTTGGTTGGTTGGTTATTTATTTATTTATTTGATTTATATGCCACCCTACTAGCCATAGACTCTTTGGGTGGCTTACATCATACTAAATTAAGAAACATTGTGAGTTCCATATTAGAATGATGAGGCCATGTTAATTTTTTTTCTTTCCTGAGCTGGGCATGTTCTAGAAGGCACCAGCTTAGCTGCTGCTAGTTACAATGAGAAAAGAGAGAAGAAAGCCTGCTCGTTTTTTTTCTCTTGGCTTTTGCAGGAGTAAAAATGAGGCATTGTTGCTGGTGGTGCTTTTTGCAAATGACAAAGATCATTCCTGTCTGTCCTTGTAGAGGCAGTTTGAGACAAAATGGGCTTTCCAAATAGAATTAAATCTGTTGTGAGTAAACAGCTATTAAACTAGTATGTGAGACATTAAATTCTCCCCCACATTCCCAGTGAAAAGGGGAGCATGAATAGAGTAACATTGTGGGGTGGCACATGCATAAAGCTCAAACAGTGATGTGGGATGGAGGGTTCATAGTTTATTATTTTCCTTTCTATATTGGGTATGCAAGAGCTCGCTCTCTCTCTCTCTCTCTCTCTCTCTCTCTCTCTCTCTCTGTGTGTGTGTGTGTGTGTGTGTGTGTGTGTGAGGGAGAGGGAGAGGGAGAGGGAGAGGGAGAGGGAGAGGGAGATGCCTGGAAAGGTATTGCTGGCACATAAATGATTTTTTAAATTATTATTTCTTCACTGGACTGGCATTGCAAAAAAGAGGGTGAAGGTGATCCTTTCCCTTTGAGCTAAGCAGTTTGATTTCTCTCTGAGAAAAGTTGGAGTGCTTAAGTTGAATATAGGAGACTGACTTAACCTGAGGCCTTCCATTCGCTCAAGAATTAACCTGGGAATCTGTGTAAAAAACATGCCCTCTCTATTACACTTTCCCATTTTATGGAAAAAAAAAGATAGCTGGGCTTAGGACTCCCTGGGAGTTTCCCCTGTTATTTCTCCTGGAGGACCGGATACTTGGAGATTCAGTGGCAAGAAAATGGTGCATCACTGAATCCAGGTCACCAGTCTGTTATTAAAGTCACTGTAGGGATGCCTCTTGAACTTAAATTGAACTTGGGGAAGGTAGAGCAAATGAGCACGAAATAGTACTGTGCAAGAAATAATAAATAGCAACAACAGCAACACTGATATGGTAGTTTACAGTGTTTAAAACTCTTCATGTGTATCACCTATTTTAGTCCCTAAAAACCCTGTGAAGGAAGTTGGTATCTTACATAATGAAGATTGTGTAACTGACGCTAAGTGAGAGTGGCTCAAAGCCACCTACTGAATCCATAGCACAGACAAGATTCAACTTTCTTTTTTGCAGGTCAGTCTCACAACCAACCTGCTATGAAATGCTTGCTTCACAATATTATGAAATTTCCAGTATGTTTAAAAGACTTTCTCTCATATCAATATGTATATGTCTATGTTAGGCATTTTAATGTTCAATCTTAAAAGTTTCCTGGAGTAGCCTGGTTTGAATGGGACTCAGAATATATCTGGTCCTCATTCATTCATTCATTCATTCATTCATTCATTCATTCATTCTCTATAGCACCCAGTAACTCGAGCTCTCTGGGCAGTTTGCAACAACACATAAACATACAATGCCAACAGCAGTAAAAATGTCATTAAAAGGTTATCATACAAAATTAAAACCAAATTGAAATGCCTATAAAGACATTATACTAGTCTATATGAATTACTCAGACAACTTGTTTAAGTAGCTAACAAAACTCCAGTAAATTACTTTAATGTCCTACAGTAGAGGATATTAAAGTTGGTCCTGGGTAGTTCTCAGCGGGGAGTTATTCCATAACTGGAGGACCATTGAAAAAACCTTTCTCCATGTTGCCACCAATCAAGCCTACCATAAAGGTGGCAGTTAGAGGCAGTCTTCATAGCTTGATTGTACTAACCAGATAGCAATCAAGAAAGGCACTTCATCAGATTGTGGTTCCAAGCTGTATAGGGCGGAAGAGCTCAAAAACCAGCACCTTGAGTTGGACTTCAAATCATATAGGCAGCCAATGCAAGCTGTCCAGAGTTGGTGTTATGTGGTCTGACTGTCTGCTCCTTATTATTAATCTGGCTGCCATGTTTTGTACAAACTTTGGTTGCACAAACCTTTCTGAATACCTTGTCAACATCCTTGAGCTGTACTATTTGGAACTCATTAAATAAAAAACACCCTTGATCAGGCTGTGCACTTGATATCACACCTGATTCCATTGCTGCAACATTGGATTCTAAGTCCTGGTGGATGCAAGACAAATGTATTATAGCAGGCTTCAGATGCTTCCAAGAGGCCCTTGGGGCCAGCATGTAGTAGATGTCAGACAACCCTAGAGAACTCTGTTGGCTGGAAGATTGAATGCAGGCAGACAGAGATTGCTGCTTTGCCTCTCTCACTGTCTCCAAATATATTCGACTACAGACGCATACCAGGGCTTGTTTGTATCCACTAGGAATTCTTTTTCATTTGCACTCTAGCCATCTCCTAATTTCCTCATAACTCTCAGCTCTAGGGTATGCCATGGAGGTATACAAGCTGTACTACAGAAAGAGCACTTAGGAGCAATTACATCAACCACCTGGATCATCTCTGTTTCAGAGGTTTGACAGGACCACCAGCCGTATCAGTCTGAAAGTCCCACAAGAGCCCTTTGGAAATCATTTGGATCCATCAGCTTATTGGACAGACCATCTTAATGGGTCTTCCACCCCACAGAGGGAAAAAGGTACCATTAGTCTAAATCTCAGCACAAGGTATCTGACCCTAACAAAGGGGCCAGTTTGAAGTCTCTCACCCTCAGTTTACTGTCTCCACATCCAGCTGAAAAAAGTGTGCCCTGCTACATGTGTTGGGCCAATGACATGTTGGGACAGCCTCATGGGTTTCATGGAGTCCATGAAATCCCAAGCTGCCCCAGTTAAGGTACCCTCAGCATGGATGTTAATGTTCCTTAGAACCAACAGTCTAGGGGACCTCAACATTGCAGCTGAGATAACCTCCGTCATCTCAGGTAAGGACTGTTGGGTCACAGGGCGGATGATACACCAAACAGAATTCCCAGTCTGTTCCATTGACCAGTACAAGATCAAAATGCCCTACACTAGGTATCCCGAAGAGAGGAAGCCTGGAGGAATAGAGAATTCCTATCGACCATGGCAGCATTCTCCCCACCCCATCCAGTTTTCCCTGATGTTGTATCAAGTACCTTAATGGGTAGAGCTGAATATATTAAAATTATTCCAGATTTAGCAGTGGGACTTAAAAATATAGAGATTTTCTAATATAGTTGCTATGTGCAACAAAGATTCGGTGATCCTCTATACTCTTATATTCAGCTAGCTTCTACTGAGCTCTGTAGGCCAAGTTGCTGTCCTTAGAAGTGAGCAGAGAGTCATGTAACCATTAAGTTCAGTTAAGTCTAAAATTGCCAAACTCTGTTCTGGAATTATCATGGACAGGCCATAGTTCTGCAGGAAAGACAATGCTTTGTATGCAAAAAATCAATTTTTGGTATTTCCATTTAAGAAGCTGACTATTATTTGAAAGTTGAAATATCCTTTACTTCATATAACAAAATCTGAGAATTATGTGAGTGCTCTGAACACTGCTATTCAAAAACCTGTTCCTCTTGGATCCATTCTTTGATACATATGTTACCACTGAGATATAGATTAATTAATCTGTCAAGCACCGTATTATTTTATAGGAAGTCAGTATTTGCTTTTGAATTTATTTTTATTTGCTTGGACATTTAATTAATTTGTGGGCATCTGAGAAAGGGCGGGGAGGAGTTATGAGTCAATAAACTGATCTTTTTGGAAGATTTGGGGCAATAATTAAGCAGCTAGAGATTGTGCTACAAGTGCTGGAATTTGACATTTAGGAGCAATACACTCCATTTTTTTCCTAAGAAAGAATTAATTTCCACCTATGAGGTTTGTGCATATGGTAGCCATGGAATTGCTTTAAGTGGTTTATAGCAAAGCACGAGGCATTTTTGAATTTTGAATCTGAATAAGTTAATCAGATGTATGTTACTCTCACTGTTGCCAACCCATTTGATTCAGAACTAGTTTAAAATAATATTTGGGCAGTAGAACAATTTAGTAATCAGTTGCAAAAAAGTTTCTTCTGCTATAACATTCAAATTTATATTACATACAGAAACAACAACCTCTTGAGGGCACTTTAAGAATATCTGCAAGTGATAAAAGTATTGTGATAAGAATTCAATAAAGAAATTGCTTAGTTGCACTCATCGCCTCACATTACATATTCTCAGTGCTGAGTTTCAAGTGAACAGGAATGTAAGGACTTTTGGAAAAGCATTTATGAAAAGTGGAATTACAGCAATTGTGGGACAATTACAGTCCTTGTTACCCAGTATCTACTTCCTGTAAAAAAACACCCAAGATTGCAGAATGTATGATAAACAGCACAGACAAAAAGTCATTTAAAGTAAGATTTATTCTCCCAGTTGAGTGCCAGCAGACCAATTGGATGATTACAGTTATATTAACCTGTCTGTTAAATTGTGTCCCTGTTTCATTTGCAAAGCTCCAGGTATCAGAGTTATAAGTACTTATAATTCCATTTATCCTATCAGTAACCTTCTAAGGAAGCAGTAAAAAATGCACTAGGGAGAGGGTGGGATAGCCCACACTGTAAGTACACATTTTCTTTTCAATACAAATTCAACTATAAAAGTGCCTAATAGTTTAAGACCAGTCTTGAGGCTCTCTCATGTTGATTCAAGTGCCACAAAGCCAGAATATAAGAAGCTGAGACCTAAACTGCCACAGATAATGTCACAAATTTTGCCTGCTTACAGATTACCTTACACACTCCCATATCTTTGATCTATAAAGACCAAAGACAAGACCAACTTGTCCTGGTCCTGTTTTGCCTTATGAAGCATCTAGCCTCCAGGTACTTAGGTAAGTAATGAACTGGCATGGGTCAGTCAACTCAGAGGAGCAAAACAATAAAATGTAGGTACTTTCTATAACAGGTCAACACAACAGGAACAGACAACATGTGGCATCTTTGCTGGTCTCAGCCACTCCATATAGATTTCCTCTTTATAGGCTTGCTAGGTGATTCATGGTGGACGTTTTGCTTGTGTCAGCTCCTGCAGAGTCCCATCTATTAGCAGCACTACAGCAGGAGTTTTGTTTGGGGACACCTGCTCCAAGAAATTACCTCACCTCTGCTATATGCTAGGTACTGGCAATCATTGCTGTTGATTATAATTAAAACTTCGTTCACTTTGTCTATGTACTGTATCTTTATAGTAATGTGTTATTTTATAGTTTGTTGTAAACTGTTTTGGGACTTTTCACAGTAGAAAGTGGAATATTATTGAAATAAAACAACAGTGATTGTAGATGCTGAAGTATACTTTGGTGGGGTTTCCATTAGAATCTGACCTCATCCTTTCATTACCACACGACTAACTAGCATGGCCCACTCAGATACCTAACAGAGATAGATATTTGTGGATGGTCCAAAATAAAGGGGAACATTGCAGAGTTCCAGATGGCAAATTGGAAAAGGTAGGAAGCAAGATTTAGAAAAGGATTTAAGAAACTTCCCAAATATACTTGATATAACATGCTTGGGAGTAAAATCTAATTTCAGAGATTTTGCTTGTTGGCCATATTTGTACTCATTTGCACATTAAGTGAAAACAATGGTCAATGGTAAACAGGAACCTTCTTTGAACTACTGATTCTAAGAGCTAATAGTTAATAGTCCCAGAATATACATTGCCAAAAGATTAGACTTCTGGTCAAGACTGTGCATAGAAAAACTGACACTAGATCATGGGGATAGGATATGGTGTCTAAAAGGCTTTTGTAAGTGTACTGTTGTATAATTATTCTACATGCCATATTGTCATGTCAATAAAAACAAACACTCAGGAACATAAGCATCATAAACAAAGGGAAATATAGGGGAGTTCTCCAATGGTTTAAGATGGAAATGTGAGCATAGGGAGAGCTGTCAGAGAAATTTAGCACTGGCTAGGGCACCCATCTTCTCCCACTTGAAGAATGTCAGTTACAAGTAAGCAACCTTACTTTACTAGTCATGAGTAATATATTACCTGAAGCAGTATGCCTTTCAATGACCTGTTTTACACAATACGACAACTCACTGTGGATCAGCATCCATGATGTGTTGTTTTGTATGAACCCAGCACAGTTTCTGCAGGCTGGCTTACTTTTCATGAATAAGCCACCCTGAAAATCCATGGCTTGCTTTAGGGTTGCTGGTACCCATGTTATCTTGTGTTGTCTGAACCTAGCAAGGTATTATCATCATGGGCTGTTGAGAATGGCTATATATCCACTAGTTGTCATAAAAAAATGAGGTAGAACCTTAGGAAATGATAATAGGTATTTTTCAGTGATTATTTTCCCAGTGCGGAATATTGTCCTCAGAGACACTCAGATAACACTACACTATTAGCTTTTAGACATTGGGGAAGATAATTTTATACATCTGAATATTTTATGGAAAGTGTGTTGCTCCTGTTTATACAGTTTTTATTGTTACTTGGATTCAGCTTTTGTTGATCTTTAAATGCTTTAGTTGACTGGCTTGGAAACTTACCTTGACTAGTGGAGTTAAAAAATAATTTTTAAAAATTGCTGAGGCAGGTTATAGGAATAATTTATTTATAGGAATATTTTAAATGTGCTTCCTGTAAATAATCATAGAAAATTGAGAATATTTATTTTATTCATTTTTGTTTTATTACAGATCGGTTTACACAGTACAGTGCTAAAAACCTTAGGCAAGCCTGGAATAAGTAAGTCTTTTAAATAAAATACTCTCTCCTTGTTTATGATGTCTTACTAATTACTGTTTCTTATTAGGAATACATACAGGTTTGATCCCTGAAATCTCCAAGTAGAACTGGGAATGTATCTGCTCCACCCTGGATAGCTGCTGCTAGTTAGTGTGAATGATAACTAGGCCGAATGAACTTACTGTGTGATTCTGTAAGAGGCAGCTTCCTTTGTTCTCACTATATATGGGACATTGTACTTCACCATATTATTTGACAATATTGGGGAGAACTCTGAGGAAATACAAGAATGGAGGACATATATCCATGCTGAATGGCTGACACTGGCAAGTACTCAGGATAGAAGTGCCGTACACACTGATGATGTGCCTTACCTTGCTCTTCTGTGCACCGCATCTTAACATGCCCTTACTAGTGAACTGGCATGAAATTGGAATAGCATATAGATAGACCATGTGTCATGGATTCCTCTAATATTGGGATGGTGGCTGTCATGGCTTCTTAAGGCATTTAAAAGATCCTCTGATATTAATGGGCATGGGTATTCTACCATGTAACATACGTTGCTTTCTTTGTACATTTGTCTGGGAATGAGGTGGAATAGCAGAACAAGATAGATATATTGAGTTATCATCAGAATAGTTCCAGTTAAGTTTTTGCATGTGCAGAATCTGGAGGATGGGGTGACTGTATCTTTAATCTTTGGCTTCTCTTTTCTTATTTTGTATGGGTTTTGTATGTCAATAGACATGAATAATTTCAGAATTTAGAAAGTTGCTATCAAGGTTTTAGTTCTGTTTTCCTTTCAAGTTGCTTCAATCCATTCCAAGTATTAACAGGTCTTGAATGTTAAGGACTGAATCATGATCTGATAAGCAGGGAATAAATAGAGACTGCTGTATTTTCAAAGTAAATTCTGATATTTGGTACCATGAGAGCTTTTTTAGATGCACTTCCTCTGGTTTTATTCAACTGTGGCAGAATTAAAGGAACAATTTGGACACTTGGGGGAGCACTTGAGTTAGTTCTGTAGCTGCGTTCTAAAAATGGCAAACAGTGAATAGTCTTATTTGTCACCATGTAATAATATTATTTTTATTTCAGTGAGGAAATACATCCATAATCCACTTTGTATAATAATTAAGTGCTGCATATAGAATAAAACAGTTCTTCCAAAATCTACAAAGAACTTGAAACAACCATTATTTTATGGCACAGTAACATGACTAAGATAAAACACACTTTCACTTTTCCACTCAGGTGTTGGCAATTTTCCATATGTTAAGTGACCCAAATAAAAATGAAGTCTATGGAGAATTGTATGGTTATATAAGCTTCACTCATTAGTATTCTAAATTACTTGAATTATTTTATTTTTTTGCTCTGCTGCTTGCTAGATAGCTGTATCATAAATCATTTTGTTGAATAGGCTGCAGAATAGGAAGCTAGGCAATACTGAGACCATTGTGTCATAATTTAATATCTTTGATATTTCTAGCATGAAAAGGCTTGATTTGAATTATCTTTTCTGGCTCCATGAACCTCCCCTTCCATCCTGTCTTATATACCAGATTCAGCATTTCATTACTGGTTTTTATTATGTCAGAATTCCCTGTTACATGTGCATGAGGCAATTTTGACTTAATGTCAATCTGATCCTAACTTTCATCCTTGTTTGTTAGCTGAAATCAAATCAGACTTTCTTGGTTTGGACATGATGGGAAACAATGCAAACTAGGAATGAAGCTAGTTCTCATGTTCAACAGTTATTCCTAGCCATAGTGCTGAACTAGGCACATTTCAATACTGCACTGGAATTTTCTGAAGTTCCCTGCATGTTAAAACAGGAGATGGTCACTCAGCAAAAACCCACATGTTGAAGTGGTCACGTGGCCAGCAATAAGGGAGAATATTGATAGTTTGTAGGCTACAGAAGATGTAGGAAGGTTGTTGTTGTAGTTGGGATGTTTGGGCAAGCATCTACATAGAAGAGAATAGAAAGGAAAAAGTGTGGCCTATGGATCCAAGGATCTATAAGATCATACCATATTGTTCCTTTTTTCTTATCCAGCAGTTAAAACAATGCTAAGTAGTGTGAGTCAGGATAGACAGTCATTTCCTTCAGTCTAGTTTTAATTTTACTTTTGTTCTACACTTGTAAAAATCATGTTTTGTGATTAGTATCTGGATAATAGTGAAGCTATTCCTTTTATATGTGACCAAGTTGAATTGCCATTTTTGTTACTTTATTTGCCTATTGCTATTCCATATATAAGAAAATTTAGAATAATTCCGTACAATGAAGTACTTAATAAAACATCATCGGTATCAAAGCATTCAATACTGAGCCAGTGTGGTACAGCATTGGGCTTCCCCCAGCAGCCATCCTTCAGCAGGTGGTGCACAGGGCGGTGCCAGTGGGTATCACCGGTTTGGTGCCTGTTCAGTACCATGCCCTTTGGAGGGGGCGAAGACAATTATTATACCAACTTTTAAATTTTTTGTTTTATTAATGTACTGTTGGTCTTATTTTATTTTATTGTACACTGCCCAGAAAACCCTCTGCGCTTTGGGGTGGTGTGCGTGTGTAGAATAAGATTGAGAGCAGGAGGAAGATGTAAGCTGCTTTGAGTTCTTTAAAAAGCAGGGGAAAAGGTGGGATATAAATAATGCAGTTTCCGTAAAAAACAAAGTGAAGCACACTCTGGACTTAAGAATCAAAAGCAACAATGAAATGGGGTCTTCCTGAAGACTTTCAGAGGAAGGTGGAGCCAGTTGTTTGTTCTTAGTCCCAGCTGTTAGTTGAAACAGGTAAAATGTCCTAAGCAGCAAATAACAGAGCTCCTTGTCTTATAAAGGCAAGAAACATAGGTGTATCTTCCATATTATTCCATCAACAATATGTAAACTAATATGTATGTTACAGGTGTTCCATTACAAACCCAGCCAACCAGCTGTAATTATAATCTGGGGCACATTTTTTCTGTGTTCACAACATGCAAATGAAGCTTCTTGCTGAATTTCTTTTTCCATGACCGAATGTACTACATGCTGATTTCTTGCTATTTTCTGTTAAAATAGCTGTTTGGATGGTTTTGATTTTTTTCTAGACTTATCTCATTCAATTTCCTTCCTTCCCTATTTTCTATAGGCATGTTTGTTACACTCTTAGTGAAAAGTTTGGAATTGGTCCTACTTTAGTATTATCACTGAAGTAAGTTCACAGTATAGCCTTTTTGTCCAGGTTATTAATAAAGATGTTAAATAAAACTGGATAACACTAATCCCTGTACCACACAGCTGGATATTTCCCCTCTGAATCAATTGATTCTCTTTATCTTTACTCTTCATTTATGGTTGTCAGCCAGTTTCCAGTCTGTGTGACTTATCTGAGATAATTTGAGTTTCTCTGAAAACAAAAATATTTAAGGAATTTCTTAAAAGGAAAATTGCTGAAAACTATTCCTGATACTTGCTGCTTTTTCGTGATTTCTTCATTATGTTTAGATAGTTTTCTTGATTTATGTTGATGACATTATTTTTATGGGAGCAGCTTGGCTTTTAATATTGGCCAAACTGTTCTTGCTTTCAGGGTTGAAAATTTGAGCAGTACTACTGCAAATAAGGGATGGTTGTTATGAATTTCAAATTCTTCAGTCCCACTCCACATTTTTTGTTTGGTTCTTTTAATACAGCAGAATTTAAACCCAGAATTAACTATAACTTGGGAAGCAACAAAGATTTGAGTGTAACCACTTGGTTTTAGTAGCTATATGCTGTAGTCAGTGTTCTGTAGTTTCCCTCCAAATTCAAGTCCAACGAGATTACTCCATTGCTATGTTCAGGAAACACGATGGCTTAAATTTAACTTATGGCTGCCACTGCTGTTGATGTTCCTATAGTAACAGAGCTCTGATGATACTGTAATTACTGCCTAATACAATAAGGGGAAATGGTAAATCATTTTGAAAGGAATATTGTATGTCACAACTGTTTGAAGTTTCCATATTGCCTTTCTATGGTCTTTCAAGTATGTACTATAGAAAATAGAGACTCCACAAAAGCAAATTAGACCGTTGAATCTGATGGTGAGTAATTGAAGTAAGAATGGAATAACTGAAAATATTCAATCCTATAAAGATCATAGAAATAATTCCTGCTGGCACTGGGCTGTTTTAAAAAGTCATACAAGCAATTTTGGGTAATCAAGGCATTTGTTAGACCTTGTTGACAGAATGTGCAGTTGTACTTCTTTGCACTGCATTCAAATAGACTGTTGCCAATTCAGCAGTGTACTATGAATAAAGCAATTTCCCATAGTATTGGTCCACCTGTCATTGCTGGAGGGCATATAAGCAAGTGATTCCAAAGGGAGCTGACCTTTTTCTTCTAGGCATTGAGTCAATTTCATATCCTAAGGCACAAATTCTGTGTGAAAGCTGTTATACCTCTCATTGCATTGGGCTTTAAAATGTTTTTTTGCTGCCACAGTAAGAACCTAATAAAAAACTGAAACATCATTAATGCTTTATAGAGAACAGTTTTTCAGATAGTTGTGTAATGTCAGTTTGCTTTGATCACATTACATTCAAATTTGGGCTTTGAGTAAAGCCTATGGAACGGTTTTCTATTGGTCAGTTGCCAGCCCAACTACTGGTTGCTAATCAGCAGTGTTGTTGGCTATCTGTAAAGTGTTGTTGCCTGCCTGTAAAGCAACTGAGGGCACAGTCTTGTGGCCCTTCCCAACCATTGCAGCTACATTAGAAGGACTTGAGGCTTGTCTTCTGCAAAAACATTAAAAGGAGGACAAAGAGATGAAAACCATCCCCATTGTTCATTTTGACCTACTAGAAGCAGCCTGGCAGGGTATAGGAATCTTGGAAGGTTGAAGGGTTCTGGCAAGCACGCAACAAGCGAATAGAGCCATGTCCTGAATTTTTTAAACAATTTTACCTATCTTACATTATAACCATCAGTCATATTCCTATAGTTCATGATAATGCAGTTGGTGTCAAATACAAAGTTTTCTTTTTGAAATGATTAGTTCTAGTTATTGATTCTATGACATTTTTGAAATATGTGGTTATACATTTAGTGAAATCATCATTTTTGTGATGTTTGTTTAACTAAATTTTTCTATGCCTAAACCAGGATGATACACCAGCTGTATGCCTGGATTTCTTGTAATGAAGGATCTTCTAGCCTAGAAGCATCTTACTTCAAAGTGATTCAACTGACAGTAGGAGTTTTCTTGGTCTATTAAGCAGTTTTTATTCCATCCTTAGTTTAGTTAAGGCAGAGTTAGAAAAGAAATATTGAGCATCTCTTAATTATTCACATATCTGGAATATTCTTCCATCTTCCTGTTGATTATGGGAGGTACTGTCAAAATGGAAGATGGTATATAGTAGCCTTCCTCTATCTGGCACCCTCTTGATGTATTGGATCTCCCTTCTTACCAGCTTTGGCCAAGATTTGGAAGTTGTCAGGTTGGGCAAGCTAGTCTGTCATCTATTCTCAGTGGAGTTGCACCACACTTGAATAAGTAGGATTGGATTTTGGATATACTCTTGGACCTGGTTCTGCTACTTTTTTTCAGGTCTGCAGTGTTTTTTTTTGTTGCCTACATTTGGTGGGTCAGACTTGTCCTGAGTTTGGCCCAGAAGCCAAAAGTAACAGTAAGGAAACCTCTTCCCCTCAATTGCCACAATGCTAGCTAGCACACTGTCATCTGCAGCTGCTGTCAAATGATACTGCTGGTTATCTAACCTTTTGTGTAATTTGTTTCAGTATCAGCATGCTTAAACTGTTCTGGTATTGCTAGTCACTGCAATGGCCTTTAATGAATCTAATGGGCAGCATTCAAATCTTAAATGGGACAAAAATTATTTTATATTGTTAATTTGTTTTATATTTTGAATGTATTATATTTTAATTTTATGTTGTGCGCCGCTCCGAGGCTTCGGCGAATGGGGCAACATAGAAATGCTTTAAATAAATAATTGTTTGGCCAAACCCAACTATCTTGAATTGCTCCTCACTGCTATGTTACATTGCAAGATCAGGATCGTTGCGCTTATCATCTACAGAGCAAACTATTTATTATTTATATATTTATTGCAGGCATTTATATCCTGTCCTATCACTACATATTAATATGTATAAGAGTATGGTGTTAACAGCTCTAAGACTTTGGGTTGGAACAAAGTACAAAACAAATAAAATGCTATGCACAAAGTGTGTATTACTAATAAACAGAGTTTTTTTGTTTTACTTTTCAGAATGTTCAGAATATGTAGACATTTTTCATTAGCATGAGGTGACAACAAGAAGGGGTAAAACAGATTAAGGTAACAGGGACAAGGAACCCCCTCAAAGTGTGATGGTTAACATTGATGAATGTTTACTAGTTGCAGTGGCTAAAGAGATGTTCCTCTTTAAGGGCACAAACTCTTGGAGTTACTGAACAATCAGACCAGTTTTTATTTAAATTATAATGAAATAAAACATGGTATTTTAAGACTGGTGGCAGGGAATAAAATTTATGAGTGTTAATGTTTCTTTGCTTACAGCTGATGTGCTGTTAAAGGTCCAAACCCTGAGAGCTCCTACCGCAGCTTAACTTTCATTTATAATGATTTAATGGGATAACTTTGCTAGACATACAGTATTTTCACCAGTGACAAATGTGAAATCTAGTGTTCCACTTTAGTTTCTTTTGGAAATCAACAGTCAGCATTGCTGAAGAGCAGGGGTTCGTGCATGTACATGTGTGCTCCCACGTGCACACGTTGGGTCTGCCACCAGCGTGGGTTCTTGACTACCTGATGTACGGAGATGATTCCAGCTATTCCTGTGGAGTTTTTATTTCCCCTTTCTTTCATCCTCTTTTGCTCATATTCAAGCATCGGGGTAATAAATATGTGAAGGAAGTGTGCAGCAATTGTATCTTTTTCCCTTTTATCATGTCCAAGATTCAGTAAAGTTGATATAAATTCACCATGCCTTCTTTAAAAAGCATAACAAAAAGGCATTCTTCCTTTAAGAGTCAGACTGTAAAAGGTGCTTTTCTTTCACTCAGTTTGGTTTAAGCCTGTAAAAAGCATTAAGTGAAAAATCTGATATATTTGTTAGGGCATTTATTGCATTAGTAACTTATATTTTGAATTCTCAGTGAAAGGTTTATAAAGAACATAAACCTTGAAGAGTTTTCATTCAGGATTAAAGATTCATTTTTTTCTTTGCTGGGGAAATAATAATCTAAAAATGATGTTCTTGGTAATTACTTTAACTGTTTCTTTTCTAAAGATGTTTTATTGGCTTGTTAAGATGGATAAATAATAGTCTTCTAAAGCACTGTCTTAGCTAGAAGATTTGTAACCTGTAAGGAGTCTCAGAGGAATCAAATATGCTTCTAATTAAAAGTAGCCACAAAGTCATAGTGCTCCAATAAATTGTGTTTATAGCTAGTCTACCATATTCACATATATTGTGCATCTTGCACATTCTCACAAAATTTACTCATGATTTAAGCTACTCATGCCTCAGCACCTCTGGGCAGCTCACAATCACAAGATAAAACACAATAAAAACCAAGTACAGCATATTAAAAATAGAATATCAATAAAATACAGGCAAAAATTCAAAACAAAGGTCAAATGACATTAACTATTAAAATATTTTTTTAAAAAAGAAGGTATTCATTTGCTGTAATGAATAATATTAGACAAACTGAATTGCTGAAAGAATTAAGAAAACTGACTGACTGACTGGTATGCAAATTAAAAGGAAGTTGCTGTGGAAATCTTTCTGGGGGCCAAAGTTGTGAGAATCACGAGAATGTTATAATTAAAATATCCGAAAAGCGTATTTCCTCTTAAATTAAAAACATAAAATGTGATATGCCTTTGTTCTTAAAGTTAAAATCCTTAAATGCAAAGTATGTACCTTTATAGAGATTCCACAAATACCATATACATTGTGCTTCATACTTCCAATTTAAATAATAAGTGTCATTCATAAAGCAACCTCTTGAGGTTTGACCTTTTGGTCCCTTTTCCCCTCTGCAAGGGTGGGGGACCCATTAAGTTGTTCACCCCTGGAGACTTGGATCTGTAGACTTGGATCTGGAGACTTGGCTCTGGAGACTTGGAGACTTGGATCTGTAGCAGCTTGGGCTCCACAGTTCCATCGCAGAAGTGTTCAGGGCAGCATCTTGTTCTCTTCTGTTGGATGAATGTCAGCCGTTATTCCCTAAGGATATGGACAGGACAATTAGCTCTGTCTTGTCCGTGACCTGCTCACTTGGTCCTTTCCTGTCTTGGTTGATGGGGGGGGGGGTGGACTCAGTTTGGGTCCAGAAGGATGTCAAGCCTCCTTAAGAAAGGGAGTGGTCCCCTGCTCTGAGAACTGTGGGTATTGCACCACTCCCAAAGAAACTTAGCTAATGTGAACAACTTTCAGCCAATTGCCAACATCCCTTATTTGGGCAAGGTGATGAGGTGGGTTGTGGCTTTACAGCTCTAGGCTCTCCTGGAGGAAACCAATTATTTCAGTTGGCCTTCAGGCCTGGTTTTGGAATGGAGACTGCCTTGGTCACTCTTGATACTGCTGGACCTCTCAGTGGCTTTCACTACCATCAACCATTGTATCCTTCTGGAGAGGTTGGCTGGATTGGGAGTTAGGGACACTGCCCTGTGGTGGTTCCATTCCTACCTGGCTGACCGTCTTCAGACAGAGGAGCTGGGGGACTTTCACCCTGCGCCATGATCTCTGTGCCATGAAGTCCCTCAGGGCTCTATCGTGCCCCCCATGCTTTTCAACATCTACATGAAATTGCTAGGAGAGGTCATTAGGAGGTTTGCACTGAAGTGTCATCAGTATGCTGATGACACTCAGCTCTACCTCTCAATTGCATCAAATCCACTGAATTGTTAATAGGTGATGCTGCTGTCTTATGAAGGAAGAGTGGACTGTTCTCTATTGCAGGGTGCCCCCTTTCATAAAGAGCTTTTGGCTTTTCTTTTTGAAACTTGGTGGTTTGTTGTCTGCTGCAGATGACAAATGAACCTTTAGGCCAGTTGGGGTTAGAGTTCTTTATTGAGTTTCAGTTTATAACATTTAAAAACACTCCCAACCCATCTATACTGCAGGAGTGGTGACTCTGGGCCTCCCTGAACAGAAACTGGATGTATTTTATTTATTCCTTTTTCACTGGTAAGCCTTGTAGGTAACAGGGATCTATTAGGCATCATACTCCATCTAATTGGTGGCAATCACCACATTTGTGGTTCCAAATTCCGTGGCATTAACTGTGAGCTGTGTGAATAAATACCTCATTTTGTTTATGCGGAACCGATACCTACTCAGAATCACAGGTTGACTATGGATTCTACCATTCTATGACAGAGGAAAAAAATTTCTCAGTCTAGTTTCTCCATACCACCTCTTAAATAGTTTCAGGAACTTCCACGATGACCTTTTTTCTTACTTATGCTGGAGTAATAAATTGTGACAAGGTGTAAAAAAATCATGACATGATAAAGTGTGACATGCTTTATGGACAACCTTATACCAAATTTAAATTCAGTATAATGTTCAGTAAAACACTTGAGACTTGTTATGAAGTATGCTGACAAAAACTGTACAGTGAAAGCAAAATATACAATTCTTGGAGCTGTACAATGCTTTTTGTGTTCTAACTGGAAGAGTGTTCTGATAACATTAAGCAAAGTGTTCTTCCTCAGTGTTACATGTAACAGATTTTCTAAACAAGACATTAGCTGATGTGGTCAGGGAGCCTTTTGTTTCCCAAAAAATAGCTGTCAGAGCTACTTTCTAAATTGACCCAACCATTAATGTTTTAGTGTATGGAAGCATATCCGACAGTCTTGTAGCAGAGGTCTTGTGGTATAAATTTACACATACTGTATTGCTTTGTGAGATATAATTACTTTGATATCTCCTCAGGAAGTATTCTATTTGATATAAAGTATGTGATGTGCTAGTGTAAGGTACAAATAGTATTTGCTGGTAGGTTTTACCCAGAAAACGTGATATACCAGTAAGTGCTCTTGGCATTGTTCCAAAGATTGCTTATGCAAAGGGTGGAAATGGATAGGGATACATTTTTCTTCCTTGTTATACTAGAATCAGCCCATGAAGCAGTTTGGTGGGAGATTCTGGAGAGATAAGAGGAAGTTTTTTTTTTCGCACAGCATATATACTATGAAAATCACTTTTACAAGATGTACTGATGGTCACCAATTTGGATGGCTTTAAAGGGGTTGGGACAAATTCAAGGAGAATAAGACTATCAGTGGTTATACTAGTCTTGATAGTTATATGCTACTTTCAGTATCAGAAATATACTGAAATATGAAGTATATAATATGCCCAGCTGTTGGGAAACATGAGTGGGAGGGAACTGTTGTACTTAGGTCCTGCTTGTGGGCTTCCCATGGGCCACTTGAGTGAACAGAGTGCAGCTAGAGGCATCCTTGGTCTGGTCCTACATGCTCTTCTTATACTGCCCTTGACCTCCAAAAATATTGTTACTGAACAGGGATCTGCCAAACTGAAAGTCAGTACTCTGATACAGTGATATTTTGTAAATGAATGCCTGAAATTTTAAAGTGATCTAAGATTGTTCCCTCTCTCAGAACTTTACCAGCAAGAGAAGGGTGTTCATTTGAACAGGAAGATCTTTGGCCTGTGGTATGCAGCCTCCCAAAGTTATTACTTCATTTGATGTAAAAACACATACAGGATTAATCACTGTTTTTTAAGTATGAAAGTAGTGATTTTAAAATTGAATTTAAGCTTAGTCCTTATTCCCAAAGTAACTCAGGTTCGGAAGTTCAGTGCACATGCCTAAATCTTTTTTTTTCCCTTTGAGAGCTTTAGTAATCTTAATAATGTTCTGCATGACCAAATATTGACCCTTTTTGCAATAAGAAGGGTCAAAACTCAACACATTCTCTATGAAATTAAAATAAATGCTTGTGATCTGCAAGTGCCGCAATTATTGATGAAATACTGTAATAACAGGCCAACTACTTGTATGATTTGAATACTATGTTAATTGTCTTAAGGAGCAGTTTTATTTCAGCTTCTAGTGAGGCCAAAAAAGGGAGGGAAAAAGTACCTGCAGATAGTTGTTTCGTGCTGTCAAGTCATTCCTGACTTATAGGGACCCTATGACCTCCAAAAAGTCTCGTCTTCCACAGCCTTTCTCAATTCTTATTTTATTTATTTATTTATTAAAACATTTTTAATGGGGCGGCTTATAAATGCAAGCCTGTGGTTTCTTTAATGTAATCAAATACATCTCCTAGTTGGTCTTCCTCTTCTTCTTCTTTCTTCTTCAACTTTCCCTAGCATTATTGTCTTCTGTAATGAATCTTGCCTTCTTATGATAAGCCTAGTATGCATCAGCTTCAGTTCTGTCATTTTTGCTTCCCAGGAAAGATTGGACTTGATTTGATCTAGGACTCACCTATTCATTTTTCTGTGATTCCAGGGCATTTACAAAGCTCTCCTCTGACATCGTGTTTTGAATGCATCAATGTTCATGTCAGTTTCCTTCACTGTCCAGTTTTTATGCCCAAATACAGTGATCAAGTATACAATAGAATAGATGATATCTACTGAAATGGCCTTACACTTAATGATCTTTTCCAGTTTCTTCAATGCTGCCCTTCCAAGCTTCATTCTTCAGATTTCTTGGCTGCAGTCTCTTTTTTCAATTTATGATTGAGCCAAGTTATGTAAAATCTTTTGCAATTTCAGTTTCCTCATTGTTGACATTAAAGTTGTTTTTTCCCCTGTACTCATGGTATTTTTTAATACTGAGCTGCAGTCCTGCTTCTGTACTTTCCACTTTCCCTTTCAATAGTTGTTTCAATTCATTGCTGCTTTCTGCCAGTAATATGATATCATCTGCATAGTTTGAATATGCATCTTCCACCAACTGTCATTCCTTCTTCCTCTGAACCTTAACCAACTTTCCTTATGATAATGTTTTGTGCACAGATCAAGCAGACGGAGATAAAATGCAGCCTTGTCTGCTGCAATTGTCGATAGGAAACCATTTTGACTCTCCATATTCCATTCTAAAAGTAGTTTCTTGTCCATGATACAGGCTACATGTCCGATTGATCAAGTACTGATGCACATCCATTTCTTTCAGAACCATCCATAGCTTCTCGTGATCCATGCAACTTAAAAGGCTTGGCTGCCATCTGCATTTGAATGTGTAAGGCAGGATAGTTGAAGGGTACTTATAATGAGTTTTCTCCTGACTGCCTTTTGATTATATTATTTGATTTTATACTGAAACATTGTATTTTTCAGCAGTCAGGGATTTTTTTACAATGGAGGGTGGAATATCAAAAATAATTGTTCAACATGCATACATTCATACAATATAAGGCAGAAACTAATATTACTTTTTCTAGGGGAAAAAGCAGTTTTGAATCTCAAGCAGGTAAGTAGCATGTGGAGAGAAGGTTTTTAACTCTTTCTGAACCTTTATGTGTTCTCCCCCCCCCCCCCCGCCCCCTCATGCTTTTTGCTGATGCAGAATCTTAAAAGCATTGCTTATACCAAGAACTCAATGGATGACTGGAGAGAAGCAGTTTAGGATAATAGTTGAAACATTAAAAATAACTAAATGAGAAAGGGCTAAGCATTTCTCTCTGCTACTTTTCAGTTTGAGATGGACCCTTTCCAAAGCCTTTTTTATTTTTTTCCTCTGCAGAAAGAGATTATTAGGACTGTGTTGAGCATGCAAGTAATTGGTATGTTGCCTACAGAAATAATGTGGAAATACTTCTCGGTGCCATCCTGGTACATGAATTTCAGTTTTTGGGTTTCTTGTATTTAGTATGGCTGTCTTCAAACTTATACCACTGAAACTTAAAATGAACTTTTTAAAAATTACACAAATATGTCAAACTGATTTCTATAAATAAAGTGCCAATTATTCTTCTAAGTGAAAGTTTATGTACTACCAAACTGACAAATGTGACAAAATTAGACTATAAATCTAATACTATTAGGAATCTTTTTAAAAGCCACTTTATCCCATATACTTTTCAAGTGGATATAAAAGAATTATAAATAGCTTGTCAGGTTATTTACCTCAAGTAATTTTAGTTTTCCCTTTCACTAATTTGCAGCCTGTGTTTGTGGATGTGTGTTTATAGAGCATGCTAGATTTCTTCTATACGAATGTGTTGCTGTTAAAGGTTATAAGTGGGTACAGTCTACTGGACATTTCTGCTAAGCAAACCTATTAATTCCAATTAAGTTCCAATAAAAGCCTCATATTCACACTGAAGAGGCCAGGTTAGTGCCTGCTAAGTTATGCTCAATAGTGTTGGAACTGGTTCTTGTATCATCTGGTTCTAGTTTATGTTTAGATCATGACTGTGTTATACATGATTTTCATTAAAGTAGATTTTTTCCATTAAACTTTATTCTTGGTTTGTAACCAAAACAATTTAAGACAACAGGTCTCATACTGAACTTTTGGTTTTCAAGCATCCACTGAATAGATAATTCTGCACTGACAAATTCAGATATTTTCCAGAAATAAAGTATAAAATATTACTGTAAAAACTAATTACAGAAATAGATCAGCCATTTTTCCTCCCCTCATACTTGGTCTTGGATGTGCATAAAGAGTTTGCTTGTTTGAAATATATTGTCCACATTTTATCATTCTACAGCAAAACTTCACTAGTAAGGAGAAAATTAAAACATACATATGTTAATGTAATTACCTTATTTCAGTCATAAACAGTTAATAGCTCTTTTTGAAAACTAGATCACATCTGCATATGTACTCTTTACATGCATTTGGAAATACTTTGTCCTTCATGCTAAAAGCCATGCAGCTCAATTTGAGAAGGCATTTAGCTTGACAATATAATACAAGGTCTACTCTTCCAAGTTATTTTAAATTTATATGAGCGTTCTTTCATGAGATGGTATATGTGGACATTTAAATATGCTTTTCTCTCCCTGTGCCTGCCAATGTGTCTTTGTGAGAAGCCTGTGTACTGACATTTACAAGTGCCCTTCACTCTGAAGTGTTTTCTTGTAAATGTCAAGAAAACCTCAATAGAACAATTCCCATTACTTGAATACATGGAATAACTTCTTTTGCAAAATTTGGGCTGCAGTGGGTGATTCTGTGACCTGTGTTTGAATTTCAACCAAGAAATGCAAAAGCAAAGTTTTGTTTTGGTTTTTAAGTTTTCCTACATGTATCCTTCATAATAGTTAGATTAGACTCAAAAAAATGGATGCAGACTAAGTCTGCAATCCCAAACCCAGTTACCTTGTACAAGACTTATTGATATCAGTGGTTCTTCTGAGCGAACATTTAAAGATAGTGCCATAAATTACTCATGCCTTGCTCTCACTGCAATCAAGCTTTGAGGTTACACATATTTTGGTGGAAACCAAGTGCAACTAAGTCTGGATCCAACCCCAAAACTGGATAAACTCTCACATTGACATGCAATATTAAGCTTGTTTTCATTTCTAGGCACCCTTGATAGAGATCACATTCTTGTATTTTCATATATATAATCAAGAGTGGCATGCCTCCTGCTCCACAAACCCATTCACACACTAGCCCTACAACAAGCCATGTGGGTATTTAACCAGTGTTTAATCCTCACTCTAACCTTGCTGCCTAGGTTCACATAACACATGGCATGCTGGGTAAATTAACCCATGGTGGGCTCGCATGCTGTTGTACAGACCAGGTTAGTATGTGCTAGCATTCATTACCACTGTGAGTCATGGTTTGAGAGGACCTAGCCTAAAAAAAAAAAAAGTCTACCTGAACACCCACATGCATACAAAAACTTAAATAATCTTATCAGATTAATTAAAACTAATCTGATAAGATACACATAAGAACGGCTATAGTCTGTTCAAAAAGATGTATCAAGGTTTCTGTAATTAATGTTTATTTCACAATTATGGGGTGGGGTGTGCGCACGAGCCCCCTTTATTTGTTTACAAGCACTGAGTTCATGGGGCGAGCGCCCATTGCTCCACTGGTGGTCACAAATTAGGAGGCATTGCTCACTCCGGGGAAAATCTGGAGCAAACGGCTCAACAGTTGGCAGGGTTTCACAATGTTATGCTTTGGGAAAAGATGATAGAGAAATTGGAAGGCATGTGTCTGCAAAGGTTAGAGCATCTGAATGCATTTTTCCATTCATCAGGAGCACAGATGAGATGCCTTGCTTTGCTCTCAGGGTCTGCCAAAAGGTTTGAAGCCTAGAAATGGGAAATACTGGACTGGGGAATATTGAGAGGTTTCTGTGCCTCTTCAGTGACCATGAAACGAAGGTGAAGAGCCCTGGCTTTGTAATGCCCTGAAAAGTAGGGGAGTACCATTTCTGTACTCTTCTTGCTTTAGAAATGTCTGTTAACAACTAACAGAGATAGTAACGACAGTAAAAACATCAGTTTTCAATCCCCTGATCTAATGGTAACTCTTGATACTTAGTATATATTGTCTGTGTGTATGAAGAATTCATATCAGTTGCAGTGGTTGAGTTGGTATTTCATTTAGAACTGAGTTTATATTTAATTTTCTCTTGATCTCAGTATTATGCAGCATAACCAGTGAGAATACTTTTTTTTGCTTTACTTAACTTCCATCTATCTTTGTTTAAGGCTAAGCTATGTGAACCATGCAGAGGATCTGGCCTCCAAATTACTGCAGTGTTTCCCAAAGAACAGATTGTCAGCACAGGCAGCTCTGAGCCATGAGTATTTCAGTGATCTCCCCCCACGGCTATGGGAACTAACAGACAGTGAGTATGACAAAACACCTGGACAAAATAAATGAGTCTGTGTACATGTGTGTGAGAGATTCTGTAGTTAAGGTTCTAATTTGCTTGACACAGGAAAAATGGGTTCTCCCTTCGTATCACTACTGTGCAATATGTAGCTATTTATCATTGTGTTTGATTTTGTTCACAGTCATGAGAATGATGTGAAATGTCATAAAGAAAAAAGGGGAGGGAAATACAATTTAAATATTTAGTGTTTTTTCACTCTATAATGTGCAGTAGTTTTTAAGTAACACAAACATCCACTGATACTATGTGTGTACTAACAGTAACCTTTCCAAAGAAAGTTTGGTATTTAGAAAACTTAGAAATACAAATAAGACAATATTTAATTTTAAATATAGATGAGTTCAGGTTTTTATTGCTGGACAATGTTTTCAGCATTCACACATGGTTCATAATTTCAAATAAAACATACTATTATTATGGGTAAAATGTTCTTAAGGGGATGTTAGTTACTTTTAATGATTTCAGCTTTTATGAAGCAAAAGACTATATTTTATTGTATTTAAAGCATAATTATAGAACTATTAAATCCATAATTACATTAGATAAGATAGCAAAAATATTATACCAATATGGCATTATAAACCAATTTCACTTTCAGGTGATAGTTATGCCAGTATGATGGACAAAATTGAATTGGGTAGTGTGCTTACTTGTGAAAAACGATTTGTCTATGTACGATTTGTTTCTCTGTCAACTTTTTTTTGCACTGTTTTTGTTAGGCCCATTGGAAGGGACATTTCAGTGCTTTTACACATATACAGATTGAGTGATTCAAAGATCATACCTAATTGCATCAGAATCTGTGTTCATGCTGGCACTGTAGCTACCCAGTTTTGCTGTACACGTGTACAACAAAGCTGAGGCAACTTGTGGAAATGATATATGGTTCATAAAATCAGCCCTTGGACACTAATTTGCTCATGGGACCCAGACATCCTACAGCGAAGAGCCATGATTGTAGTAAGCACATGCTTTATATGCAAAAGTCTCAGGTTCAGTGTCTGGCACCTTGACTCTTGACTAAAATGGTGAAGACCTACTGCTGGTTTTTGCAGATGTAGACAGTACTGAGTTGGATAGATCAACAGTCCAACTGGAACTGTTCAGTCATTTCATTTCTTCTGTACTGTCTTTCAGCTGTTGCTACCCTCTTTACATGAGTTTATTATGGAAAAATAATATACAAAACCCACTACATTTACCCTGTTCCTGAATCTGAGAGAATTTTTCCAGAAAAAGGAGGTCATTGAAGGTTCTTTGGAGTAGCTGGGCTTCAGGGATTGTCTTTCTTCAATGGCCTGGCACAAACTTGGCCTGAAACTCCCTAAGAACCTGCTTTTCAAATTGGCAAGAAATCTGCCCCAACACATCTTCTTTAGTAGAAACACATATTTTAAAGAACTAAAAAAATTAGTGCTGCTGATCCAAGAACATTTCCCCTGTCTTTAGGCATATATTAATATAGTTCAGCACCCCTCCGCAGTTCTGAGGAGTAAGTACACCCATTTCTTGACCTGTATAGTCTGTTCTCCATTGCATGATACAATCAGAATTTTCTAAAATGCTCAGTATAATTTTCCAAAACATTCAGTCCACTGCAAGCATTTCCAAAATTTTTGAAACATTCAGTATAATTTAATGAGCTAAGCTGGGAAGCCTAGTCTCTTGCTGAAAGTAAATAATATGAAGTGGCTCCTTAGTTCATGACCACTCAGGCACAGAAAATGCAAGTTTTATTTGTTTGTTCCCCCCCCCTAATTTAATTGGTAAAAAAGATAACTAAATATTATTTAATGTGGGTGACATCTCAATCCTGTCTGACTGTACATTTTAGTCTAGCCAGGATTTTGATAGTTGATGAATTCTGTAGTAATACTTTTCAGTTAATATGGACTTATTACCCACTTGCCACTTAGTTTATCAGTTGGTGGTTAAATCCGGTTCTATCACTGAAGTAAATGCCTACACATTATCACTGTGCAGCAGGCTGCCAACAGAGACAGTCTTGTCCTAGTCATTAACAAGCACAATGTATGCAGAACACCAGAGGGGAATTAAAACCACAAAAAATACCTCAGGGTGGTATTTTTAATATGAGAATTTAATTTGTAATTTCACAGATTAAGAATTTTGGCTGCATTAATCCTTTTATCAGCTCACAGCAGGTTATTTGCAGAAGCATAACCATAAGGCGATATTCATTGGCAGAAACACGTCTTTGCATAACGTTAAACATCAGGAGCAGTGAAACCTTTTGAAGGGGGAGAATAAAGATGAAAAATCATTATATTTTAAGGCAAGGTTCTGCTAAATGCCTCCAGTAAAATTTTCTGAGTTACAGAAACACTATTTCTGTGTCTAGAAGATAATCATTATAGAGCATAAATCCATATGCAAGAAAGGGCAATCCCTGTATCAAATACTATAATTGTTTCCATTTGGTGTGCATGCATAGAAATTGCAGACATATTTTTTTAAAAAACAATGAAGTTGTATCTCTTTTTGTTGGGGAGAGGGAATTTACACTGGGAATTGATGATTTAACAGACAAGTTATGGTGCTTTCTCTGTGCACCTGGAAAGCTTTCCTACTTAAATGTTGCATCAGTTTAAATTGTGTTTACACCCAGTACAGTTTAAATCAGGAGCCACAAATTCTTCTTCAAAGTTAAAGTTATAGATTTCTCTTTACGGAATTCATGTAGACATATGCAGAGTTCTTTCTTTTAGCACAGAGGTCTTCAGAAAAACTTGACAAGTAGGCATTCCTTATCTTTAATAATTAAGAAAAAATCAGTATGCAAATCCTTTAGTGTGTTTATAGAACTATTTCAGAAATAATTACTTTGTGTGAATTTAGATACACTGCATACATAAAGCCATAGCCATTGGAGCCTGTGTAAACACAATGGCCCTCACTTGGACACTGCTGAAAAGAATCCCATCCTCACAGTCACACTTCACAAATTGAGCTGAATATGCATTGTGGGTATAAGTGTGTATATAAATTGTAGTGTATTGTTTTTATTATTATTGTACACTGCCCTGGCAACTTTTTGGAAGAAGAGCAGTTTAGATTTATTTTAATTAAGTGAAATTATTTATAATGTATTTTAGGTGGCTGGCAACAAATACATGATCAGAACAGTAAACATCAAAAATGCGAATAGCAGCAAACTAATACAGTATTAAAAGATGTAGAGTTTGTTTGCAGCTCATATGCAACACAACATATAAGGAAATTTTAAAGTTGTAGTCTTCAAGAAGAGTTGGGCTGTTACTGGGACTCTGACTTCAGAGCGCCCTCCCTCAGCCTTTCAGGCTTCCTAGCTCCACAATTCTGGGCATTCCAGGAGGTGTGGAAGACAGAGGCTCTGCCATAATCTATAGTTCTGCTGTCACCCTGTTTTTGGTCTTGTTGCAATCTGGGGCAAACAGTTTAGACAGCTGAAATTGGCCATCTGAGTGCTTTGCAAAGCAGGAGAAGCACAGAGGCATTATTCAGTTTTGTGTTTTTCTGCGTTTGATAAGATGTCCATAATCTTCCAAGTTCAGAGGGTTACAGGAAGCCATATTGGATCACACTGTTCAGAGCTAATCTGTTTATAATGATGTGTCTGCATACATCAGACAGCATTGGTAAAACATAGCACGTTATAATTGGGAAGACCATTCTCAATTCTACCACCATCAGAAGCATACTTGATAGCAACATGAGAGGCCTTCTTCATGGCCACTCCCAAGCTCTGAAGCGCCCTGCTTAAGCATATTGTTCTCCTTCTTTGAATCCCTCAGCCAGTATGCAGGCAAGGACATTTTTATTCAGACAGCCCTTTCCTATTGATGGTCTGTTGCCAAAGGATAATCTAATTACTCAGATGCTTTTTATTTTTTTAAATTGTTTTATTTGAATTGGATTTTAAATTAATTTGTTTTATGTTATTTTATACTTAAGTTTTTAATTTTTTTTCTTGTGAACTGACTTGCACGCCATTTTGTTGGCAGGAAGGTGGTATATAAATGACTAGGGAAGCTGGAGAGAGGGTTGTGTAATGATTGTTAATCTGCATTCTTGACCAACAACGCTGAAGTCTTCCAAAATGAAAAGGTGTGTTGTAATGGCATAGCCTATATATTTTCAAGCTAATACTGGACCTTTCATGCAGCTGGACCTTTCAGCTGAATTTGGACGACTGTAGTCTATTAATAGTCAAGTCAGCATACCTTAAAATACCTGTGTCTTGTTCCAAAGTTTAATCAATGATCCATTTAGGATGTACCATTCTTCTCAAGATGGAAGACAACTTTTTATGTTCATTTAATGCATTTTTCTTTTGTTAACTATTTTTATGCCATCCATGAACATGGTGCTGTATAAAGAATGAGAAAACAGATCACTCTCCTAAGGGACTTAGGATTATAAGTGAGTCAAAAGAGGAGGGGGAAGGTTGACAGGAGACACTTAGGATTTCCAAAACTGGAATAAATTGGAGCAGTATGGTAGGCTATGGCCAGATATATTGTAGATAAGGAGGAGGCCTTGAAACTTAGTGGACAAAATCAGCAAGTTTTGTTCTTGTCTAGAGGCATTCAGCTTCATGAGAACTTAAACAGAAATATTGAACAGAAACAGTGAACCAGGCTGGGAATGAAGAGGGGTGAATAGTTCAGGAGAGTAGGGAAACATGTCAGAAGATGGAACTTACAGAGTCTAAGGAACAGGTAGAATGGCAATAAGGTCGCTGTGCTTCAGGTAAAGTACTGGGTCAGTGGGCTAGATGTAAAAGAAAAAAAAGCAGGAGGCAGAATATGAGTGTTGAACAATGTACAGTGATGATCAGACAGAGGGAAGATTAGAACAGAGAAGCAGAGTAGCCCTTGGTGAAGACAAGATCACAGAAGTGCCCAAGGCCATGTGTGGGAAAGACTTTCAGATCCAGAAACTGAAGGAAGAGGTAAGGAAGAAGAGGCAAGACAGAATTTATCCTCAGATATGTTCAGGTTTGATCCCAACAAATTGCCATGATATTTATTTGTTGACAAAGTCTATGTACCAACTTTCTGTCAAGGCACTCAGGATGATTTACAATAAAAAGGGTTATAAAGCAAAAATACAAAAATTACAAAACATAAACCATTTATCAAATGGTTAGTCTGACCTGCTCTATTCCTGTCACTAGCTGCCTAAGAAATGATAGCATGAGCTCTCTGTCCAGGACTTTTCTTCTGGCTTTCCCTTATGCTGCACCACTCTTCAAGCATTCCTGGGTAGATGGAAGGCGAAGCTGTCCTAATTAAGCTGTTTTCCTTGGTAGTGTTTTTAGAAGCAGATGCATAAGGTTCCTGGCCTGGAATGAAAGAGTAATGTAAGAGTTTGATGACTTTGATTCATAAGTGGGACAACCATCTCCCATTTAAAAAATAATTGTCTATGTTTTTTTTCTTCTTTCTGAACTTGTGTAAATGTTAGGACACATGTTTAGAGAGGAAAGTTAATTTCTACAGGATCTCACCACTTTAAGAACTAAAAAAACAAACAAGATTAATTTATTTTTCCCCACAGTGTCTTCTATTTTTTCTGTACCGAATGTAAGATTACAAGCAGAGGCTGGAGAAAGCATGAAAGTCTTTGGAAAAAACAATATTTATGGCAAAAGTTTATCAAAACATTAAGCACTGAAGAGAAAGTTGGTTTCCCACAAACAATTCAGGTAAGAGTGGTTCACTTAACAGTCTTTGCTTTTACATAAAACTTGCTCAGTCTCTCTTTTGCATGCAGTAGAGAAAAACCCAGTGTTTACAGATGAATAATATTGTGTGAAATGAATAAGTAAATAAACGTAGATTATCCCTTAGTACAGTTATCTTTCATGGTATGGTAGAGTTATCTTTCATGATATGGTAATGCACTCTGGAACTCATGTCTATCCTGCCATACCACTTCTATTCAAATTACTTTGGTTGTTTTCTCATGTATGATATTTCACCCCGAAGCTGCCCAGTATAGAATATCTATGTTCTATATTCCACCCATCTGTGCAGTTTCAGTTAGTGGGTTTTGCAAGCACTTAGAATATCTCTTCAATGGAGATGCAGACTAGAAACCCTTGGAATTCTAGTTGTGTGTGTAGGATTAGCTGGACTTGAATGTCTGTACATCAGATAGTACAATGCTCAGGATATCGCGGAAGAATCAGTTAAAGGTTTGTAGTGTAGATGGAAGTGGGTCACTTTGGTCTTTGCTGGGGCAAGAGGAGTAAGTAATAAATGGGAGTGCAGAGTTTTTATTTCTGTGACTCCCATATAAAGGGTTATATACTTACAAAGAACTGTATTTCAGAACATTCTAGAGCTAAATAGTGTTTTAAGTGGGAACGCCCCATAATGTCTCTATGCATGCTCCAAACAGTTCCTGCTTGCTCCTCTATTTATGATCCATTACAGCGCTGGCTTTCTGTCAGCTTTTTCTAGGGCACAATATGGAAAACACTTATGGCAGTCATCCCTGGTTCTTCTTGGGGGGGCGGTCTCTGTGCATCACACACATGAGGTCTGTGCCTGCATGGAGCCTGTTGTTGGGACCTTTTCACAGCTGAGAGTTTTGGCAGGAACCCTTCCCCTACCTTTGACATTCAGTATATTGAGCTTCTCATTCCCATTGTAGTGCCTCAGAAGGTTGATTCCTTGAGATTCAGGCTATTTCTTACTACTTTTTCTTCTTCTAGTTACTTTTTAAAATGTTTGCTTTGTCCTCCAATCTATTTTTCTTCTCTTGCTTTCCTATTCTTTCCATCCCTTTACATAGATAGATAGATAAATAGATAGATAAGTAAATACAGATAGTTCCCCTTCATCTTTCCTCAGAATTCATGATCATTATTTCTGCCTCCTTTCTTTGCACCTCCTACTACTACTTTCTTTCTGAAATCTTTTTCCTTCTTGCCCAATATGGCACTGAAGCCACCCGTCAGAAAGTATTTCCCCTGTAGGAGCAAAATCCCACCTACTGACTGGCACTTCCTTTGCCTCTTCTGCCTATGAGATGACCACATTGTAGACTCTTGCTAGGCCTTCATCAAACAGACTCATAGAAATAGGGCTGAAAGTGCAAGTGGAGGTATTCTCCAAGATAATGGAGAAAGAAAACTCCTGCCCACTTTGGAGTCCTCAACCTTACCCTACCTGTGTCTGTCTTGGTCACAGCTCTAACCATGGGCTAGGCCATGCCACCAACATTTGGGTGTTCACTGAAGTTGTCCAAGACCAAGAAGTTAGTGTAGATAGCAGTCCAGTCTCTCATACATTGTGCACTGTCCCATGGGAGTCATTGGCGGATTTAGAAAAGGGTTGGGGGAACGACGCATTGAAGCTCTTTCAGTTGTGTTGAGTAAAGTTTATCTGAATGTGAAAATCAGCCAGTTTTTGGAAGGGGATGAAGGTTTTCAGGAGGGGAAGAGGAGCAGATGCAAAATCCAGTTCTTGATCCAGTGGGGATACCTCAAAAGAAATAAGCTGTTCAGTTGGAGGAGTTTGCCATCCATGCCATCTTGCCCTCAAGACTGTTAGATACTGTCCAAATATTTTCTTAGGAAATGAAGATGGCAAGTGGCTATCAACTGATGCTTTCATCTGTACTACACCTATTCTGTGATGATGGTGCCCAGGACAGTTTCTCAAATTACCAAATGTGTCCATGTTCCAGAATGGCTGCCTATTTCTGTACCTGTGTCATTCCAATCCAATTTATCTAACTGGCCTTGATCTTCCTGTGTTGTGTTTGGTTTTGTTAGGTTTCTACTGTTGGTACCCCAAAAGTATCTATACCTGTCATGTTGATGCTATCTTATGATGAACATCATTGTAAATAAGACACTTAATGTCCAAAAATTTATTCCAGCCATGGTATATTTTCTTATTTAAAAATGTATGTATTTACTTTTGCAAATTGCTTGATACTGATGACATATTTAAGGACCAGGAGTCATTCAATTAGAAGAATGCTTAGTATCTCTGTCAAAATGAAACAGTTAATTATATTGTAAAGTTATTATATTAGTTACACTTTTTATGAAAGAATAATACACCTTGTCAGCTTATTGTAAGTTACAGTGGATTGTATTTAAATTTTTAGGCCAGTGTTGGGTTGTTTCTAAAATGATGGTGGTGATTTAAAAGCAGCTTTAAAAAGTAACAAGGACAGCCTGCTGGAAGGATAGTAACTATTAAGAACTGAAGTCATCAGATGTCAGCCTGTCCCAATTATTTCACATGTGTGTCTACAAAAAACCATTTAAGATCTTACAATGCCAGAAATCAGGCTGCCTTCAGAAATGGCTTGTTTACATCTTCATTGAGTAGCAGTTAATCCTTGCTTTTTGCTTGAAGCGGTGTCCCTGCAGGCATCTTTTCAGCCTCACGTGTTTAATGTGGCATCAACCCTTACAAGTAAATTTTAAATGTGTGTTTATTCCAAAGGCTTGCAAACATAATACAACATCGGCAGAATCTGAGGAAGAGGGAAGATAATGCCTAAAATATATCCTTGGGAATTAGTTCCCCTCTTTTAAGTTCCTAAGGGTTTAACCACCTGCTTCTCAAAGTAAATATTTTTTTTTTTAAAGGACTTGTGAATCGGCACAATCTGATAGCATAGGTGTGGGTTCCCATCAACAGCAATGTGTCCAGTTCTGATGCAGAAATGGTTGTCTGTTTTATTCACAAAATAATAACTAATATTATGAATGATTGCAAGTTCTATAAATCCTTAATCACAGCAAACTATGTATTCTATCTTATGGTTCATCCATGACAACACGCATGTGCTGTACCTTATTTTCCACTGTGTGTCCAGTTGGAAGGCAGCCAATTGGAAGGCAGCTACAGAGACAAGCGTTCATATTCTGGTAGCAACATAATGGACCATTAAAAAAACACCTTGAATGAGTGTACCTAATAACAGAAATCTAGTCAGGAGGGGCCTCCCAAGCCATCTAGTCTGATCCCCAGCTCCAGCCAGCTCCGCTTATGTGGTTGTCCAATCTTTCCTTGAACACCTCACTTATGGGGCCTCAACCACCTCCCTTGGAAGTCCATTGCTTATCCTAAGGGTCCTAACCATCAGTAAGTACTTCCTGACATCCAACCTGAAGCCTGGTCCTTGAGCTTTGCCTGATTGGAATGCAACCTGCCCTCTACTGCAGGGAACAACAGGTCACGGCCGTCCTCCACATGAGATCCCTTCACATACTTATAAGTTGCTAAACGATCCCCTTGGAGTATCCTTCTCCAGGCCAAAAAGACCCAGTTCTCTCAATCGCTCCTTATATGTCATCTCTCCCAACCCAGCTACCATTCTTGTGACCCTGCACTGATCCAATTCCAACCTAGCTATGTCTCTCCTGTAATGTACCAACACGTCCCTAGATGTGGAAGCCATGCTTCTGGTTATACATTCAAGTGTGGCATTTGCCTTCTTAACCACTGCGTTACACTGCTGGCTCATGTTCAGCCTGCTGTTGACAAGTATCCTGAGATCTCTTTCACAAGTGCTGCTGTCCAGCCATTTGTCACCCATCCTGTACCCGTGACACTTATTCCTGTGTCCCAAGTGCAAGACATTGCACTTATTCACATTAAATGCCATCCTGTTGTCCCCTGCCCCCTTTTACAGCCTGCTCAGATGCTTCTGGATCGGGATCCCATGCTCCTCAGTTGTGGCCACTGCCCCCACTTTGGTATCATTTGCAAATTTAGTCAGCAGACTGGTTATCCCCTTCTCCATGTCATTGAAAAAGGTTGAACAGAATCAGTCCCAGAACTGAGCCTTGGAGAACTCCCCTCGTGTCTGGCTGTCATCATGATGATTCCCACTGATAGTCACCCTCTGCTTGCAGTTCATCAACCATGCTGTAATCCATCGGACAGTGCATTGATCTATCCTAAAGCTCAACAATTTCTCAAGCAGGATATCATGTGGCACTTTGTCAAAGACCTTGCTGAGGTCCAGGTAAACCACACCTAGCACATGCCCTCTTTCAAGCCACCTTGAGACCTTATCATAGAATTCCATAAGGCTTGTCCGGCGGGATCTGTTTTTATGGAAACTGTGCTGTGTGGCTGTCTACCTCCCATCCTTATGTTGGGTTTCTAGAGCTTTCCCTATTATGAACCTTTCCATAGTCTTTCCAGAATAGACCTGAGGCTGGCTGGCTGGCCTGTATTTGCTCATATCTCTTCTGCTATCCTTTTTGAAGAGGATACTGATGCCACCCTCCAGTCACCCGGAACTTCTCTCATTTTCCGTGAGGCCTCATAAATGTAGGCCAACGGATGCAAGAGCACCCCTGCCAATTCCTGAAGTACCTTCAGGTGTAACCCTCCAGCGCCCAGTACCTTTGTAACATCCAGGGACTTGAGTAGCTCCTCAACTTCTAGAGAGGTGAATCCAACCTGTGCCCCCATAACTGCGCCCTCTGAGGCAGAGGCCCTCCTTTCAGAGCCTTCCTTGAAAGAGATCAGGAGGGTAGCTACCTAGAGGAGGGTCTTCTCTGCAGTGGTGCCCTAACTGTGGAACACACTCCCCAGAGAGATCTGCCTGGCACTGACACTTCTTTCCTTTCAGTGCCAGGCAAAAACCTTTTTATTCTCCCAATATTTTAATTGCTAATTTGTTTTAGTTTGTGGTTTTATACCTAGTACCAGATGCTGTGCTACTCTTACTCTTCTATTTTTATTATTGTTGTGTGAGCCGTCCCAATATGTCTGTGATGGGATAGTATACAAAAGTTTTAAATAAAATGAAGTGTCATATATTAAATAAATCTAGTCCCCCAGGTAGAACTCCTCCAACCCTCTTTGGGGAGAAGCAAAACAATCATTTAACATTTGTACCTGTTCCCTTAACATTAGTAACCAGATCCCCTCCCTCCCTCGCTCCCTTTTAAGTGGTCCCACCACTTGTCTCCCCTTCCTCTTCCTATTTACGTGAATGTAGAAGCACTTTTTGTTGTTCTTGACATTCTTTTCAAGTCTCAGCTCATAATCAGCCTTAGTCTTCCAAAGAATCATTTTGGATTGTGCCACCTCTTCCTGGTAAACCCCTTTGTCCACTTGCCCCAGTGTCCATTTCCTGTGAAGGGGTCCCTTTTCCTTCCAATCCCTCTTACCACCTGTCTTACCACCTAGTAAGGGGTAAGTTAGAAAGTAGTGAAAGGGATAGCCAGGGCGACTTAATTTATATTATATTGTTAATTTATATTATTCTATTGAAGTTTATTTATGGTTGTGAGCCGCCCCGAGGCTTCGGCGAATGGGGCAGCATAGAAGTCTCATAAATAAATAAAATAGCTTCATTTGCCATATTTAAAAACCCAGAGAGAGTTTTGTGGCAGCTTGTACATGTCTAGATTCATATATACAACAGTACCCCTCTATCTGCTGGTTCAGTCACCATGTTTTCACTTAACTGTGGGTGACTTCAATTCAAAAGAGAAGTCATAATTTACCATAATGCACTAAACAGAAGCCATAAAGTGCCAAAGAGAGGTCATAAAGAAAAATAAAGAGCACCTTTTTTGTTGAAATGGTTGTTAATTTGTAAAAGGAGAAGTGATAGGACCTAAGTCTACTGGTCTATCCCGACTTAAAAATCCCGCCCTTAATCCTATATGTATTTTAGCAGGCAGTAATTATGCTCAAATATGAAGGAAAATTACGCTGAAACACTTTCATAGGGACTTTGTTCATTTGGTGAAAAAGGCATTTCATTTTTAACCTTTGATTAACAAATGGTGTCACCTTGATCTAATTCTGCAATTTCATAGACATGAAATGAGTTTTGTGTCAAAGCTTGATTGCAGAGTATTTTGTTTCCCATTCAGAATGCTACTTTGTTGTATCCATTCTCTTTGCAGATCAATACAAATGTGAACAAAGATATGTGTTTGTGCAATAGTATTACTAAGTAGATATTATTTTTCATGGGCAATATAACTATCACCTTGAAAGCAAGATTGCTAAAGGATTAGTATGGTAATATCATGCTAATTCCAACATTTCAGTTGAAAATGTTTTGTTAAAAGAAATGTCTGATTTCTTTATTGACTAGTTTGCATATGTGAATGGCAGTGCATTGGACTCTAGTAACTGAAATATTTCCCCATTCCCTAGTAGTATTCACTAGCATATCTGTTCACCTCTAAGGCACCTTTCCAGGCAGTCCTGTGTAACTACATTATTTGTGCAAGCTTTTCTTTAGTCAACCTGTGGGGATGCCATAGTCCAGCAGCGTCTGTGTCAAAAGGTTATTGAAAAGTCATTCTAATTCCTTGCCTCCTTGTTTCTTTCTAACCTTTGTGTCTCATCACTGTAGAATCTCTGGGCACAGCTTAAATATTGTGCCATTTGTTCCCATTTTGACTAACGCTAGGTCATACCACTTCAGTCATAGTGAAGTCAGTCTGCATAAATGGGATTTATTAGACAGACTCTTGGTATCAATCAACAAGACTTTGATATTGATGTAATGTAATTAATTTTTTAATTAACCTGAATGATTTCCAAGTTTAGTACATTTCTATATGGGAAAAAATAAATATATCTTGTACAATGTTTGACCAGTTTTTTAAAAAGTATAAAAATCAAAATAAGACAGACATTGTGTGTGTGTGTGCTGTAGTTAATAAAATGGATGCTTCACTGTTGAACAGGTACTATACGAGTCTAAATTTTTCTTGCATCTTCTTTCCAAATGATGGTTACACATGAATGTTGAGTGTTGCTTCAATTATTTCACAAATATTTCATATGCATAAAAGGCACTAGCAGAAAGTGCCTTTAATATGATAAATTTGTTGTGGGCAGCTGAAAGCAATCCTTTCAATCCAATAGCAACAGTGTTCACTTTAGTTGGAAATGCTGCATTCACTTTGTAAAACATTGAATTAAAGAGGAAGAAGTAATCTAGGATCTCACAGTTTGCTTTATTTTGGCTGCTATTAGCATTTTTAAAGCCCTAATTTCAGACTGTCAGTAGCAAAATGATTTCAAAGATGTATTACTACTGTCTTTTTGTTAGCATCAAAGGCATTAAACCAGTAGAAAATATCCTAATTACCATGCATATCAAATGCAGTTATACTCTCATCTTGAAGACAAGATTTATATTAGTTGCTGTGGTTAAATGTAATGGAAGCAGTAAATGGAATTCCACATTGTATCAAACCACACAGATGTGAAGCCATTAGTGGGTACGATATTCCTGCATTACATGAAATTACGTGAAATTGATACACAGCATGCAGGCCATCACAAGGGTTCATGCCCACATGATGCTGTGCTTAAGAATAAATAGTTTACTTCCAGATTGCTATACATATTGGATTCAGGAATTTTTTTTGGGCATTTCTGATCACTATAGGGGTTATTCATGTGGCCCTTCATCATTCACTGCTATTTGCCAGACCACAAATGTGCTAGTGCAGGACAACTGTATGCTTGACTGTGACATAATATAGCATGGGTGGCTCCTTGTTACCTTACAGGCATCTCAATAAATTTAAGTGCTAAATTGTTCACTGTTTTTTAAATGTCCAGGACCTTTGTTTATTTAAACATTTGCATTAATCATTGCCAACCGTATTGCAAACTAATTTCATTAGCTACTGGAATTATTTTTTATTGAAACTACATCTTAACCTCAACTAGTGATGTGGGAATGTACAGTGCATCAGGTGTTGGGGAGCCATGAAGACATTACAAGCCCTTAGCTATATGCAGCCAACTCAGACTCTCTTTGTGGTCAGATTTGTGGCATCAGGCTGCCTCCCAAGTCAGATCAAATGACAAAATTTCTCCCAATATTTATAAATAAATATTTATTTTCAAAAATACGGTGTGTGGAATCTGGATTAAAAAGTATCTAAAAAGAATACTGAATAATAGGAATGAACAAGATAAAATATAACACATTTTTTCACAAACAGTAATGAACTTCAAAATGGAGCTTTGAATAAAGATAGCTGTTCAATGTCTAGTTGTATAGACTGTACTCACCAACCCACCATGCTTATTTTGTGTAAACCTCTATGATAATCACAGGTTTTGCAAGGAGAAAGTCTTGGGACTCATTTTTAGCATCTTCATTTAGATGATCCTTGTCAGCAGAGTTGAAAAGGCCCCAAACTGAAATGTTACAGAACTACTATCAGAGACGATAATATTGAATCAGATGGACCAGTAGTCTGACTTGGACCAACTCCATATATTATATGGACTTCACATATTAACCTGCATGACAATTCATAAATCTGAGTTCTGATTTTTTTCATAGCTCATTCCTGAGATCTTAGGATTTCATAAGTAAGAAAATTTAATTTTACATGTAATCTTATACAGCTGGAGTGTATGTATTGGTGGCCACTAACATTTTGAATATACAAATTTCATTTGACCCATTTGGTTATTCCATGACATGTGAACCTGGACACTACGGGTTAACTGTGCACTGCCAAACCAACAATTTACCCATTGTGTCTGGGTTCACTAGTCATGGAGTAACCTCCAGACAGAGGATGCATATTCAAAACAACAGCACTCTGCTGTGGGCATGTGCCACAGTAAATCATATGTTAACCCAAGATTTGCCACTCCAACTTGTAAATGGTGCCATAGGGAACAGATCATATTATCACCACCAGCAAGAATAAGTGTTAAGGCTATATAAACAATATTTTTGCTTATACATGTCTCATGTTCGGTTCCATCTAATATTATAGATTTTTTGTGGGATTGTAGAAAATTTCAAGTTTTTAGCAAAAGGATTAAAATAAATACCTAAATGTAAATATCATGAGCATGTTTGATTATGTAACAGGTATTTTGAAAGTATGCTAAACAAATACATATGGTTGGTCTTAGGCATGGGAAATCCATTTTCAAATTCTCATGTTTCTGTGAAGCTTACTTGGGTGTCTTGTATAGATTTTCTCATTTAGGCTAACCTACCATTTGCTTAGAAATGGGATATAACAATCAAATACATATATATTGGAAAGGCTATTGTGATTGTTGGAACATGAAGCAATACTGCAGGAACCCAAGTTAGTTTCTGCAAATTTACATTCTTCAGTGAAAAAGCGAGATAAATACAATTTCTGTATTCCATAGTCTCCTCTGTGGCCTTTTCTTCAGCATAATAATTTGATCTTTTTTATATGATAACACTGTATGAAGAAGTATTGTCCCTTTACAAATCACAATTGCAAGGGACAGTGTACTTGGCAGTAGACAAAAGGACCTTCTTGGGACACAAATTATGAGAGTTTAAACCTTTTGCTTTCTTTAAGAAATGCACAGTTAAAGTTTACTAGTATAAAAACATGGACCTAAATAAGAACAGAATACCTTTAGTCTTTAATGCCTAACTTCAGTTACATGGATTATCCTTTTCATGGATAATATTTTAATTTAGGATCTCAGTTAATGGAACATGCTAGATATTGATAGCATTAAGAGTCTTATGCAGAATTCATCTTCTTTCTTGTTCCTTGCATGGTTGCCCCTGAATTTGGGCTATCAAAGATGGAATGTGCCTTTATGTCTACTGTATGATTAGTACTAAGATAGCAGCAGATTCCCAGTAAACAATTTTTTTGGTCTGCCAACAAGCATAAAACTGAATATAAAAGACTTTTAGAGTTGAAGTGGGCTGATAGTCTGGAATGACAGTTGAATACACGAAGGACAATGTCTTAATGACAATCACTAAAGGGAGAAGCAAAAGAAATTCTAAAACATCCCATTTCTCCCATTGACCATTACACTTTTTTTTTTGTTGGATTATTGTGTCACATGATCCCTTAGCTCGGCTTTGTTTGGGGCAGGGGGAGGAGGTGGAATCACTGAAGGGGCGAAACTGAGATTCCCAGACAAAGCATGAGGCTTTATTTCTGACACATGGCTTGTAAGCCACAGAGAAAGCAAAGCTGATGAGAGGCATTGTCTTGGAGACATAATTTACAGCATTTCAATTTAAAAAAAATCAATTCTACTTTTGCTTGGAAGTATTTTTTTTTTCTGAAGTAAAATTCACTGTTAGCTAAAAGTCCTCTGACACTGTTTGCCAGAATTGGTTTGTGAATAAGAGCGTTTGAAAGATTTACAACTGAAATATTGATATATCAGTGACTGAAGCTGTCCATGAAACAAAAGTAAACACCCTAAGGACTGACTTGATTCAGCTGTCTGATAACTGTGCAACGTCCACAGAGGTTAATGGGGAATTAAACATTCTTAGCTGCAGGGAGAATCTTGCCTATCAGTGCAGAGATATTTAGGAACTGAATCAATCAAATTGCATGACTTTGTTGTATCCAGCTGTTGTTTCTGTTCTCCCATATAATTAAAATACAATTAAAGGACTAGTGGATGGGGGCGGAATGGAAAGATATGAAATTCAGAATCAGGTAAAAATCTTTACATTTTACAGTTAGTGGCTCTGATCCAAACATATGATACCAGTCAAAGTTTTGTTAGCCGACCTCTTACACAACAGAACTTCCTCTTCCTTTCTGCTCTCTGGTCCCCAAATCTGTTCCTAAGGATCCCTCAAACCTCTAAAGCCAACTTGGAGGGTGCACAGCAGAAGAGGGAGTCTATTCCACTCTTGTTTTCCTTTCACTGTGGGTGGATGCAGTTAGATTACCACCTATGGTCTTATTTGTAGGAGACCAATTGAAATCAATAAGACTTCGGTTAGTCATAACTGATGTCCCATTGATCCAATCTAGTATCTTGTGCTGATTCAACTTTGGACAACATTTAAGCCCAATTGGAGAAATACATGTATTACCAGATAACAATTCTTAGTAATATAGTGTAATTTGCAAGTGGATTCTGCCTCTAGTTAAAGAATTATAACTTTTTGCAGCCAAGAGAAACATCAGTGCAATGAAAATGCTCCCCAAACCCCAGCCCCACTTTTTTTTCTTTAAAAATGCAGTACTTGAATCTGGCGTCATCTTAGCTGTTGAAATTGTGTTTATGTTGTTTGGTCAACCAGCCACATTGGAATTTCTTTTAGCAAAACTCTCCCTTTGTAAACATATCAAGAGCGAAGTGTACATAATGATTACCTGTACTTAAAGTCTCATGCCTTTTTAATTAACAGGACCTTATCCACATAATGTACATATTGCACATAGTGTTTATATGCCAAAATGCATGTCTGTGTGGAGCCATTATTATAGGCTAAAAATGGTATTCTTAGGGTATACCTACAATGCTACCCACAAATCTACATAATCATCTTTAGCTGTAAACATTCATTTTAATAAGCTTATAAGGTCTTAATTAATTTTGTAAAGAATGCCATGTGACAAAGCAACCTTGTGAGAATCGCATTTTGCTGGTGTGGTAATGGAAAGAAGAGTATTTTTGTATTTATATGGTGCATTTTGCTTGTCTTAGTTTTAAAAAGCACAGCTCAGAGGTGTTGCTCTTGACATGATCTCAAGACGGAAAGAAATCAGTAATTACAGGGCCAGGCATTCAGTTCTGTCCTAATTTTCCCACCAGTTTTTCAGTGTTTCAGCTGCCTTCGAGACTTAAAATATTCTCATTAGGTAGCTGTGGAGGCAGCTTGCTTGCCTACTCCCTCATTCTCTTGCTAGCTTTTCCTTTCTTTCTGTTTCTTTCTTTTTTCCCTCTGCCTTGGGAGTGACTGTGAAGATCATTTGCTGGAATGATTGGCAGGTTAGAGGATTCAATGAGATGAGTTCCTCTTAGCTCAGGTCAAAAAGGCTAGTTAGCAGGAGCTGTCGAAAAATGCCAGCAGCATTCGAAATGGGAAATGTCATGACTTCGAGGCAGGGGGTGCCACCTGGAACAGAGAGCCCCCAGCTCATTAGCAAGTTACAGGATGCATGCTTAACTGGAGAGAGCGGAGGAGGAACGATAATGCCCAATAGGGAAAATTATTGTGAAGTGGAATTGATTTCATGTATAATTTGTTTATCACTAGAGGGGACAAATGCTGCCCATCTGACATGTGCAGAGGAGTGTGGACTATGAATGAAGCAACTTAGCATAATCTCTAGGTTGAGCTCTGGATTTAAAGAATGCAAACTTCTTTCTTCCTAACTGTGGAAATGATCAGGTCATGTTGTATTAATTAAACCTGACATACTCTCAAATGGTTTATCTCTGCAATTGTAGCAATTCAGCAGAAGCCTATATATATGGGTTGCATTCATTATAAAGTAGGGAGAGGCAGGAATTTCTAGATGTGATCTCTTCCCCCTTTACCTTTTGCTGTGGGGGTGGCAGGGGGAATCTGTCTCTGTCACAGACTGAATTATAAACTAGCTCATGTTTATTTTCAGCATACAGGCAGACCGCATAAAATCAGAGCATTTCTGATGTACAGTATCATGTTATTTGACTGCCTTCAAAATGTTGTTTTCTCCATACTACTCCCATTTCTCCCGATAAAAATACGGATTTAGGGTTTTATGAAAGCAATTAAAGATAATTCTCTTCCTGTCTTCTAATGCTCACATCTCACAAGTTATTATTACCTACAGTATTCTCTAAGATTCTCTGAAGTTCTATGAAGCTGTGAAGCTTTTTTCAGCCTGATTGGATTGGGCTGCAATCTAATGACTTTCACATTTAACGCTTGTGAGCCTCCCAACATGGCAACGTAAGTGCTTCCACTTCAGGGCATGAGATAGAGTGGCTGTCCCTACCATGTGGCACCACATGTGCGGCATTTCATCCAGATGTCCATTTTCAGCCTTCCAGGTGAAGCACCACAAAGAGGAAGGGAAGAAGGCATGGTCACTGCTTGGATATGGGATAAGCCATAACCTCCAGCCTCTTCTTCACCTTCTTAAGCTTTCTCTGAGGCCTATTTCTGACCTTGAAGAGGGTGCAGGTATGGACCATAGAATTCTGTCCTTAATTGAATGAAAGAAGTAATGCTGTGGTCACTCATTCACTGATTCGTATGCAAAGTAGTTTGCAGCTTTTAAAAAGAGTATATTGGCCCATGGAAAAATAACACACACAATACATACAATATGTGCTTCATATACTATGTGCTATTGCAAACAATGCAGTAGTGCCATTGGCTTAAATGGCATTATCATTGGCAGAATTTTCTAAGCTAAACTATAACTAATATATAGCCAACATAGAGAATACAAACAAATGAGCAAACCAGAGCATCATTGAGCTAGCTAGTTGAGTTCAGCATTATTTTAAAAAAGCAAATGGGAAATTAAGTGTTGTAACTATACTGCCACCGGAAAGGGGACATGATTGGACTACCACAGAAAAGGAGAGTTTGGATTTTCATCTCAGGTCTGTTCATGTTCCCTTTGCACACAGAATGGAAGACAGAATAAAAGGATCCGAGGGTTTGGACTGAAGTGAGAGTGGAATAACACATGTAACATAGATTAGACCAGTGGTTTTCAACCACCAGTCTATGGACCAGTGCTGGTCCATGGGAAATTTCCCACTGGTCCATGCCAGGACTGCATCTCACTCACTGCAGACCGGCATGGAGGCTGGCTGTGCACCACCACTTCCTCAGTTGGCATTGTGTTTGAGGGGGGTACACAGGCGCCACTGGGGTGGGGGCAGGAAATAGAGAGCTGGCTAGGAGCCATGCTGCATTGATTTGGGGGGGGGTTGGCATTTTTTGTTGCTCAGTTTCTGGTTGTTTTGGAGAATTTTCTTTCTTTTTTGTTTTGGTATTGTGTTTGGAAACTAATACACAGAATACTGTATTATTTGTATGGTGCTTTCTGTTTCTGCTTCAGTGGTCCCCCAGGTTGGCTTTCCTGTTTTTGCCGGTCCCCAACTGTGGAAAGTTTGAAAATTAGATTTGACCACTACCTTCATCATATATACGAGCCTATATGGACTGAATGATCTGTCTAATACAACTTTCAGTGACTGACAGCAACTCTAGAATTCTAGAGAAAGGGAAGTGTTTCTCAGTCTTCTTACTCAAGATGCTAATACCAGTTTAGAGGTATGGATAAAACATGAATGACTACTAGTCATGAATCCCCAAGATTATAGAAGCAGCCGGAGGCGTTATTACACTCATGTCCTGCTTGTGGGCTTCCATTGATACCAAATTGCCCACTCCAAAAACAGAATGGGATCTGATCCAGCAGGGCTCTCTTATATTCTTACCCTTTTAAGTAGAGGACTCAGGCATTGGATCTGTTTTTGTTTCTTTTTATGCAAAACGTGCTCTTCCAACAAGCTGTGACCCCTTCTAGAATTTCTGACCTAGAAATTTCCTTATAACATAGGGGCAACAATGAGTGGGAAAAAGGCAGTAGACTAATATAGAGTGATACAGGGTTTCCCTAGTGTTTGTAGATACCAACAGACAGATACAGCTTTTAATGTAGGAATTTGTGGTATTTCACAATAAAGTGATATCAATTGCAGTACAAAGCATGTCAGAATTCATTTTTCCTCTTAAATCGATCTTTTCTTAGCAAATTGCTCTGTATACTATATGTTATGCATGGCAAGGGTGCTCCCATTACATTGGGCTTAATTTGAAAAGCCCAATGAGATGAACCTTCTGTGGTCAAGGATTATTTCTTGCTTTGTCAAATACTTGCATGGCATGAGGAATTGCCTCTTCAAGAGGTAACTGCTATCTGATGTTAAGGTATTATGACTAACCCCACCCCCACCACCCCCTGTGCGCATACACACAGTCTCATATTACCTAATAATGCAAATAATAATTTGAAGTCCTGACCTAGCCGATAAAGAATCTAGCTTGATTCCTTATCTGTTCTTGCTGCTGACCACAGCACTTTGTAAGCCCTCCACAGGGCAAGTCCAAGATATGTTTTCCCCTGTTGCAGAGATGTTGATGCCCTTAATATTTGGGCCAGCCCTGGACCTTCACAAGTGCACTTGGCATGAAGAGATAAAGAACAGGAAGGGAGAATGTCTCTTTCAAGACACATCTGTAGGTAAGCCCTGTAAGAAGCAAAAGGCAAAGCACCCCGGGGCAAGATCTTCAACCCTTGTCAGTATTTCCAGAACTAATCCTTCTACAGAGCTTAGTGACCAATGTCTTCTCAGTGTTTTTATGCAAAGGAAGGATGGGTACAAAAATTGGCTTGTCTATCATTGACTTTGGTTCTACCTCTTGTTGACAGTCCTGTCTTTGTTTTATAAGTCAAATGGGCACCAGCTGTCACTGAGTGGAACAAAGTCATGTGAAACTCAACTGTAAGCAAATATGCTTAAATTTATTTCTAAATAAAAGTCGAAATTTATTTCTTCGAACAAATATCTGATTTAAAAATATAAACAACCTGGAGTAAGTTTGGCTGTGCAACTCAGCAAGTGTCCATATATGTGTGAAGATGTCACCCTGTGATGGAGTGTCACCCATTCATATGGCAAATGTAGGAAGAGTACTTCATTTCATTCATTTCCAAGCATGGATACACTAGGGGAAAGTACAACCATTTTTACTAATGTGATTCTTGACAGTGCATAGAATTGCCATATGGATGATAAATTTTCTCAAGGTACTTATTTATTTCTTATATTCTTATATTGCTCAAAAGCCAGTGGTCCATAACTGGATATTCTATTCAGTTTTGACTGTCAACAGTGCTATATTTTTGTTGCCCATATAGGTTCTTCGTGGATTCTAGAAGTAAGTTTCTGATGTTGTGGCATGCCATTTACTTATAAAATCTTCAAAGTTCATAGTAAGTTTGGGGAAAAATTAGTCATGTACTAGCAGAATAGGTCACATTGTGGGTGAAGAGAAGGTTCTGTTTCTATCTTGGCAGATCCAGAGTAGGTATCCAATTAATTGAATTTTGTTTAAGGTTGAGATGCTAGTGATAGTTCTCTGAATAAACTTCTAGAATCCCTGAAGAACTTAGTCCCTCTTCACTGCCATTTTATAATAAGTTTGTGATGGTTCTGAAAGTCCTTCATTATTTGCATATGTACAATAAAAGAAAAAAGTTAGCTCACTAGCTATGGATCATATTGTTCAGTTCAGCCTGAGAATTTTCTTGTGGATGAAAACACATAGCATTTGAACCAGGCCTTTAACTAATATAACTTCTAACTAATTTAGGTTTTGGGAATAAGAACAGGTGCATAGGAGCTATTTATTATATTATGTAAGTACAAGCTAGATACAAATCATTTCTCAGATATGCTACTGGCTTAGCCTGTCTCTATCCATTTGGTTTTCTCTGTAGCTTTATACCATTTAAAACTATTTAGGTCATATTTGTCACTATCTTCTTTTTTTAGCAATACTCCCCACCCTTTCCCTCCCTTTACTTTATCTTGTTTTGTTAAAGGTTCCCAAGGATGAGCCCAGTAATAAGAAAAAGAAAGGAGTTTTTTAAAATGCTCTGGAAAAGAAAATTAAAGAAAACTAGAATGAATGATTCACTTGTTGCCTATTTCCACAATTACCATACTTTAGAAAATATGCAGGGAATAGTTAATTATGACTAAATGAGCTCATTTTAAAGTCTATGGCACGCCCCAGGATCCAACTGTCAGTACTGTGAAACATATTGAATTGAAAGGCTGGTCTCTCTGTCAGCCAGTAGGATGGTCTGCCTGAATAAAACAGTCACTGAAAAGATATCTGGTTTAGAGGAGCCTCAGACAAGGGAAACACGTACAGCATTTGCATACTTTTCCTGCAAAGGGGTTTAATCCGAAGAAAGAAGGAGATTTCTGTATTGTCAGTCAAGGCTTTGTTCAGGATGAAGAGGAGAAGGAAATCTGATGAAGGGGCCTTTTTGAAAGCTTTACTCTCAGCCTTGAGGTTGTCCTAGCAAAGTTATATATTTGCAGATTGTTTACATACTATTGTCTGCTTTAAGGTCTTCTATATTCAAAAGGCTCAAAGTATTCCCTTCTAGTTGCACAAAAATAGGGGCTTTGTATAGTAAAATTGACTTGCACTCCAAAGCTGAAACAAGTTCCTTTTTACTATGTATGCAAAACACCCTCTTTCTCATCAGTCAAATACAAGCAACACAAAATATTTGCAAGACTGAAAAAGGAAAACAAAAACTACATCCCATATCTGATAGAATTTGCATAGCTTCTGCTCTAGAATTCTTTACTGTATTTTCAAATTGGGTCTTGCATAAAAAAATCTGTAAAATCTGTTTTGAGAAAAGTGCATGTGAAGAATAACATTTTCCAAATGTAAGGGAACTGTATCTGTCATGACTGGCTCCAAATATTTTAACTGCAAAGACATTGCTCAGTTGTTTCTCGTGTAGACTAAAATAAATGTATAACTAGTCAGGTCCATTTTCAAATATTCATGCTGCTAGTTTTGACCAAGTTTCCTTAATTTTCACCTTAAAAGTAAATGTAGTTCCAACTTTTGTATCTTTCTTACTTCAAGACTAGAGGTGCAGCACTGTTTGGTTGCCACCCAATTAGAAGACTTTGATGTAAGAGGCTTCCAAATATTTTGTGTCCTGTCAATTTGCTACCAGCGGGGCAGGCAAAGTGATAGTTTCTCTCAACTTAGAAAGCAGGCTGTGGAGTTCTTTCCATGATGGCTGCAAGGGGGTAAAGGAGGGATTGTATCTTTTAAGTATACAGTTTCAGCAAGTGGAATAAAAAAATCCTATGGTTCCTGGGACTTTTAAGGATCTTGTGATTGTCATATGCTTTTGTGATCTTGAGTTCACTTCGTCAGATATCAGAAGTGTTCTTCTAAATTGAGGGAGATCTACACGGGTACAAAGAAAAAAGATGCAAACAGTGGAACCAAAAGGGCATTAAATGCATGAAGTAAACATATACAAAAGTACCTCCAAGTACAAAGTAGTTTGCATATTATGGCCACTCTTCACAACCATTTTGGCCCACTGTGCATGTGTGTGTTCCAACTGAGGATAACAAGTTATGAGTGTGATAAAGTTAATGGTAGCCAAGAAAAGCTTGCCTAGAGCTTGTTTCAAAAGTGCACATTTTTAGGATCCTAGTGGGTAAAGTTTTGTTTATATTTCTGTATTAAGCAAACCTCTGTATAATAATCTTTTGTTGCTGCTATTGCATTGACTGGAATTTGAGATAAGTTTAATTATTGTATACGAAATGTATGTGACTTCCTCTTAAAATGCATCTTTATGTTTCTTATATCAAAGGAGTTTGATTTTTTTAAACAAACTCCTTTAGTATAAGTATTTTATGCTGGTGCCATTATCTAGTATTCATATGGCTTTTCTTAAAATTTATAACTATTAGCACTTATAACTATTAGCACTATTTACTTGGATTCCAAACATGCAGTGGCCACAACAGCAAAGAAGTTAAAAGTAATTACCTCATTTAAATCAGTAAAAGAAACGATATCTATAACATTATGAATTATATTTAAGATTTTATGAAAACTTCAGAAGATGGATATATAATGTGATGTTTGTGCCTGGTAGAAGTAGCTGATGCTCTTTCCCTCCTTACCATCATCCCACAAAACTAGACCTAGAGCAGGGCATCCACCAGGGAAACATTGTGGAGGCATGAGGAACTACAAAAGAAAGTCTTCACCCTGTGACAGCTGCTGTAGTGTTTGCTTCCCTACCCTTTTTTAAAATAATTTGGCTAAGCGACTTTTATCAAATATTATCTCTAGTCTTCAGCATGGGAATTCTTTGGCTGTAATGTTTTCCACTTAGTTCAATATTCTGCATAGAATGCATATGAAGGTTGATAATCCTGCATATCTAGATTTTCTGAAATACTGAGCAGTACAGTGCAATTTCTTTTGTTTGTAATCTTGGTTGTGGAAAGGTAGAACTACAGTGCAAGTTTCCCATACTGTGTTGAATTAGATTATAGGAACTTTAATTCTGAATTAGTGACACGTACAAAGAACTAATGAAACCTGTACTGCCCTAAAACAGTAAAAATGTTTTCATGGTGAATGTATGTTTTAAATTTTAAAAAATAAGGCATAGTGTAACATATAGGGCTAAGAATATATTTACTTAATGCAAAACCTATTTAAGCATGAATTCAGGTAGGGGGAGATGAGTTTTTTTAATGTGTAATGGTGTACATGAACTACTCCCATTCAGTAGGCAAAGAGACTACATGCTGCTTCAGGGACACTATGCTGCTACAGAGAAAGAGATAAGTAGAATCCTGCAGCTTTGGCCTGGACCTCTGGAACAGGTTGGGTTTTCTCCTTAAAAAACAAAACAAAACCAGAAACAGGGAAGTAGATTTAAAGTCACTAATTATAAATTATCATGTTGTAAGCCGCCCCGAGGTTTCGGCAAGGGGCGGCATAGAAATGTTATAATAATAATAAAATTATCCCTTGCGAGATGGAATAAACTTTGCCCTTATTGTCACTTGCATTTTTCCTGTGAGAAGCATGTCAGAATTTGGGGAATGGGGGAGGACTAAATATACTTCTTTGTTGCCAAGCTTGTCAAGCACACTACTGTGTTCTCTTTCCCACCAGGAAGGTCAGACCGCTGGGGGCCATTCTATTTTCTGAAATGATCCCTACTGTCTGTCCATGCTGTCTGACAGATTGAAACAGTTGTCTGTGTCACTGTGCTTTCAATGCTTTTTAAATGCTTCACTTTCCATGAAAGAAGTAAAATATGTAGGAAACAAGAGAAGAAAATGGTAAAGGAGCCACAGTCTTTCCTACATTTTTCCTGTTTTTGTGCTAAGATAACCAATCACAACTAAGTTTTTCCATGACCAAGACAATAATAAATATGTTGCTGTCTACTATTTATTATTACTAGTCTTGAGTCTTTTGAAAACTAGGCTAATACAATGATTAAGCATCTGCAGTGTTTCAATGGTTAGAGTGAAATAGCAGGCTTCCTTTGTTCACTTACATTTCAGTTTAATATATTTTGATCTGAGGTATATATAAAGCCTGAAGAAATTAGTGCTGTGCTGAACCTTGAATACTCTCCAGATAATTGAACTAATTAAATCTTTACCAACATTAACACAACTCCAGCATTCCTCGGACAGTGGTTAATTATTACAGGAACATGGCAAGCTTCAACTAAACAGATGAAAATAGAGTCCTGTGGAATGGTTATTGAGTTTATTCTTTATTCATCTTTTGATAAGGTTTAATTAAAACTGCCTCTCTCCATTGTGCTGAGAATGAATGTGCTTGTTTTCTTAGTGAAAGCCAAATTATTCACTTCAGCCATGGTTCAGCAATCAAAGCTGTCTCAAAGTTTTGGGTTATACTGTAGCTGTGGAGATATAATTGCTGAAACTCTGTCTACGAAGGCGTTATTATTTTTTAGCTTCCTTATTATTTTTAATTTGCTTTGAATAATTGCTGCATCTTTTTTCAGCCAGTGTGACATTTTTCAAATGTTGATGATATATATACATAGTAAAAGCTCTGGCTGGGACATTTTAAAAACTCAGAATAGGTATTTAAGGCATCCTCTGTCAAAATAGTGAGACCATTATTTTAAAATGGTTGTTGCAAGTAGTAATTTTTAAACTTGCCATCATTTTGAGCAAAAACACCACACTTGCTCAGAATATAGACTTGAACTTGAATATGAAAAAATAGCCATGACTGTGTTTTTGTCATGATATAGAACTGAAATAGTGACTCATAACATAGGCATACCAGGCAGTGATTCATTTTAAAGTAAAAGGTGTTAAAAGTACTGATGCCAAGCAAGTTTATAAGGTCAGGCACACTTTTTCCAAACATGCAGTTCCATTTGCTGGCTGCAGATAGCCAAATTGAATGAGGTTACCATTGTGTATGCTACTTGGTTTTTGGAAACTTCATACCTGGGTGCCATTTTAAACATATGGTGGGATTAAGGTTGATATTATGGAAAAAAATGTTAATTTCTTAGTTAAAGGCAAAGTCAACATCAGAATGTATGAATTTGTTCAAAACCTGTTATGTGTGCTCATAGCTGGTGGCATGAACAATTAATAAATCTAATTGTAAGTAATCTTTTCTTAAGGCAACGCATGTTGTACAATTGAGAAAGACACAACAGCAAATTCTTAGAATCAGTCTGAGCACTTTGAAAGGCTGAAAGGAGGGTAGTGATTCTCAGTATCATGGAGCTATAATACTGTTCCTTGTCATGACTGCCACTTAATGGCAATGAGCAGTCAAACAACCTGCTGCAGTGAAGGACTTGCACTGCTTTCTGTCTTTTGCAATTGCTATATTTTCATTATTCACTGTTCTATCAGACAAAGGCTCAACTGGCAGGACTCTGTCACCATATGCAGTCTTAGGCACAGGACACTGAGCCTATCATGTTGGTGCAACAAATTTTGTATAAAGCACAGGCAAATTGTTAAATTTCTCTTTTCCTGTTCAGTGGAACTCAGCATTTCACAGAAGCCTTACTCTATGTATGAAGTTTTAAATAAGGGTGGCAAAGTTGTAGTCCTTCAGAAGTTTTGGGCTCTAGTTCCCATTGTCAGTTCTAGCTAGGGATGCCTGGAAGGCCATAAATTGCCTGCTTTTGTTTTAAATAATCTGTTTCAAAGGTTTCAGATGGACTTAGTTTGAAGATAAGGCATTTTAAAGTCTTGTATATGTTTTTTTGCTCAAAAAAGCTATTCACCTATGTATTGTTAGCAATCCTGTGAAAAACTTTACAGGTGAGCATGTTTTCCCAAATGGGGCAAAAATCTCTGGCAGATTTTTATCAAGAAAATGATGTGAAAAGAATGGGTTAAACTTTTCTTTTTCTGAAGTCCTGATTTGAACTGGGGCTACTTTTGAGCTTTCCTCTGCAGAAGTGCAACAACATGAGCGTTCCAACCATAGGTTCTAATTTGGCCATACAGATAAACTACTACTACACTACCTGATAGCCAGGTATTATGAGCAATTTATTGCATTTCAATATCATTTGAAGGAGAATTATGATTTCTGTATACTTAAAAAAAGAAAAGTAAGACATATTTTTTTGATTGTAATTATATAACAGAAAAGGGCAGATAAAGCATTTTGCCTTATTAATACAGCTGTAATTTTCCATCTTACATCTGAAACAAATCTTACTTTTCCAGGAAAAAAATATCCCATAGATGTATGGTTATAGTAAGAACCAAACATCCCTACACCATTTTTTTTACCCTTATAGTGGTAAGCAGTAGAAAGCTGAAGTGTTTATTGGTTAATTCCTGTTTGACTGATACTGGGTCTCCTAAATAGGAAAAAAAAGCTAAAGTAAGATTAAGAAGAAAAACTGCTGAACTTTTTGAAAAGCAACCAAATAAATCAACGAGGGGTGAGGACAGGGTAAGACTGATTATGTAAGAAGAAATTTTAAATATTTATGTTCTAAAATAGTGGCTCTGATCCATCATAGCTGATACAGCACAGCAAAATTCAGTCTTTTGGAATTAAACTGTTTACACAAATGTGATAATGGGGCATGTACATTTGCTATCAGGCTGCTGGTACCCTTCCACATTATGGTTGACATAAGCAGACAGAATAATTGTTCTTTATACTTTGGAATATAAGCTAAATGAATCTTTTCAAATATACAATTTGATGGAAATACACAATTAGGGCTGGATATGCCCAAATCTGGTGACAAACTAGACATAATGCAAGTATTTTCAGGCGCTATCTTTATTCACATGTACCTTTTGTTGTGATACAGACTCTACATTTTGCACCTAGAGTTCATGTTATTCCCCCTTTTTTTCACTTGCACTTTGTGCTCTCTCTCTCTCTCTCTCTCTCACACACACACACACACCACATCCCAAATGCTTTATTCTGAACTTGAGCAGTGAAATAATTGCATGGACATCCATCTATATATAAGCTGTTGCAGTTATTCTAATTGCTGTCAGTATCAGCATACTAGCCTCTGAAGTAGTTCTGTGTTGTTTATTTTATAGATACACCATCTTTTCTCCAAGCAGGTTCGAGTTCGTATCTGTGATATTTCCTGGTCAGAGTTAAATAGCAAGTTGCTTTTTATTTATGCATTAATACAACTATTTCTGAGTTACACTTCAGCCCAATAAGGGCCCCAAAGAAGACTTAACAGTTTCAAACTGTAAATATTGTAACTCAGCAAAATTAAGAACAGGAGCGTTTGAGAGAGAGGTTGGGGTGGGGGAATGAAGCTAACACATGTCAAAAGAACTCTCAGAAGCTGCACAGAGCAAAAATGTTCTGTTGACCTACATGAGGCCTTTATTCTGTGTTTGTGAAGAAACCTCACAGAAGTTTGCCGGTCATCCTCTCAAGGCCTCTTCTGCATTTTCCAGCCATTTCCCCAGATTTTTAACGACTGAGTATAATGCAGTATTTTCCTGGATGGCACCATTATTTGCTACAGGAAAATGGAAAGTCTAAATTCAGTTCCATACTTCAGTGCCACCTTGACTTGTGTAATGAAACATATAGAAAGATGGAGAAGAAAACTGTTGGCGGGGGGTGGGGGAAACTTGTAGAAAGGAATGTTCTTCCTCTTGCAAAACAAAACATAAGATGAAGCCTTGGTAAGACAACATTTTAAAAGCTTCTTATAGAGAAGCTGCACAACTAAAAAAGCAGAGGGGCAGTCTTAGTTTTTTTCTGCCATTTTATGTGCCCAGCTTTTCCCACTGTTGTTGTACCTTGTTTCAGTACCTTGTTTATTTCAGCTTACCAGGTAGATCCCAACATTATGCCAAGGGGCTTCATTCCCACCCGGGTTAACATAATGGCGTGAAGTGGTATGAATTAGTTCTAGGAACAGATATCAGTTACTTGCATGTGAAATACACTGAAAGTTCTGAATTTGAAAGGAACAAGTGCATGAAGCAACTATATACATAGAAAGTGCCATATAGCCATACAGGTGGCCAGGCTAAACCTGCATTCACTGCAGGGGCTGCAGGAGCAGGGAAAAGATCATAAAATAACCCCTTAGGCTTATACAACACTACAGCATCTTTCACAGCTATAGCTATATGAATATGTTAGAAAGAAACTGATTGTACTTTAGAGTGAAACATACTTTAAACTGCTGTGCTTGCAATTGAAACAGACAGGCCCTAACACAATTGTAAACACTACATTCTGCTTGTTCCTATTCCACATTCCTTATCTAGCAACTACAACAACAGTACTATTTTTTTTAGGAATTTAAGATGCCCGAAGTGATGGGGAAAAAACAGTATTGAGAAATGTTCTAATTTAGTTCTTGAAAATCCTTTGTAAGAGGTTTTCTAGGCTTCTAAGCATTATCTAACATAGAGAAGGTTCTGTTCCCTATAATTCTTACTTAATATTAAGCTATCTTCTGAAAAAATGTGTCCCATTTAGATGCTTGTGTAGAAGGATATGACAAATAGTTGTACAGTGCAGTCCTATGCAGATTTACTCAAACGTGAGACTGTACGTTCAGTAAGAGTTTCTCCCAGGTTACTGAGCACAGGACTATAGGCTAAAACCACTTTGAAAACAAATGTAAATGCACCAGGTTCAGATGTAAGTATTATACACACAATATTGAATGTTTCTGGCAGCATCTGAGTAACAGTTGTGCTCCTATGCACTAGTTAACTATAGAACCATCATCATATTGCGATTTTCGCCTATCACTGTGGAAAAAAATAGCAGAATTTAGCTGTGTGAATGGCTTCAAAATGTGTTCAACCTCCCAGTCATCATGTGCCAAAAGCTTTAAATAATTATTTTATCTCCTTTCAGTTTGAAGTATGAGATTGCAATTTATCTTAAAGATTGTTGTCATTTCTCAATGTGGTATACTTGGGGCTGGTTAGTATATTTCTAATAATGTGCTTCAGCTACTGATACAATGAATTCTGTACCAAGGGAATGCACATATTGTCTCTTCTTAGTCTTTTACATAAAGCAATTATTGGGGGCTGCCAGTCTGCATCTGGGCTATGCTGAATTTAGGGTGTACCATTTGAGTTGCTCAGACTTCCCCACTCCTAGCAGCTATTTGCAATAAGAGATCTTCAGGGTAAGTAGAAAGTGCAGGGGGAGGGAAAAATCCTAAGCCAAACTGGAAACCTCCAATACTTTTTTGTGAAGGGTATGGTAATTTTAAGCACGTGCTTAATGTAACATATATTTTGGCCTACTAATGAACATGTTCATAATAACATTGTCAATTTTGGCACTATTAGAACATTGTCCTAACTAATATGTGTATATTCTAGACTGGAAATCCCCTTAATATATGCATTTAAAATAGCAGTTAAAATACAGGGTTAGAACAGTGTTAAATAATAAGCTTCTTCACATCTATTCACTTTTTCAAATGTATTTTAATCCACTAAGAAGCTTATTAATAAAACATTCCATTTACATCTTAAAATGGATTGTTTTTCCTTTTGCAATCTTTTGCAGTTCCTTACTTTGTTCCTTACTTTCTCATTTGGTTCCTCTTCTTGACCTTAAGCGTACAAATGTGTAATGGGGAAAAAAATGATTGACTCACAGAACAGAGATCTCTAGTGTAGTGATTTCATGCTCAGTTGTTGGCTAACAAGCTGCCATAGTTTCATTCAGTGAAGTCCAGTTGCAAAAGATGAAGGACTGTGTAAGGCCCAGCTGCCAAGGTTACAGAGCAGGCTGCTTAAAGCACTTCAGGGTTCACAGTGTGAGGGGAATTGTGTCTGCCCAGCAGGTAAGGAATAGATTTAGACAAAGTCTGTTGTGTACAAGATGCTGACAGACCTAAGCAATTCATAAATCCTCACCAAAATTACAGCATTCTCCTCCCATTCCACTGTGTGCATACTTAACCCTTGCAAAGATGATCTGAAACAACTTGTCTTTCAAAACAGGCATGAAAGATTGAATACTATTTCCGAATACTTTGTAATATGCTGAGAAGTCTAACTACGATAGAACTTGTAGCAGTGCCGATTTATATTTGAAAAGAAAAAAAAAACATTCTTTGTAGCTGAGTGTCTAATTAAACTGTTTTGTATGTAATCAAATATTTGTGTTTGGAATTTTAAGGTCTGTGAACTTTTAATAAAATAGATACTCTTCCTTAAAAGGTTAAGTTATGTTTACATTTGTTCCACCTAGATATGACTTCAGATTTAGAGGTTGGGTTTTCTTTGTAGCTGGAAGACATTCTTCTGTAGAGTACACAAATGTACTCATTAACAGTTGGGGCTAGTATGCTTTAGCTTTTCCAGACATGAATTCTCATGTAATATTTGACATGAACTGATTATGGCTACAACAGCTCTGAATAGCACTTGTGTCAGAATCTGTACCATGATTCACCATATAAGTGCCTGCAGAACCAGGATCAGACTTACAAGATTAGAGGCCATCTAATCATGCTGCACAGCCAGGAGCTCTGGAGATCTTTACATGAGGCTTCCCTGTGCTGTTCAGTTTTGTTCCCGCAATATAGTCCTTTGTATTGCCTGATTCATGTTCCCAATCCTGTCTCCAGTCTTCTCCTTCCTTCAGTTCCTGCTTGTTCCTGACTCTGCTCTTGCATCCGGTCTGGCTTTGTTTTCTCAGGTAAATGATTCTTATTTTTGTCTCTTGTACTGCTACTCTTTGACAAGTATCTGACCCTTGCCCGCTCTTGACCTTGTCCTTGCTTCTGTTTCTGCCATGTCTTGTGGGTATCTGACCCTGTCCTGCTCCTGTGTCTGACTTTGGTTCAGGACCTGCTATACCTTGTTGGTGTCTAACCTTGTTCTGCCTTTGCCCTTGAACCTTCCATGCCTTGCTCAATGTCTGACCCATGCTTGTTTTTCACTTAAGCGTTACTTGTGGCCCTCATGCCATCTCCACCCATCTCCATCACACCTGGTCTGGGTGCCACAGCCTTATAGACACCTGCTTCCTATGTATCAGACTTAACAGATGCTGCAGTTATGGCAGCACACAGTGACAGGACACACTGGGGTCACCATTAGTTATTTCACCCAGAGTGAGTTGTGGTATCTTTTGGATACAGTTTTGGATATGTAGCGCCCATGGCATTGTTGGGATATGCAGGGGTTAAACAACCCTTGCATTTGTTGTTGTCACATGCTGCCAAGCTGTCTCCAATGTATCACCATGAACAAATGCCCTCTTAACAGGCCTGTTCTTGACAGTCCTGCTCGCATAAAGTGAATGTTGTGGCTTCCTTTATGGAATCAATCCATCTAATAGTTGATCTTCCTCTTCCACCTTCCTAGCATTACCATCTTCTCCCTAAGTGTTACCTTCTCATGATATGCTCAAAGTACAACCACATTTTTGTTACTTTTACTTCCTAGCAAAGATTATTTAGACCCACCTGTTCATTATTCTGTCAGTTCAGGATATCTGTAAAACTTTCCTCCAGCACCATGTTTCAAAAGCACCCATTTTCCTCCTGGCAACTTTTCTCACTGTTCAGCTGTTACACCCATACATAGTAATTGGGAATACAAGTGTCACATTACTTATTTTCAAGTTGCCTCATTGTCTCTGCCTTGAGTTGGTCCCTTTCCTCCTTTCTTCCAGTTATCAGACTCAGGATAATCCTCTGAAGTGCAGTTCTTTTATTCAAACTGAACAGATGCAAGAACAGTATGAACTCTAAATAACCTTCTGCCACAGCTGAAGAAGAAGTATCTGCCCATGTAAAGAGTTGAATCAAAACTGAAAACTCCCCTCCTGACCATCCGTTTCAGTAAAGCTTCTGAATCCATTCTCAGGGTGACTCTTGCTGCTTGAGGGCAAGATAGCAGAAATGACTAACACTCTTTAAATGAGCAGCTTGTTTCTCCTATTACCTCCCAACTGGATCAAGGACTAGGTTAGGGTTAGGCTCCCCCTACCATCCTGAAAACTTTTCCACCCCTTCCAAAGCAGACTGAATCTCACATTCAACCTGAGAAACTTCACCAGGTAACCTTGAAACTTCAAATTCCCCCTCCCCACCATGGCTCATTCAGGGTTAAATAGCATTCACATAACATGACAACCAGTGGGATGTTGTGCTGTGCAAACCCATACCACTTCCTTCAGAGGGGCTTGTTCAAGGGCAGCATGCCACTGTGACAACCCACGGCTTGTATTAGGGGTCATTCAATCCACTGTCAGTTGCTGTGTTAACCAAACCAGGCAACTGACTCAGTGGGAGGTCCAGGGGAGTAGCAAATGAGCCACTGCAAGAGCAACAAAAAGGAAAAAAAAGGTAGGACAAAAAGATGGAATGCATTTTGATTGGTAGTGCTGGGAGCCCTCTGTTGGAAGCATCTCTGGTTCAGGCATAAAGCTAAACCATAGTTAGTTTTATTTCCATAAATCTGTTCGCTCCTCCAGAGTAGCCAAATGGCAGTAAATGTTCAGTACCCACTTTCATTTTAATCTAGCCACAGCTTGTCCGTTTATCTGAACAAACTACAAGATCAGAAACTGCAAATTACTAAGTGCTTAAAAATGGATCTGATGTCTCTTATTATTCCTCCCACTCCTCCTTAAAAACACACAGCTAAAATATCTCTATTTAATGACATTTCAGTTAATCATATGCTGTTGTCACTTAACCCTGCAGAAATAGAACTTCCAGTGTTTGAAAGAGTTTCACAAAGTTCATTTTTTGTATTTTGTTCTTGTCCATTTTCATCCAATTGAAACTCCTGAACCATATAATGGAACTACATAATATATTTGACACTTATAAAATTAAACATAAAGAACAGTTGACTAGGACATTTCTGTTTGTGTCAACAATCTCCCACCCCCCCATGCAAAAAAAAGTTGCTTTACAGCTTCTTGGTCCAAAGTTTCTCCTTGCATTTTATCAACGCTTATTATTCAAGCTTTGGATATAAAAATAAGAATTTTAAGTAGCACAAACTGAAAGACACAATCTTTGTAGGCTAAGAAAACATTCTTGCCCCTCTAATTTTATAATTTTCAGTCTTAGTTTTTTCATATAATCTTTCCTTTGTACTTCATTAAATTCATAATAATTTCTATATTTTTCTTCACTGTATGGAGCCGAATAACTTTTTAACTTACTTTATTGTCACCATATAACTCCTATCTGGATTCGTTCTTCTTCAAAAGCTTTTTCCATTAAAATCCCATCCCCATTTGATTTATTTTACTAAAAGGGAATGCAGTAATATAGGATTTATGAGGTGAAAGAGCCAGTGAGCTTTGAAAGAAAAATGTATAGGCTGTAAGGAAACAAATGGAGCACACAAGCATTCTCATGAGCAGGAAGCTCAAAAGCAATAATTAGCCAATGAATAATACACTGTTTCTTCATAGCAAATCACACGTTCATTTGCAAACAATAATATTTAGAAAGATTGAACATGTGCTGTCAAAATAGTTCATAAAAACAGAGTATTATATTTGGTTAAAATCCCACCTTTTTGGCCCCTAAAGTCTCCTCCCTTCAAAAAATTATATGTTCCTTCATGGTGCCATTTATTTGCTCCTTCACTTTAGAAGTCATCCCACTAACATACCTCTACTAACATTTTCTTTTGAAATTAGCGCTATGATAGTATTTCTTATTAAATAAATGTTAGTTTAATAAATAAAATCCCACCTGTAGCCTTTGATATCTCCAGTTTGATATACTAAATAACTTAAAATGTTCCTTAGACCAGATTTATCCTTTCTTTAACTTTTTGGGTACAAAATTTGACACAGAATATTACTTGCTTTTAGAATACAAGGAGAGGTGGTTGCTAGTCCAACTAAATTCTGAATAATGTGTGTATTTGCTTGTCAAGGCAGTTAGCATAATATAAGAATAAAATACAATAATACATTTGCTGTTGACAATAAAATTGCAGTTATAATTGACCTGGTCACATCTCAGAGAAGAGGTAGGATACCTTAAACTCAAAACAATAGAAGTTTGCCTGATCTTAATTGTCGGCACATTGCAGAATACTTGCCATCTGCTATTTAGTGTTTCAGCGCTAAATTTCCAAGTGTGAGTTCTACTGAGGGGAACCTCAGGAACATTATGCATAATAAGAACCATTCCATATGAGAATTGCAGAGACCAGACATGATCATACAGGGTGAAGCAATCCATAAGGAAACCTGGTCTTGTAATCCTCTCCAAAATTGAGCAGTCTTGACTACCACAGTTGGGACCAATTTGGCCAAGTCAGTCATAAATAATAATGTAAGGGGAGGTTTCCCAAATGAGTTTTTATTTATTTTTATTGTGTGTTACAAAACAAAACCTAAACCACACATTGAAGAGAAAAAGAAAGGGAGAAGTAAGCTAAACCATTGCAGACATTACAATAAGAGATCCATAACATGAATTACATGTATGTTGTATATCTTTATGCATTTGTATATAGCAAAGTATACTACTGTTGTTAATAGTAATTATACATAAACTTCAACAAGTCTAGCCCAGATATCCATTTATTTATCCATGTGTAAATTGTGCTTAAGGGCACCTGTTTGGAAATTGACTGTTTTGTTAATTCTTTCACCGATTGTGCTATCTTTAATTCTTTGATATCTTTATGTGTTTGCTCCTCCACCCTATGTTATCAGTTAGTTGTTTATCCTTCTAATGTTGTAGTATTAGTTTTTTAGCTGCCAAAAGAAAGTGGAAGATCCTTGAGCTAAATTCCAAGGGAAGAAAAGGTAGTTAAGCTAGATATGTATATCAGTGAATATTAATATTCTATCGGAATATTTATCTGAATTATCTCCTCCCAAAAGGCAACTTTCATTAAGCATTGACAAAACATATGTAAAAGAGAAGCACTGGGGCATTACACATCCAACAATTGGCCAAATTGGTTAAGGCCTTATCGTTATAGCTGAATTCAACAAAACCTAAGACCTATTATCCCTTCCAAAATACATAACAATGGACAATGATGGAGCAAAATGGGGTGCACCAATTTATTATTCCATTCTTGTTTAATATCCTGTGTAACATATTTATTCATGGATAATAGATATTTGTACACCTGAAGTGTAAGCTGATGTAGCTGCTCAGCCTCGAATAGCATAGGTGACTCTGTAAAAGCAGGAAAGCCAAATTTTTCAATTGCATGTATTGCCCTGCAGCTATAGCTGGCAGTTTGTAATTGCCAGGCAGAAAAGAAAATGGTAGAAAGCTATCAGTATCAGCAAGCTTTTGCTTCAGGTAAAACTCAGCCTGTTCACCCAAGTCCACAAAACAAATGTTTTATGCCAAATTTTAACTCCAGATTTCCCTATGAAGTTGATTTTGCACATGAAAATATGTGCAGCACTTCTTGAACTGCTGTAAATGTAGGAGGAACGTTATTTCTTTTAGTGTAGCCAGAATCCATTTGGGAAGAATATCCAAACATGAAGATCAAAGGACTGACCAGGGACAGGAATCTTAAGTGGAATAGGCCAAAATCTAGTACAGGTCAACAGACAGGCCTTATGATATAAAGCTGCAGTTCCCAAACGTGTTCTCTGGAACCCTAGGGTTCTGCAAATGCTTCATAGGGATTCCACAAAAAATCTCAAAAACCATATTTAAAATGAATTAATAATTACTACTTTCAGTGGTTTCCAATGGAGAAGTTTCTTTGGAATCCATGGGCAATCATAGAAAGTTAAATTCACCTGGTCACCAAGAGGTGTACCTATTCCAGTAGTTCAGCACTGCCTCTTCTACTGAAAATGGCAGAATCCACATTTCCTCCTCCTCCTGCCTAAAATTGAACAAAAGCATTGAGAATGCATGTAATGGAATGTGCAGGTTTTATAAATAATGTTTATCAGATATGTTTAAATATCCCTACTGTTATGTCTGCCATAGCTTCATTGGCCCCAGCCTTTTGTAAAAGAAGCAGAATAAGACTGCTTTTTGTCAGCATTGGCCTAGCCTAAAGCAGCTAGAATCTCCCACCAGTTCTGTATACCTGCCACTACTTGTTTGGTAAATAAATTTTCTATTCATTTCAACCAAAACAACTCCTAAATAATCCCAAATTCTAAAAACATCAGAAGTAAAGCATTCAGTAAAAGAATTACTGTAAAAGCAGCAAACAAAAGACTTTGAGTGGTGACAATAAAATAGAAATGTACATAATTAATTTTTTAAAACAAAACCTGGGTAAGTTAAATGAAATGAGCTTTACACATGCAGTCATCCCAAGTAAATTTCCAGGAAACTGAAGGTTTCTTGACATCTTTCCAGAATACATTAACTCAGGTATCAATTTTAGTCATTGTGGTGATAGTCAGTGCTTAGGGTAACCATAATTCTTCTTACCAAACTGTGCTCTAGTACAGAGGAACACAGTCTTTTTGACGCTGAGGGCCATACATAATCCTGGGTTTTGGGTTTTGGACTACGTGTGCATGTTCATACAAGTACATTCACAAATGCAGGCATGCACACATAAGCACACATACCAGCTATCCTGTTACATGCCACTTTTTCCTTACTTCTAGCAACAGTGGAGGAACACTACTTTGTATGAGGGCAAATATACATGTGGCACAAGCCTATGTATATTTAGACAGGAAAAGGCTTGTGGGACTTTTTGTGTTTTTGTCTAAATGTGCACAGAATTGTACCTTTAGATGCGTATTACATGAACATTCTTCTGGCAGGAGCTTGAGTAATTAGATATGACTCTTTCCTTCACTAAAACATAGCCATTCCTATAGTAGTACATATTGTTAACCATGGGGTTTGTGCTCCTGTAACAGCAAATAGTTTAATAACGTGACAACTTTCTTTTAAGCTAAACCCTCTGAACAAAATAATGGATTCATAGAACCTATCTCCCATTCATGGAAGGAGTCCTGCAGACTTTGCTCTGGACTACTGCCCAGAACTGAAAAGGAAAACAAAGAGGTCTTAACATTTGTGCAAGACATTGCACAAACAGAAGCATGAGAGCTGTCATAGGATTCCACTGTAGAACCTTTCTATTATACTCTTGTTTAATCTCTTGCAGAACCTCTTGCACAAATGTTTGTAGAACACTGGTAGCTGCCTGCCTGCCTGCCTTCCTGCCTTTTTTGTCCCAGCCTGTTTATGTAACAGCCAAATCTTCTATCAACCAATCTTGATAGAGTTTGTGAAACCCAAATAATATGACTGGTTTGTTTACCTGAGCATATGTAAAGTTGCAGCTCTTTTGTGTTCCTCTTATGTTAATTGAATTATTTATCCATAGAGCATAGTTGTTACTGAAGATAAGCACAATGGGTTCTTTAAATTCTTACATACCTAAAGGATCCAAGACAATTCTATAAAACATCATGTCAGACATTTCTGTTCCCAGGATCTCCTAGTGATCCACGGTTGGGGGTCTCAAAAACAAAACAGTAGTGAGGAAAAAGATACCAACCTGCCACAGATACATGTAGTGTGAAGATGTTTTAGTTTAAAAGAGAGGCAGCTGAGAAACAGTTATTTGATCCCTGCTGCTTGAGGGACAGTAGGAAAAGAACAGTATTTTTGTGATCACTCATCAGTGATCCCTGTGCAGCTTGATTCCAACAGCTGCAGCAAAACCACAGATTGTTATAAGAACATTACAGTGAGGTGGCATTAAGTTGCAAACATGTGTGTTAGTATTGAACACATGTATTGTTGTATTGCTTCCAGACCTAACCCATTAAGTTTGCTCCATTTGTAAAATGAATGCTATCCATGTAATGATTCCATCCCTGTGTCTCACACTCCATGTTTCTGATGTATTGCAACAATTTGTATTACTATCATAAAAATACACACACACACACACACACACAGAATGAGAGAGAGAGCGTGTGCCAGCACCCATGGCAAGATAGTACAAATCTTTATGGAACTGGCTAGGACAGTCGCACTGGCTGACTGCATGCATTGTGTGAGTCTATGAATCCTATTTATATTCAAAAACTGAGTACTAATTGCTATACTGTGCACACACACATCATTCCAGCTAAGAGTCTGACTACATATTGCACATGCATTTATATAACACAGAAAATCTTCTAAAAACAGCTTTGAGATATGGTGATCTGGAATGGGAGAAAAATCACAATTCTTTCCCTGTACTCTGCTTCTTTCCTCCAAATTGCCCTTTCCCTCAACTGCTTTTTTCAGTTGTGAGTTCCAAACACATGGTCATAGTCAATCATACATGGATTTCTAGAAACCATTCAAAGCACATTAAAGTAGTGCATTGAGACTGGTCCACATGGACATGTGTATTGGTTCACATTAGTTACATGCAAACATCTGATTTTGCTATATAATTTGTATCTCTTGTAACTTGATTGACAATAATTTGGTGTCATGAGCTTTTAATCTAGAGTTCTAATGAACTCTGCTGCCCAGTCAGGATGCCTATACTATGCTTCTAAAGTCATTATATCTTCACAATTATGAAATCCTTCTGTTTGAGGGCAGTATGAAATACCATGTAAAACTGTTGTGTGCTGCCCACATGCCCAGCTTCTTTTTTTCTTCTTTGAATGCAGACCATGGTTAAATGTATTATACAGCTTGGCAGTTTGATATCACTTTGACAGACACAAAGTGACCTTCTGTACACACTCCAGTGTACTCTAATCTGTGCTGTCCCAGCTCCCACCCAGCAGGAATTCTGAAATGTTGATGGAACCCTTAGATTTAACAGAGCAGCTGTGCTGACCTTTGACCCTTCACACTGGTTCTGACAGCTGCCTGCCATGTATAGAGGAAATCTCACAGACTTAACATTTCTGTCCTCAAGTAAAGATCTTTAGGTAAATACTCAAACCTGAGCATAGATAACTACTTTAAAAATATTTGAGAAACCTAACTGTATGTATGCTGCAGAAGACATTATGCAATATGCTGTGTAGGCTATGCAAAAAAGTACTTGATGGAAGTAACAAAAACTTTAAAGGACTCTTAAGAGAAAGCTCTAATAAACGTAATGCACGCTGAATGTACCGATCTGAAAATTGTTCATCTTATTTAAGTGTGTTGGGTGCTGCCTATATAGGCTTCTGACATTATACGTGTATGTAGATTAGAACTTTCCAGCAATTGTGGAGCACTTTATTTTTAATGCAAATATTAGAACTTTTTAAGCCAATACCTATATAGGGAAAAATAAAATATAACCCTATCTAACAATATTGCTTTAGCTTTGAGTTCAAATAAAGTTGCTCTTGGGTCAGATTCATCCTCTCTCATAGTGTCTATTCCAGACTTAAACATTGCTAATGATATTTGTGCTGAGTTTCTACTTTCTTTTGCAAAGTTGTCACAGTATTAATTTGATATCCCTTCCACATTTCTGTTGATGTTAGTAGTCTGTTGCTCACTTGCTTTACCTCTGTTGAGCAAGACAACTACTTGATTTCTTTTATCTAGATAAATGTTTCTGTTCAGAAAAGCATGGATTGTTTTTCTCAGAAGTTAAATACAATGGAATTAGCAATGCTGTGATCACTTGTTTCTTCCTTCACAGATGGGTATCTTCCAAATGAAGAATGGCTTTAAACTGCTTAGTAAAAGTCAAATGGGAATAATAGAATTATTTGGTGATTAATTTAAGAGATAGTTGAAAGATTAGACTTCTTCTTATTTGGACTGAGCCTTAGTTGTAAATATGTTGCCTTCTGCTTTTTTCAGAAAACTTCACAGGCTGCTTGTCATTTGGAGCTTTTGGGGATAGGGGTAGAGTATTTGCAAGTGTGTGTTTGAGTCTTGTTTTAAATGCTTGAGTCTAATTAGGAGAAGTAGTTAATGACCCAAGCAATGTCTTTAAATTGATACCATGGTGAAATATGACAGTGACACAGTACCACTTTACAGTACTGTGGACTGAATCTAAGCTAAACTGGTTACATTTCAGTCCCAATGAGATCAATGGGACTAAATTTTTTCATGTCCAATTTGTCAGATTTCAAATGAACTTAAGCATGATTAATATAATTGGCCCAATACAATAGATTCCATTTTCTGTCTGTGTTTTTTTTAATTTTAATTTTTTTGGTGGGGGGGTAATAGGTGAGAAGATAATTCCATCAGTTTAGATAACTATACAGAGGTCTTATTGCTGGAATAATGGGATTAAATCTTCTGCTACAAACATGTACTTTTAGAGCCTTCTGACATGATTAGCAGCACAATATATTTACAAAACTATTTCTAGAATATAACTTTTACCCTTAAAGCATATGATTTCAAAGAAGTTTTTTTAATCCACATTGTGTATTTTGGAAAAGTCCAGTTTTGTTCTATCTTGGAATGAACTTGATTGCCATTGTCTGTCACAGAAATAACTGCTGGATGTCATTCTAGCAGCATGGTTCCGTATTTTCCCCCAGCTGACTCTTCATGTAGCCTTTTAATCTACCTCTCTTGTTTGAATGTTTACATTTGATATATTTAATCCATTGTTGTAGATACTTTACATATAGAGGCTTTGGGATTTACTCAGCAGATGAACTGACATTCCAGTACCCTTAAATAGGCTTTTTCCATTGCTATATTGTTTGATATATGTTAGATCATATTTCTAAAAACATGAAGCTCACAGAAAACATTTGATATAAAATACAAGAACTCATTTCTACATTGAATGTAGCTTATTCTATATTTAACTGTCTAGGTATTTTCTTTTTCAAAATTTAGTGGCTTGATACTACTCGTATACAATTAGGGTTCATAATATAAATGTCTTGAAGTTGATGCTTAAGCAAATTTAATCAAACTTCAAAGTTCAATTGAAAACAAAAAAAAATTATAAAACCCCTTTCTCAGAACCTCATGAAGGGCATTTCTTAACCTTGGGATGGTGTCTCATTCTGGCCAGTTAGACAAAGCCAAGAAGTTGCTTATTCAGGAAGTAGAGCTGTCCTGCCCTATCAGTCTGGATATTTTTACTGAGTTTAGAGGTTGGACTGAACTTGGAGCTGCTCTAAGAACACAGCTCAAGTTGCTTTTTCTTATAGTGCACCCCCGCGGTCCTTACCAGCTTACCTTTCCTAAGACAACAATAAATGTAGTGAGTATTCTAATTCTCCCTCTGGCTCCAGCATTTCTTCACCCTTGGAGGAAAAGGTGGTGGCCAGATCAGGCAACACTTTGTCCAGAGGTATCACAGGGTGCCCTTCGGTATATTTGTCCGGTTCACTGTACCAGCGTGAGGCATTTTTTAATCTCTGCTGACTCTCCTTCAGGGACAGACAGAGGAGCCATAACATCTCTTCTTCCCCAGTGCTACATGGTAAGAAAGAGAGGAAGCCTGCAACAACCTGTAAGCTTCTGGAAGCCTTGTGGATGCAGCAAGGCTTTCCCAAGCTTCCAGTTGTTCAGTGCCAAATAGAGAAGTACCCCAAATATTCAGAAAGATGAGTACTAATCTTACCCCTGCTCCAGTCTGTCAGGAGAAAATGCTACGACTCAATTCACCTCCACAGTCCAAGACCTAGCTGTCCAGCAAATCAGCCAAGCCCAGGGGTGATCCAGAGCCTCTTTCCTTCCTACTAGCAAAAAGAAGAGCAAGAGGAGCAAAGAGGAAGACATTCCAGGGACCTATCTAAGCATAAGTGTAAAAAAGGACCACAAAGCCTGTGAAAGCTTATTTTTTATCTTCATGTTCTATAAAGGGTTTAAAGTTTCTCCATCTGTGTTCTCTGAGACCACTGTCCTTTCACCCAGCTTCTCCACTGTGGAGGAGGTAGAAGGCAAGGGAAAATTTGGCTTTATTCTTATGCATTAACACCTGAGTCCAGTGGGCCAAAGCTTTAATTTTCAGGGTATCTACCACCAGCTCCTTCTCCAAAGATGTCTTCATGTGTGCAGAAGTCCTAGAAGATACAGATTTCACTCCTAAGGCATTAAAGGATAGCTTCAAGAAAATTGGCCTCCTGGTGGACTAGGATTGGTGTTAGATGCACTATAACTTAATGCCAGTGCAATAGCAACACATACTCTTGCAAGAAGAAAAATCTTGCTGCACATCTGCAAAGCAGACACAGGGTATCAATTCTGCCTGTACCATCCCTATTTCTGAAGGGGCCAACCTGGTTGAGAACAAAGGGAGGGGCAGAAACCATTCCTACCACTCAGAAAAATGATGTGACAAATATACTTTTTTCAGACCATCAAATATTCTCGTAGGGCTTGTTATACAGAATAGGGAGCAAGCCTAGATGGAAATGCCCTGCTGAAACTTTTTTCAAAAGAAATCACTCAGGTTTCTCTCATTGGTAATAGCCCCAACTTGCCTTCAGGATTGGGGCAACCTCCAGCACTTCACCCAAGTGTGAAAATGGACCACCATGGAGCTCTGGGTGAGGGAGACAATTAGCAAGGGACACACACTGAAATTTGTTGTTCTGCCTAAGGACAAGGTTGCACCATCTCCTTGATTGTGGGAGCCAATTAAAGATCAGATTTTTATAAAAGCAACAGATGACTTCTTGTTGATCAGGACCATTGTACATATTCTGAACCAAGACTTCTGGTGCAGGGTTTATCCTTTTTTCCCTCAAAAATAAAAAAGACACCCCAGGCCCATTTTAGATCTCAATGGTAGACAAATGACCCAGAAACACTTCAAGATGGAGACTCTCAAATCACCATGAAGGTGGTTTCAGAAGCAGAGGTTCTTGCACCCATTGACCAATTGGAAGTATATCTTCATATTACAGACAAGCCCACCCAAAATTCCAACAATAACCACTATTAATATCAGGCACTTCTATTTGGACTGACCTTGGAACTAAGAATGTTTGGAAAGCTCCCTGTGGCACAGGTAGCACATCTTTGAATAAAAGCAATATGTCTACAGCTAAACCTGGATGATATCTTCAGTCACCCTTAGTGAACAAGTGATAGCAGGACATTCAGACAACCTTAAAACATTGCTTCTACAGGAACTTGAATTCACGGTCAGCTAGGAGAAGAGATATCTGACTCCATCCCAGCAAGTAATCTGTCTGGGAGTGATGCTGAACATGGCAGTATCTCTCACAAAGAAAAGATGTCACAATCTAGTCTCCTTTCTTTTGGGAACAAAAAAGGTGGGTATGATGTGCCTAGCCCAGCTTATAGGAGCTCTGCCAGGACCTAGTTCCCTAGATGTCTGTCAATACACACTCCCTCCAGTACTTCCTTCTTCCTTTCAGGAACAGATGGACATTCAAGTGCACATCAGAATGACAATTTCAAGCAAACTCAAGAAAGAATTCTGCTTGTGGCTGGAGCCAATGAGAAGCAAGTAAGGACAGACCATGGTGATACCAGAGAAGTAAACCATCATGATAAATGCCAGTTTCTTCAGATGGGGGCCAAACTTGGTTACAAGGTGACAGAAAGAACATAGTTGGAAGGAAGTAGATTAAAGAACATCCGTTGCCTCCCTGGAACATTTCAGAGTTTGATGAAGTCAAGTCAACAGCCATAGAATCATAGTAGAGTTGGGGCAAATAAAGCAATAGGTTCCAAACCCCTGACCAATGCAGAACTCCAAATTAAAGAGTTGGCTTTCTAGTTGCATCTTGAATGCCTCTAGTATGGGGGAGTCCATGATCTTCCTAAGTAATTGATCCCATTGACCAGGATAGATAATACTATGACCTGATCACATATAAACAAGGCAGATCTTGGTCATCATTGTTAAATGACATGGCAAAACAGATGTTGTTCTGGATAAAAATTCTTCTACACTTTTTCAGAGTGGAAAATCAGCCAGGAGTAGCAAACCTGATAGCGGATTGGCTCCTGCACATCCATTCAGAAGTCAGAGTTGCAGCTCAGTCCCCAAGTGAATTTTGTTGCAGCCTGATCCCCAAGTTGCAGCTCAATCCCCAGTCTTTCACATCAGTGAAAGAAACACTCAGCTACCACATTTCCAATCCAGCATTTCATGCCTGGCAGATGAAGAAACTAATGCATTAGAACATCAGTGGCCAGGGATGTGAATGAGCGAGTCTCCTGTATGTGCGTCTGCCTTTTTCATATATTGCCACACATGTTCCAAAAGATCAGAAAAAAGTGTTAACAGAAGTGATACTCATTGCTCCTCACTGGCTGAGAGGAGCTCAGCAAGTTTCCTCTTAGAGGCTCCCAGCATAGTGGAATGTGCTTGTATAAGGGTCAACAGTGCATCCGCAGTGAAAGCTGACAGCCGTTAATAACTGTTAAAAGTAGCGGTGTCATAATCTTATATTAAGATTGCTAAACAGCTGCAAAATTGGAGGGGGGTTTCAAATATGAAGTTCTATTTGTGTGATTGGGTTGGTTATTATCCAGTAAAAAGTCAGTATGATTTTTTTTTCATTAAATGAGACACAGTCTGGGCTAAATGATAGCTAAAATGGCTTTCTCAGGTCTTTCCTTGTTAAAAACTAAGAGGTAAAATGTTCTTGTCTATAAGAGCACCCATGACCTGTCAAAAAGAAAAGCCAAAAATAAAAGTTCACAAACCTCATTTATTGTTGGCAAAATGTTTAGCCAAGACTTAATGCAGTAAACAACATGCCTTTTAGGGTCCCAGATCTCCAAATCTCCCATTTATGTATTAGAAGCTAGAACTAAATTAGTGGCTTGGTAAAGAAATTAATGCTATTGCCTTGTTAAATAGATATGACTGCCTTCTCTGTAGTGTACTAAGCCCTTTCCTGAACAAAAATGCATTTTCATGTGCTTGTAGAATTTTTAAAACTATAGCCTACAGTGTACTTTCAGACAGTAGTGAAAATAATAAAGCTGTGGCCCTTTCTAAAGTCAACTGCGATGAAGGCCAAATTAAAATTCAAGGCTTTCTGCTTTTCAGGTCAACACACAAAGGCTCAACAGGCAGCCAGAAACATAAGAAAGTTGTGGCCAGAATTTGTGTGTCCATTTGTGTCCCACTTCCCACTTTTGCCCCACACTTGAGCCATATCTTCCTCCTCCTTAGAGCTATAGAATTGGTCAGAATGCGATTCGGCAGGAACAAACAAGAGCACTTCAGGTTCTCTTGTCCATGTCCACCAACTAAGCAGCCAAACAGCTTCCTTCCCTTCCCTTCGTTATGTAGTGAAGTTCATGGTAAGTGACACACAGTTATTATTTATTTTTATTTTTTTTAAGACTGCCATTCTGCTCTGTGACAAGCATTGGAACTGATCATGAAGACATGATCAAGAAAAGTAGTAATGACATTTTTGGATGGAATGACTTCGTTTTGAAGTTACATTGTAGTAATGCCCTACACTTGTTCCTATTGCAATTATTGAACCAAGTGTAGTGATAAGTAAATAATTATGGTTAATTTATCTTAGTACTGCAAGTTCTGATAGGAGCAGTTCACCTAGGTAGAGTTACAGGTAAAATAAACATGGATCTTTGAAAATGTTGTATGTTTAGGATTAAAGTAGAAAATAATTTATTATTGAGACATGACATAGGTCCCCGTCTGATCTAGGATTTTCATTTTCAACTATATGCTGGTATCTCAATCTTTTGGCAGTGGAATAAAATGAAGCAATTATTTTATTTTAGGATGGATTTAGGTTTTCTCTTAAACTAGATTTTTTCTGTAATTTTTGTGATTTTTTTTTTCAAATAGATCTGCTATGTAATTCCCAAATTAAATGTCCTCTTTTTCACTGAAAGATCTGAAGTTCCCTGAGGAAAGCTATAGTTTCTTTTCCTCTCCCTGTATTTCTTTTCTTAAATCTTAGTGAAACACATGATCCACAAAGCCTTTTTAATTACCATTTGAATAAGGCTTCACATGAAAAATGACCAGGAAGGAATCTATTATACCTTTTCATGTCTGAGAATGAAACACACCCTGATTCCAGGCACGCACACATAAACTCCTGTCTGAAACATATTTACTTGAAAGCAAGTCCCACTCGTTTCAGTGGGGCTTATTTCGAAGCAAACTGATGTGATGGGGACTTGGATAATACTCATGAGCAAAGTCATATATTTAAAAAACAAATACTAGTTGTTTCATAGTATAGCATAGTAGATTATTAGTAATACAAAAGCTAGTACTATCAAAATGCTATTATTAAATGTTTTCCATAATTCACCCTTTAATAGTAGTGTATAAAAAGAGACTGTGCTGGTTGCAGCACATTACAGAAGGGTGAGAAATACTGCACCAGCCAAATTTCCTTTGCCCCAAATATTATATGGAGACAAGCAATGTGAATCACAAGTGACTTGTGAAATGCAAGTTGAATGCTGGAAATGTGGTCAGCAAGCATTGAAGATAACTTGAAGGATATTTTGCAAGTGGCAACCTTAAAGAAAAATTGGGAGAACTATACCACACAGCTAATTTTTTATTAGTCCCTGGGAAATAATAGATGCACTGAGCTTTCATACAGGAAAGATCTTCGTTTAGTGTCAGAGCACATGCTTTGCATGAAGACACTCCTTGGTTCAATTCCCATCATCTCCACTTGAAGCTGGGAAAGCCCTCTTTGAAGTCTTGAAGAGTCACAGCTAGTGTAGACAATACTTAGCTGGATTATTTTGTGTTGGAGTTTCTAGTCAACAGGTTAAAACAGCTAAAGCAGTGGAGCTGATAGCATGGCTGGCCCTTCGTAATAGGCCTCCCGGTGTTACATAGAAATAATTTTCTCCCATTTCTGCTTCATCTAGTCAGTTCCCTTGGAATTAAGCTTGCCACAGTGCACTGTATCTAACTTAACTGGAAAGGCAAGATAGCCCAATTTTTCTTCATCCATACATCTACTAAATAAATACTTTAAAAAGAATTGTTTTCAAATATTTGGTTCAATTAGGATCCATTTGCAAATTCTTAATATTCAGTTTTTGTCACTTTTCCTCAATTTCCTTAAACAAAATAGGACGTAACAAATTGACTCTAGTTTATTTTTGCAATGTGAAGAATTGGAAAAAATTAAACTTGTGCTTGTATAAAATGGAATGCCAATTGAATTATGTCCTTAGTAGCTTCCTGTTAATTTCTAATAAACAATGGCACTAAATTGGCTTGCATGATTTAGCACAGGAACAGAATCCTTATAGCTACAGTCAGGCTAGAATGGGTATAACTATCAGTAATATGACCATTAACTCAACTTTGCTGCTAACATTACTGTAGCTATGAATAAAAATGTAGCTAATAGGGAGCTGCCTGCAATGATCCTGGCCTGAGGAAAAATTGCAGAGTTAAGCTAACACTCCTTGTTTTATTGTGCAAAAGAGCATTTACCTTTAAAATTAGAAACATGAAACTGTATGTAATCAAGTGCTTTATGAGGCAGGAAGGTTACATGTTTGTAGTTATTTGCAATCTGTGTATATAAGTATATATGTACACAAGTGTACTAATAAAAGAATATAGATATAATTCATGTGCATAAGCATAAAAGGAAAGAGGAGGGGAAGCCAGATTTATTCGAGGCTGGCCAGGTTTAATTTGCGTCTGCTCGTATTTAGCACTTAAAGTTTCTTACATTCAGTTTGCTCAGAAGCGTGATGAAGTGTTTCTTGCTTCTGACTCAAATCAGAAATGCATGAAGTGCAGCTGCAGAGATAATACATTCTCCCCAAAGGCTTTGGCTGAGCAAATTAGGTGTCAATGGGGTGCCTGCGCAGGCAGTACTCTCTCTAATTAGTCTCTTGAGCCTGGTTGGTGGCGAGAATAAGATGATCTAATCAATTGGTCTGTGTCTGATGGTACGTGTAAAAATCCTACCAGGCAGAGCTGTCTCCCACAGGTCACTCACCTGCACAGCAGGACTGCTCATTTTCATTTTTCATCTCTTCTATCACATGATGCTGACAGTTGGTTTTAAGAAAATTGAATTAAAAAAAAGGAAATCTGGTTCATAGGGCATCTGGGTCAGAATGGCATTGCATTATGGGTATTGGTGATCCAGTTCATTAACATGTATAGCGGTAGAGGTGCAAAAAGTTGTTCACTAAATGCATGTTTTTGTCAGTAACAGAATTTCTTTAAACAGCTGTTTCACCAAAGATAACTTCAGTAAAATGTGAGCAAGGAAACAGTTGCCCAGTACATTAGAGGGTATGGTATTTATGCCTAATTAAATCAGGAAAGGAGTGTTATATAAAGGGAAATGTGGCATCCTTTTCATTATCCCTTTTCTTTAAAAAAAGTGTGATTGGAAGATGGAGCAGTATTTCTAGCCAGCTGCACTGCAAAGTGCATTGACCCCTGGAGGTATTCAGCACGCTAAGAACACTGGAAGGCCTTCCCCATCCCATATCTCTGGCTTCATGGCCAAGAGATCTCCATCTTAGGAGTCATGTCCAATAGTGGCACCTAAATCTTTTTTTTTTTAAGTTGGGGACTAATATTCAGGAAATAAAGACCCCTTCCTTACCACTGCATGCCTTGCACTAGGATTGCTATTGATTTTTTTTTCTCTGTTCTCCTCAAACCAGCAGCAACAATATTTTGCAGTTGTTGCGGCTTATTTGTTTGTGATAAAATCAAAAATAGCTTTCCTTGGTTAAGAGAAAAGAGGCGTCATATGGCATAGGATTTGTATAGAGGATAAAAAGATGATTATGTTGGTTTTTCAGCCTTTCAGCTGCATTCTGAACATCCTTATTGCAGTCAAGATGTTCTGCGAAATCAAACCTACAAACATTTGCATTCATACTCCTCAGCATTTCTGTTTTCTTCTGCTTTCTCCCCAAACTGTGAAATGTACTTCATCAGGAACTATGATTGGTCCTCACTCTCTGGCTTTTAGAAAGGGCATTATCCATCTAACTCATGAGTCTGCGGGCTGGATCCAGCCTCTCATGCCCATCTAACCGGCCCGCCCCAGAGGTTTTGCACTTGCTGCGCACGCGCGGCTTGCTCACAGGGAGATCATTTTGAACTCGCGCAGAGAAAATGATCTCCTTGTGAGCAAGCTGCTGCCTCGCCACCTGCGTCCCCCCCACCTCGCCGTGTGCGCACCCCGCCCCCTCACCAGCCCCCCTCCCCCCACCAGCACCACTTTGGTGGCCCACACCCACCACCAGCACCTTTCAACTGGCCCCCCTACTGAAAAAGGTGAGGACCCTGATCTAACTAATAGTTAAATGTACTTTAACATTTAATTTTAATGTTTAAACATTTTAAACATTTTAATTTTCTTCTGTTGTTACTTTGTTCATTTTCTTAGTAAATAACATTGTATACACATTTTAAAAAGAAGAATGGTTATCATAATAAACTTAAAATTAAAAGTTCATTTTTAAGGCAATCAGTTTAAATGTCAAAAGGACTTTTTAGGATATCTTAAAACATTTTTCTAGGGAAATCAGAATCAGCAACTACTGAATTTTTTAGAGGTTGTTTCCATATGGAAGATATAACTGGAGGCCATATCGCAATCTGTGAAGTATCCAAGAAAAATGTTGAATCTGTCCAATCAGGAAAAGAAATTAAACATTCTTCTAAGATATTTGAGGGGTGTACAAGAACGAAATTTGAGAAGCAAGAGTGCAGAGATGCTGAAAATCATCCTCTATTATTTAGGATGTCTGTGAAATGATGTTGCATATTTGTTACTTGGCATTGAATAAAACTCTAGAATTTGCTTCTTATGTGTTAAATTGGCCTTTCCATTGGGAATTTCTAATTCTTTTGGCAGTGCAAAATAGTGGAATATTTTGGTGATCAGCCCCCAGCTAGTTCTGTTGATTCTCCTCACCAACATCAGTAATTGCATGTTTGAAACTATGAGATTTCTCTGCAGGAATTAAGGGAGAGAAAACTGCTTTGATCACACTTCTTAAAGCACAGTAATTTTTTTACAAATGTGAATACAGTTGTCATAGCTCTTTCTAAATCTAGTGTCTAGTCTCAAAAGCAAAATGTTTGGCCAGGAGAGGGCAATCTTTATGTTTACCCTCTAGGTCATTTCTAGAGCATTGCTCAAACAATATACTCCCCACAAGAGATATTAGAAATGGACTTGACTCTGGGGGTTGTAAGAAATGATGTAAATCTGAAGCATGCTCTTGATAAAACTTGGTAGCTAAAGTGTGTTGGATTTGGATCCTACTTTGGTTGGGATAGAAATAGAAAGTAGGAATGGCATAGTTTTACTACCTTTGGTACTCTATATTATGAAATGTTTTTCATAATTTTTATTGCTGTTTCCTTACAGGAATTAAGATCACAAGACTAGAGGAGAGAAACAAAACCTAATGAGAGCTCCAAAACTATGAAGATACCATGGTCCTGTTTCTTTTCTCAGAGGTGGATTTCTGTAACAGGAAAAATGATGCTGGCAAGATCTTGTTCCCATATCCCTCTCAGTTTATTTAAAACCTTGCACGTGTTTTGATACTTTGTGACTTCAGAAACCTCTGTGAAAACTAAGGGGCTTTTTTTTCTTACTGATATGCAGCATGTTCTTTCTTCTTGGCATTTTATGTTTGGTTTTATTTGGTTTTTCTACTGCAGCGCACCACTCTTGTGAAGATTTTTATGCTTTCACCATCAGTGTCTTTAATACATTAAGACAATACATTTCGTGTCCATACACTTCCTCAGTAATGTCTGTAGATAAAAGCCAATCATGACATTAAACAACTGGCGTATAAACAAATGAGAAGTTCCACGAATTTTTCAGTTTGTCATAAAAACATCTCTTAAGCTTTACTAAAGTTTGCAAGTTGGTTATGGCACAGTATCTTACAACTGTGTTCATTTCTTACTGTTAGGGAATATCATGTTCCACTCTTTAACCATGGCAATAATTTAAGTTAAAACGCTGAATTTGGGTACTTTGCCTATGTTGCGTAATTTGGCAGATTTCAAAACAGATCTGCATATATATACATATATATATATATATACATATGATATTATTGATAAATTCAAATATACTACCCCCTTTTTAGAAAAAGGGACTTTTCCTGTTTTTGTGGTTCCATTTCTACTTTTTCATATAGTTTAGTTAAAAAATATTTTCTAAGAAGGAAAATAGAGATGATGGAGAAATGAGTTTACATTAGGATAAGCACTATGGTATAGAAACTCTAGTTGCTGAATGAGCCATTTAAAAAAAACCCTAGTTTTGAATACTCATCCAAATTCCAAATATTTGCTCTTCCAAACCAAAGCATCTTTCCAGTTATTTTTCTAAGATACTCTGTTATCATTGAATAATACTACTTCAAAGAGGATTTTCCCCAATAATTGTTCAAATTTTTAAAGATAGGCACAACTATGAATTAATTGGAGGGTCTTTAGTTCTCCTCCTTTTGTGGTAGAAGGGAAGATGGAACTCATGTGAATCTTAAGGACTGTGGCTGCTTTAGCTTGCCTCATATCATCCCTAATATGATTGATAGCTGTTCAGTTCTAGGAGATGGGAAATACCAGAAAACCAATAAATGAATGTCCTTAGAGTGGGGATTTCTCAGTCATTTTATTCAACACAGAAAGCTATATTGTCTCCCTATTACATCAGCTACCCAAAAAACACCTATTTTTGTAACACCTTGACTACAGCATCTAAAGCTTGTTAGAGAAAGGATAAAGGACCCATTCTGCATTTTCTTTCTTAAACTGATGGCTTAATAATAGATTTGACAGTACTTGATCTTTCAAAATACTTACTTTTAGCATAAGAAAACAATGGTAATTCTTGTTCTGCTGTGATAATTTTCCTGGTAGTTAAGCATGTATCTCTATTGTGGCCAGGACAGTTTTACTACCTAAGTACTTCTTAGGGTAGTAAATATCTACTTTGCTTAAATATCTTGAAATTCATTTGTATATCTGTTAAAACAGATAATCACAAAATCTGATGGAAAAATTTGAACAGAACACAAATGCCTTAACTATGATTTGCTATGAGTTTCATACTCAAATTTTATAAGAAATTTTATTTGACAAATTAGGTGATATATTCAGTTGGCTGTTTCAAGATGAGGGTCTCTTTGTAAAACAAGTATCAGTGCTTGCAAAAGTGTGAAGAATCTTTGAAAATGTAACAAAGGTTTCAATTAAGAAAATGAGGGTAGATCCTGTAAATCTCTTACTTTGGCAGCATAAGGAGGGATCGAAGTAATTATGCCCTGCCTGAAGTGGATGATGGTTTGAGGTAGAGAGTGACTCCACTGATGTGCTCCCTTCCTTGAGCTAAATGCCTAGCACCTTAGTATCTACAATAAATCAGACATTCAGGGTTTTTGCGTAGGTTTTTTTAGTGTGTGTGTGTGCTTGCATGCTTTCAGCACTTCTTTTTTAAAATAGCCATTGGTCCCATTGAACACATTGACTAATATTCCCCCAGTTATCATCTTTCAGTCTTAGAGTCTGTTCCCACTGCAAACATATCATTCCAGACAATATGTTTTTAATCCAGGAGTCTTGCTTTAGGGAAAGGAGAATAGACTTGAGGTCAGGAAAACCCCTGCCTTAGCATATCCTCATTTCCATCTTCTTCCACACAACAACCCAAATGAGGGTTCCAGCTGTTTAGCTCAAAGGTCAATATATTGGGAAGGCATCCTCCCTATTCAGCACAGACTGAAGTAGAAAACAGTAGCACTCCTTGAGCCCCTTGTTTCTGGAAGCATGGAGTCCTGTTGCACCTACTCACATACAATGAACATTGTTCCACCCAAAGTGGTAGGCACAGTCAAGGTAGTTTCCTGTACAGGGTGAAGAAATAAGAGGGATGCAACCCAGCTCACCAGATGGCAAAGGGTTTTGGAATGATTTCTCATGAAGTATGGCATGCATAAAACTAAATATCTGCATCCACACAAATTTCCCAAGAAGAATCTGTGATAAAAAGGTTACATTTGTCTCAGATCCTTCCCACAGAACTCAGATGAATCCATGTAGATTTCAATTCCAGTGTCATTGTTCACTTGGATCCTGCCATAGAAATCATTCCAAAAGCATACATGAAAAGGAAATTACTGGTGGGCCTTAAAGAAGTTAAAGTTGGGTTTTCTTTAAGGGAAAGAGATTTCAACTAAATTCAAGCCAAATGAGCTTGACTTTTATAGTGCTTGTTTTCTTGTTATTAGGGAAAAAATAATTATGCTGGAATGCAAGTTAAAAGCTGCAATTTTATGAAAAAATAGCCTAATGTTATGCTGGATCCACATCATTAGGCTGATAGGAAGAAAAATCCAGTGCACTATTAACTAAAGTCCACAACTAACTTAGTAAGTAGTGATTAAGAAATCCAGTACTTTTTAGAGCACAAGCCAAACCTACATAGATTATAGCCCAAAATATTTTCCAACATCCTGTTTCTGATTCTGTTGTTGAATTTCAAGGTAGGGTAAAGTTTTCAGAGCTTCCTGCATAGCTATTTTACCTTTTAATTATTCCTTTAAGAGTCACTCATACAAAATCATTAATTCCCAGAACTCAGTTCTGAAGATGTAAATGCAATTCAGGATGGGTTTGAACACTACATAACATGGGAGTTTACATTTTGCAACTACCTCCATCATTAGCTGTGCAAGGTCTCTTTGCATCTGAACTTTATGCACTTGACTGCAGCAGGAAATGGGGATGTTGAACTTTGGACACAATAAAGCCCTAAAAACCAAGTAGCCATGTCACTTGCACTTCCTGTATTCCCCATATTATGTAATGCCTGAAGCTCATCTGAGCTTTTCAGTATTACAGCAAGAGTCAAGATTTGGTACAATTCTTGTCCCCCTCCTAGGTACTTAAAAGGACACCATGTATATCCATAGTTTTCTGTGTATACATCAATGATTGTGGCCTAATTCTTATATTACTGAAGCAACATGGTTCCCGTGCCTTTCCAGTTAAATTTGAAGGGATAGTCACATGGAATCTTGTTAGTCCCACGTGAATAGGCATAACTACTGCCTGTGTAATCCAACCAGTCCACATTATTCTTTGCTTCAAATGCCACCAGAGCAGTCAAAGAACCATCAATGAGATAGTCAGTGGAAAAGAAGCAGCAACAATGCTGTTTGATAACATATGGATTAGGTCTGTATGGTTGGTAATAGTAGTGAGACAGCCTTCCTGTTCCTTACAAGTCCCTTAAACACACCACTGCTTATTTCAATGGACTTACCTATGAAGATAGGAGATTCTGCAATTGTAAGGAGAGGGAGAGTTGTCAGTTTGAAGTGAAAGTTGGATTGCATCATATGAGAAATAGGGTGGTAATCAATATTACCATAAGTTTCCTTAAGTTAAACCAGGAGATGGTAGCACTTTGCTTCAATGATTGTCTCATTCAGAGCAACCCTACCAAACATACAGAACAGCTGAGCCACATAATAATATTGCTGTTACTCGACTACATAGTATCTTCTGATTCTATTTGTTATTTTATGAATCAGTCGGTATACCACCACAGGGAATGTTAATGCATCATGGCTGGAGAGACTTGGGGTTCAAGTCTTCCTTCTAATGTGTAGATGGACTTTGCACAGGCATTTCCTATTCATCCTGGCTTAATTTAGAACAAGCGTTACCCCTCTCATCCATGAGGGGAAATAGATCTTGATGTGCAGATACCAGCCTACGTGTGGTTTTATAATCTGATATAATTAATTGCGTTTAGACTGTATGGAATGGCACTGAATATGGACACCGTATAAATAAAATTGTGTTCCATTGTTGACAATAACCATGGCCTTCTCTCTTGGCATAAAGATGTGGAGGTAATTCTATATGCTGTTGCCTTGCAATATTCTTAAAAGCAAAAATTGAAATGATGCACTAAGAAATTCCCCAATCCCGCTCCCCAAAAACCTGCACTTCTACAGTGCTACACAAAATCTTCCCTTACTGGGGTTCTTTATATGAGGCACAAAAAGGTGCTCTTTTTAACAGGGGTTTGGTACTCAAACAATGTTAATATTAAGTATGTATACATACATATAGCCACACACTTTAGAATGTCGCTTAGTAAGCAGTATGGTTAAATAAATGTTACATTGTTTTCAATGTGTAATGTGTCTGTATTATGAAAGATGTAATGGTTTGTCAGGTGTTAACTGTTTTCATGTAATATGATATTTAATAAAGTGTAACAGGATTTGTATGCTCCTTGGTGCTTTTATGTACAATTCATAGCATAATTCAGAATTTTAAACTTTAAACTTGAACTTTACACTATTCAGAAATATATAATAGATGAAAGGTGATGTCCTTACGTTTAAGAAATATTAACAGTCCCATTGGCTTTACTGAGAAATTTAGTCTAAATGCTTCGGTAGCAGCACAAAATTATGATTTGTTTGTTCCTTCTGGGTTTGAACTAGTGGTTGCAATGAGGTCTTGAACCAAGAAGACATGACTATAGGAAGTAACCTGCTTGTGCATACCTCTGGGGCCTTATTGTGTTAAGTTACAAGACAACATACAGCAACCAGCTCAAGGCAAACTTATATTTGCATCAAATCAAAATTCTATTAGTAAGTGTGGGCAAACACTAATATTCTTCAAAACAATATCATTTGGTCAAGCAGACACCGTGGCTGTTTAGGTTTCACGTCTCAGAGTTTTTCCCACCTCTCCCCAGATCAGCCTGGCTGCTACCACCAAGGAAGAAGCTTTTGCTGTAATAGCATTGCTGCTCCCCAGAGAAAAGTAAAACCAGAGGGAAGGTGTTTGAGCAACCCTGTGCCACTAGGTTAATGCACAGCTTTTCAGAATAATGGCCATCATTGAAAATCTTAGCAGTGCAAACCCTACAGCGTCAAAACAGCCTGCTGCTACCAGTGGGGGGTGGTGTTATGGGCATTAGCTTTGAGAAGCTTATACAGCACAAGAGGAAGGAGGATAAAGGATACAAATCAGGAAACAACTGACAAGACTTTTTATGAAAAAAAATCCAGGGCTAGTATTTACTGTTCATTCCCTTTGTGAGTAGTTGCATATTGTCTGCAGTGAGTCATGCTGAGCGAGTCGAGCACATTAACTAAGAGCACATTAACTCCCACAGTCATTTTCCCAGAGGTGTTTGCTGGGCAGGTAGAGCACAGAATTCCTAATCACTGTGCTATTCCGAGAAAGATTTTAAAATGGTCATTTTTCAGGACAGACTATAAGCATTCTTGCTTTCTTTAAGAGAAAATATTGTGTCTTGGCTTGGGGAGGGCAGCAGTTTGCTTCAAAACTTCTCTTCCTCATTCAAGGGCAGGGACCGTAACACATGGTGAAAGGAAACAGGTGCTTCTCATCCAGGTGTGATCCCTGTCAGGTAAGTAGAAGTAAGCTTACTCGTACACTGTACCTTAAGCACTGATCAAAATGCTAGGCTCAGTAGTTGGCCTGCCTTCCTGCTTTCAGGAATGGCTAAAAATGCAGCTGCCAAAACAACAGGTGAAGAAAGCTAAGGATGCTCATGCACTACCCCTTGCTCATCATCTACTATCAGCCATAGAATGAATGGAAAACATACACCTAAAAGCCCAAGGGACAATATCCCTGTGGCCAACTTGATGGGAAACAACCATTTATGGAGTTATGATTCAGCTGCTACCTGCTTAAAGCAGAGCATTTTATGAAAATACCAAAGTAGATCTACTTTTCTGCAGTTACTGTGCTGCTTGGTGGAACAGAGAGGCAATGAATGCTTCAGGTAACCTCAAACAGGCTTGCTAGCTCTTGAAATAAAAATGATAATTTGTGTAGGTCCTGGGACTAGAGATGAACTAGCAGTTTCTGACAGGTCTGGGACTGAAATTAAGTTCAGAACCTGTCTTGTATGACTAAGGATGTGATCCAGAGCATGTTTGCAATTAAATTCTAAAATTGCCAGTATCTCTCTGGCTAAGGTTTCCTGCCCAGCCCTAACTTTTTGTTATATTTAAAAGAAGCAGTCAGGTTGGAAATGCAACCAATGTGTATCACACAACCATAGGTTGGCCAGGAGCATTTATTTGTATTTATCCCTTAGTTTGCATTTATCCCTAATCCTAACCCTAACCTCTAAATACAAGTAAGGATCAGGTAGAAAGAGATGTCAAGGCAGTATTCCTGGGACCTGGTGTTCTTCACAACCCCTACAAGCAGCCCTTCAATATGGCAAAGAACAAAGGGCAAAATAGATCCAAAATACATTCCCTTGCTGATAGTGGAGGGTAAGACCACTCAGGGAAGCATCCCTCATTTTCAGCTTTGGTGCATCACATGCTAGGCATTAGATGTGATTTGCATAGCAACTGAAGCAAGGAGAGGCAAAGATAAATAAACCTGATAAGTATTCGCATTATGGTGCAAGGTTTATCAGATCCATCTCACTTAGGCAATACTCTGGAATTCCTACAACAGTTTTTAAAAAAAGTTATGTTTGTATATGCATGTGTGCACAACACTTATTTCACATAAACACTTCATATTAGTAGTTGTTTATGAAGCTAGTTGTTTATGAAGGTTGTCAAAGTTCTTATGCATCTGGTGAGCATTCTACATACTCTATTTAAATCTAGAGCAGTATATCTTGACTTACTATTGGAGGTGTAATGCACCTAATTTTTATTAACCTATATGTTTTGGTAATACAAAACATTCAACTGTTGGCTGCTACTGGAAGGAGATTATAATATAGATAAATTTTGTGCTGAAACACTAATATTTACAAGAGAATGTGTTTTTTTTAACCATTGGCTCATTTGGATCTTTCTTGTAGCATATTCATAAATATATTGAAAGCAATACATCTTTTTACACATATGTAACATATATAGGTCACATCCAACCCATTGTGACCCCATGGCCAACTCCAGGCCTTCCTGCCCTCCACCATTGCCCGGAGTCCACCTAAGCGCACACCGACTGCTTCAGTGACTCCATCTAGTCACCTCATCCTCTGCTGTCCCCTTCTTCACAAGCTACACAAGCCCCTTCGCCAAAACAAGGCAGTGATCCATGAAGGGTATCCCAATAGTACTACCTTGAAAATTTAGGCTTAAAGATTGTGATTTGCCCAATAGTTCTCAGTGTGTATCATCTCTGAGCAGAGATTTGAATCCTAGCAGTGTCAGTACCTGGTTTTGACAGCCTTTGGCAAGTTACCTTCTTACCATTATAACCAGCCAGTACTGTTCCCCCGCCTCTTTCCCAAGATTTCTACCACTTGCATGTTTGTTTGACAGGCAGAAAACCACTGAGTAAACAGGCCGTGGCATCTGCTTCTCTTCGTCTTTGTCCTCACCACCACCACTACTGTTGTCTCCGCCAGAGTGAGAGTCAGGGTGAACAAACAGATTGCCAAGGTAAGAAGACTCCAAGGGGTTTCTTTCAGTGAGCCTCTGTTGGACTGCAAGTGCGAGGAAGGTACCCAAGCATGCCTACCCATGAAACTAGCTCTAAATTCTAGATCTCAGTATCTAACACTCCAGCTATAATATAGGCAACACCACGAATATCACTTTCATTCCCTTTCACCAGAATGTCCCCAATGAAGCATCCTCCTTCAGGTGATACCACGAGGGATGTGGAGAGTGGGAAACTATCTGCAAGAATTGCTGTCTGAACAGTGCAGCAGGAAGCCCTCATCCTAGGGACAATGCCATTTCTGGCAGCAATGTGCATTTGGTCAACGTGAATGACAACTTCATGTTTCCACCAGCCCAGTTCTCTTGAACTCAGAGTTAGGGCTGGATTAGACATGCCTAACTACATAGATTCAAATCCAACTATCCAAATTTTTTGGAATTCTATGGGTTAAGTTCATATAGTGGTGTAGAATTTATTAATAAATTATTAAATATATAGTGCTTTCAAGTGAACTAAAATCTGGTGTAGCACTGTAGCTAAAAATAACCCAATTCGAATCTCACCACAACCATTAGGTATCCTTCTGTAAACTGTTGTCTCTCTGCTTTACTCTCCCCACATCCCATCTATAATACGGGGATAATATGACCCACTTTGCAGGGTGTTGTAAGTGCCTCGAACACTTAAGCAAAATGCTGTATGAATTATAGTAATAACAATAACAGTGGGAAATGTGACAAGAAGCTACTCAGTTTCCATAGAATTGCATTTAAAGCAATTCTTGTATCCAGCTTAAATTTCTGCATTCTATTAGTTGGGTATAAACTAATTACCAGATTCTTGATATGGCCTTTATGCATCTTGTTACTGCTTTATCTTTTCCAGCTAATAGACATTCCTCTTGCTACATCCCCCCACTCCTCTACTTTGTTGTTCCAGTAACTGGCATATTCAATCTATAACTAAATAATTGGTCAGGAAAGGCAATGCAAAGGAATGGGATTGGAGGTTGGCTATAAAACAGAAATTATGCTATCTTTTTAGTCATGCCCACTTCAGTATTTTGGCTTTTCTGCATATTCTGCCTGAGGAAAAGGCTTCCACATATGTATCACTCCTATTATTTTGAAATGCAATTCTGGTAGAATCTTAAAACAAACTGCCTTGAAGGGTAAAAGAGTCCTTTCTTGCCCAAGGTCAGAAATTCTCGGAATTAGTTCCTCCACAATCAAGTCTGTGTTTTGGGATGGGAATCATCTCATGAAAAACATAAAGTCATGCACAGACTTCTCCAGAATCCTGACTCTGTCTTCTCATCAATGGCAAGTGCACAAGCTGTGCATTTTAACAGCACCAAGTGAGCCGACTGTTGAGACTGTTGATGCCCGGTTGGACATTTGGGAGCTGCCTGCTGTCTCGCATTTCCTGCTAAGAGCCCTTGGGGGAACATAAGGGCAGGGACAGTGGAGAAAAAATGGATATCTGGCAGAGGCAGACAGAGACAGAGAGGAATAGAAATGATGGCAGTGGAAAGATAAAGCAACCATTTGGAGAAAGGGGAAGAATGGGAGCAAATTTATCACTAAGAAAATACATATTTTTATAGACAAGGAAAATAAGAAATGTTAAAGGGCACAAAATTAATTGGCATGGACATACTGTAACAAATAAGGCAAACTTAACATCATACTGATTTACAGTTAAGGAAACAATAGCGTGGAACCCTGACTAGGATGGATGGATGGATTGCTATATGTTTCCTAATTCCTCAAGTACTGAAAAGCTCCAGGAACCACCTAAGAACATGAGACTACTGAATCTGAGCAAAGGCTTCTTTGGTTTGATATTCTACCCATTCTCTACCCGACTGCTATTTAGAGGCATCCTGCCTCTGATTCTAGAAGTAGCATGTAGCCCTCTGGACTAGGTGCCATTAATAGCTTTATCTTCCACAAATTGTCTAATTTTATTCTGCATTTGTTGATATTTACAGATGCTCTTGAGGAAGGCATTTGAACCTCCTTCAGGGCTGGTACCAAGGTAAGCATGGTTGGACATCTGGTGAGGGCCCACAGTTCTGACAAAGCCTAATGATGAGAGCCCCTTGGATTTGCTCTTCTTCTTCACTACTGAAACCTGCTTGTACACTTGCCTCTTGCTTTGGCCCAGACACCAACGAGGATGAGAAAAGGGAGCAGTGTTTGTTTACTGCCTGTTTATTCATTGGTTTGGAACCTGTTCGGCAAGCAAGTGGTAGTAATGGTGAGAAAGAGGAGCAGGGGACCATACAGGTTAGAAGGTAGACTCCCTGAAAGGCCAAGGGAGGGCCTGCAACCAGCACTTCCCCCTCAAAAGAACATTTTCTAGGATTCTTTTTAGTGCTGGACAGCTGAGACTGGTAGCTGCCATTTTAACATCCTGCAATGCCTCAAGCATTGCTCTGTTGCATTATGGGAAATTCCAGTGACAGCTCCCAGTTGTCTGTTAGAGTGATCTGTCTAACTCTGGTTAGAGTGATTCTGCTGCATGTAACCCCATCAGCTGTTGCCCAACAATAGAAGGGGTCCATAGTGCACATTTTGCTGATGCCCTCCTCAGACTCAAAGCCAACCTTGGGTAGGGAGTCAGTGTATGTGATTCATCCAAGCACATTTATCAGGAGGATACAGTAACTACAGCACCAAGTTTATGTGTGAAGGAAAAGATATGTTAATATCACCATTAAAAACTGTTTTGTTTTGTTTTTGTTTTTTTGTCCCTGTGGAGTTTGTTCACATGTTCACCTTTCAGAAATCAAGTCATGTACACCAGTGATGTAGTGCTAAAGGCTGAAGTTCTGGCACCGACCACCCCCAAAGCCCCACCCCAAGAAGTGGCCAAAAATGCAGGCGGCTAAGCCAATCTAGCAAATCAAGCTGTTCTAGTAAATTTAATTTCCAACCAGAACAGGTATTTTGTAAAGCCAACAGCTCTTGATTGCAAATTCACGACAAACCCACCTCAAAATACTTTGTATTACAACAGGGACTGATATGCTGTTGCTGGGAAAATTCATCTTTCATCCCCCTTTCCTTGGCTACTGTGAGGATTGCAGCTAAGCTCAGAGGGAACAGGGAAGCCCGAATAGGGTGGCAGATGACTTCAGCATCCCTGTTGATCAAAAGGCCCTGGCACTGCACCCAGCAAGCCCTGGCTCCGTTAAAGTACACACAACAAGTATGGACAAGCTCTGCTAAATTAAACTAGAGAGTGTTCTTCTCCAAACAGATACTTGCCGGGGAGTGTTCAATTTGGACATATAGCTAAGTACAGTAATTCTTGCAAATTACAATGTCAAGTAGCATAACTCAAGATCAATTTCCATTAACCTAATATTAACTCTGTTTTTCCACAATTAATTCTCATCTCCAATCATTTCTGTCTCTTTCCAGATAATTTTACAGGCAGCTTTGGATGCTTCTTTGCTCTTTATTGTCAGGACAGCTTCTCTTGTATTGCACCTGGGCTTCTTTTCAAGGTTTCTGGAGGAAATGTGAATCCATTTGAGGGTGAAACAGAACAACACCTGCATTTCTCACTCACTGTAAGACAGCATGTCTCAAAGGACAGTCAAAGCAGGTGGTTTGGCCCTTGAGCTCTTCAAACAAGCTGCAGCTTGAGGGGGGAAACCCCAGGAGGAGTTTCCTGCCGCTCCGGCTCTGTCTGCTGCATCTCTATAACTCACTTACTAGAGAGTTTATCCTGCATGCATTTTTGTTCCTTTTGTGATTCTCTGCTTGTTGAGAAAATGATAGATCAGGGTCATAGATGCCATTTCCTAAAATCAAAAGTCCAAAGCTTACTTTGCATGGGGAAATCTGTGACTGGTATTCCAACTTTCAGGTTTATTTATAGTTCAAAATCAAGCCAACAAATGTAGCCACAAGGATAATTTGATGAAAGAAATGGCACAGGAATTAAGAGCATCAGGCCTCTTTTTCCAATTTAAGCAACCCTTCAAAGGTTTACTTATAATTTGGAAGAAAAGAGGCATGAAACAGGAACCTATATACCCATCACCTAACTGGACATGCTTTTGACCTAGAAAATGGCAAAGGGTAGAGAAGTCCTAGCCCCTGGAGCAGTGGTGGCAGAGCTATAGCACGCGTGTCACAGTGGGCACACAGACCCATCTCTGTCGGCACATGAGCCAAGTTGCCACAGCATCGCCCCAGCAGCCGAACATCGGATAACAGCTCACACAGAGGCCATGCGCATGCTCAGAAAGCAGTAGTGGCACCAGGCATGATGTCACAAGCCACAACTCATTATCCACAACTTGTCCGATCTTTTGCATGGCTGGTCAGGGCACTGCATTTGCTTGGATTGGCTGTGAGGTGTTTTTTCTAAACTAAAACCTCACTTTTCAGGTTTGATTGCAGTGTTGGCACTTTGCGATAAATAAGTGGGTTTTGGGTTGCGGTTTGGGCACTCGGTCTCTAAAAGGTTCACCATCACTGGGTTAGGGTAAGAAAAATGAGGTGTCCTGGCATGATTTAGATGGTTGGAATGTGTTTAGGATAGGCAGAAATGTGGAGCAGTGCAGAAAAAGCTACTCAAGGAAGGCCTTTTCAAAATCTCCCTATTTTCAATGGAACTTTAGCCCTGTATTAGGGTTAGGGAAGTGCACCAGGGTAGGGTTATGGCAGTGGTGGTGATCCTATGGCATGCCTGCCACAGTGGGCACACAGCACCCTCTCTGTCAGCACGCAAGCCAAGTTGCCCCAGCATCGTCCCAGCAGGCAAGCATCAGATAACTGTGTGCATAGGGGCCATGCACATGCTCAGAAAGAAGTAGTGTCGCCAGGCGATAGCGTCACAAGCCGCGACTCATTAGCAATGACTTGTCCAAGCTTTCGCATGGCCGGTGAGTGCACTGCCAAGGATATTTGCTTGGACTGGCTGTGAGTTGTTTTTTCTAAACTAAAATCTCAATTTTCAGGTTTTATTGCAGGGTTGGCATTTGCGATAAATAAACTGGGTTTGGGTTGCAATTTGGGCACTCGGTCTCTAAAAGCTTTGCCTTCACTGCCGTAGGGTGTTCTCTTTTACAGAGAATAGTTCTTTGTCAAAGGACTGTCTTCTGTTTAAAGGCATCTTCCATTTGGAAAACCTATGCACTTCCAGTTTAAAGGTAAAGATCCATAAGAATCATCAACAGTGAGTACATGGACTGCAGACTTAACCAGTAGATGCACAGTTCACCTGGTCTATGATAAGATGTACTTTCAATAGCCTTTTCTAGATTTTCCACTATGCATACAAATTAGCAAATTTTATACAAATAGATGTTTTCTCTGAGACACCCATTTCAAGGGATGCATTCCCTCTTTTTTGGTGATCACAATACACTATTAGCCCCTGGGCTGCTTCCCTAATCAGTCCAGCAGTTTCCACCTCCACCACTACACTGTGACTGCATTCAGTAATGAAAGAGAAATTAACCACTTTTCTCAGAACGACACTATTTGGTTTCAACAGGATCTTCACAGAACGTACCATTCTCTGTACAATATATGGGAAAGCAGGAGATTAAAATTAGAATTCAAGGATTGTGGAACTTAGTTCTATAAACTTTGTGGTCTGAGTTACTACATGTTGTATTATCATGGACTCGCATCACACTTCCTCATCTGAGACCTGCTGCCCTTGGGATGACCCAGTTGCTGCTAAAAATGGAAAAGTCCCACTGAACTATCAACTTCCCAGGCTCCCAACTGACTCTGGCTGCCCAAGCAACCTATTGTTGTCCCTGATTCTGTAAGGCATTAAACACTTCTTGCTCAGGTTTGTTCTTTGGTATAATGCAGCATGGATGCTATAGTTTATTTATATGCCACTTTCATCCAATAATCTACGCAAGGAGGATCCCAAATGTATATAAACCCAGTATTTCAGTAATACAAGGAAATACAAATTGAAATACAATTTTTGCCTTGAAATACAAGATCGGGTCACACAACCTCTTCTCATGCACTGAAAGAACACATGGGGGTTCATCATGGAGCTTGAAGAGGTCATCCCCATTGTTGAGCGAATGAGGCCATCTCCTCTCCTGTAGTAGATGCACTGCTCTGCCATATGCACATTTGGAGGTCATGAGGGAAGGGCCCCAGGAGTACTGATGTAGGAGACGTCTTCCATGTGCAAAGAGAGACTCACACCTACCTCCCATGGAAGAGCCCACTACATGTAGGAGCCATGCTGGATCAGAACAAAAGTCTATCTCGTTCAGCATTCTGCTCACAACTACCCACCCATGGGAAACCCACAAGGAGGACATAAATGCAAAAGCACCTCCATGCCATAGTCCTCTGCAACTGGGGCACATTGGTACACTGCAGCTTGTGCATCAGAACCAATCTCAATCGATACCCATATCCTCTCTGTATATGTCCAATCCCTTTTCAATGCATCCAAACTAATAGCCATCACTACATCTTGTGAAGATATATTCCAGAGTTAGTCTATGCATCATGTGAAGAAGTGCTTTGTAAAATCTAGCCTGGTTCCCTAACCAGTCAGCTTTGTTGGATGTCCCTAGATTTAGTATTAGGAGAGAGAGAGAGAGAAATGTCTCCCAACACACTTTCTTCACACTGTGCTTAACTCTGTATACCTCTATTATGTGTGCCCTTACTCACTGTTTTTCTAATGTCATAAGTTTTCCTCACAAGTGACTTGCTCCAGACCTTGATGTTTTTAGTTGCCCTTTCTTGTACTCATATAACATCCATTTTTAGGTGAGGTGACCAGAATTGTACACAATATTCCATCTGTATCTGCATGCACAGAAGGTGTATGCCAGTGCACATGGAGAATAGTTCCTAGTGTAGACAGCCACCTCAGCAGCTTGCTGTGGGTGATGGTATAAAAAGCCAACAGGACACCCAGGAGTTTCAGCAGGATCGCACTCCCCTTGTGAGCACCAAAGTCCTGCCCCGACTTGGGCTCCATCAGGGCTCAGTCAATTTCATGAAAGCACAGAGTTTGGTGTATGTGCTAAAAACCTTATTATAAGCAGCTTATGGGTGAGTTGACGGCCCCAGCCAAGAGGGAGGACCCACCAGAGTACCAAAGGAATAGCCACACAGAGGAGAATTTGCAGTGAGGGCATAAAACAGAGTCAAAGCAAATCAGTGTCTAAGGATTCTTACCCAGGAGCTTATATTAAATATTCCAGTAGGTGGAAAAATAAAGACATTATTCAATCTTCCTTATCTGTCTTTTATCAAGGAGGAAAAAAAAGGGGGAGACTCCTCGTTTTCACTCAACAGTAGCTGAAAAAAGTGTGCTGTTCGTGGCATGAGAACTACTGCACTCTACATTGCCCCATCGCAAAACCTCCAATTTGTTAAGTATCATTAAACTTGCTTAAACGTGCACAATCTCAGCTGTTGCAACGGGGCTGACACATGTACGGGAATATATGCACCAGCTGGATCCGCTCTTGCCTTTGTGGCGGTTGCTCCACGTTGTTGGCTGAGCTACAGACACAATCAGACAGATCTGCTGAACACATGAATGCTACGGAAGCCGTTTCCCTAGTAACAATAACCATGCAGCAGATCTCAGAACTTCTTGCCCTTCCTTATGGGATTCTGTTTGTTTGTTTGTTTTTCAGATAAAGTAGAAGCGGAGGGGAGGGGAGGAGAGGAGAGGGGAGGGGAGGCAGTTAAAAGGCATCTTCAGCAAGGACTGTGAACATTTTGGGATCTCCAGTCATTTCCCCCCACCCCCGTCACAAGCAAGTTGATGTAACTGACTTGGTTATTGCTTTGAAAGTAGTGAAATCACCATTCCAGACTCTGTAATCAAGACAGGAAGGGTGGCAAGGTGTCCTCTCTTATGAGACAGTCCTCTATTGGAAGGGCTACCAAAGGATTGTCCTCTATTTAATATAGAGGTGTGTTGGTTAAGGCCTCAGGTTAACTGGACTCAGGACACACTGATTTTTGTCCCCACTCAGCCATGGAGCTGACTGGGTAACTGTGGCCCATTCATTCACTCTCAGCCTTACTTACCTCAAAGGGTTGTTGTTTGAGGGTAAAATTTAGAGGAGGTTCATGTAAGCCCCTTTGGGTACTTTGCAAGAGGACAAAACAACTGCTGGCCATAGCAATGCAAGCATATTTCAAGCCTGAGAAAAGCATCCAGCTCCAGTGACAACACTGACCCTCTGATTTCCTGATGCACCACCTGTGCATTTACGCTAGCGGTGATAAGTGGACACTGCCTGTAGCACAACATCACAGCTTCATGGGCAATTAATATGGAGGATCATCCTCCGTAAACCTGGAGACAGCTCTGAAAACATCCCATCCATTCAAGGGATAATTTTGACTTCATGCTTGGCATCAACTTAATGGAATGGAAATGTTCCCTTTGTAAAGCCATATTCTGCAATGCATCTGGACTGTCATAGCTATTCTGTGACTTTTTTGTTGCCCTACTATAGGTTTTGGATTCCTCATCCCCATTCCTATGGCTCAGCAGAGCTATCCATGCTTTTAATATGGTAGGAGGCAAATTAACTATATTGTCGGAAAGCAGTATAAAGAAATTTGTAGCATGTTCTGCTCCAGAACCCCTTGCTTTTACTGGCCTAAGGATTTTCAGTGATTTTGCAGTTAACAGTGATTTTGATGGTACTGATTTCTGCTCTTATTCAGCAATGACTATTGCATAAAACAGGCTTGATATCCCAGATAGTATTGCTGGAACAGATCTTTGCCCAAGGCTATTTTTTGAGGAGGGCTCCAAACACAGTGATAGAATCCCTCTGCTGCTCTAATGCATAAGCAAAATTGCAGTGGACCTTCCAGATTACTAGGGATTTTCCACTTTTTGTGAGTTTCCATTCTGCTTCTTGTAAGTCGTCCTGAAGCATGATAGTGAAGGACAGCATATAAATGTTTAAATAAAAAAATAATGTCTGCAATATTAGGCAGGACATGGGCACCTTTAAATACAGTGTGGTGCTTGGAAGACAACTACTTTTCAATTTAGGCATGCACATGCCTCTTACAAAAGATGTAAGATTGTACTAAGGGCACAAAGATTTGTGGAGACTGAGCTCCTCTTTTGGGTTAAACAAAACAGATTTGCTGCATTAAAAAGCAATCACAGGGAAAACACTGGGGTTACAACTGGATGGATGTGTTGTATAGAATCCCATAAAATGTGAGTGAATGAGGCATGCCAATTCCAGATTAAATACATTGTGTAGGAGGCCAGGCTGCGTTTAGCTGTGCAGCTACTCATCATGTTACATAGCACAGGGCTAAATGGACAATTGCTCTGATTCATTATAAGCGGTGCTCTTGTCTGCTTCAATGTCAGTGCATTATAATATGGTTCACAAATTGCTTTCTCCAAACAGGGAGACATCCTTTGGAGATCTGTGAATAAAGCTGCTTTTTGCAGGGCGGAGGGAGGTTCCCCGAGTTTAGTGGTTAAGAATTCTCATTGAGGATTTTAAAAAAATTAATTTTCCTATCCTCAGTCTTCACTGAGGATGGACAATACACACCTTACGTTGTAATGAAAAGATTCACTCATATGTCTATATCATACTCCAAGATACTTAGTGTATTTGCCGTTTTCTTGCCCTTGTTGCTTTTAATGCTGGGTTCCTTTCTCTAGCCATCCATAGTAAACACCAATTCTATTTCCATCCTATTATTTTTCTAATCAAGGATTTGTCATGCAAAAGAAGATCTGAGGTGACTGTGTTTTCCATTATGCAAAGTATTCAACTATGATAATGGCTTTAGGACACTTTCAAAAAGAAAGAGGGAGTGTGCTGAAATAGCAGACGAGCCCTTCATATTTTTCTTCCTTGCATTTAAGATTCAGGCCGCTGAGTTCACCCTAATTTGCCACACGCATTTTCTCTAGTATCCCCAATCTGTTCTTATTGTAAATAAAGGAACTGGCAGCTTCCAATGAATAGGCTTCGCTTAAGTGCTTATAAAAAATAAGAAAAGAAAAAGAAGGGGGAAGAAAGGGGTTGTAAAACCTAGTCATATTTAGTCCACTTTCAGCTTCTTTTTGCTTGCACAACTAAACTCCCATTTAGTAAAATCTACAGTCAATGAAATTTACCTTTTGAGCTAAAGTTGTTTCTGTTCAGAACAAAGTATTAAAAAATGCCAGCAAAGAAAACCTGACATTTCTTAGAAATTTTCTAGTCTGTCTTATGCCAAATCCCATGGGGAAAAGGCTATAAAGAAAGGGAGTTTATTTTCTATGTCCTTTGAACACAGCACTTTCAGATTTTCTAGGGCAAGATCTATTTTTTCCAGAGAATCTCAATAATTGTATTTTCTATTAATACATTATTTGAAAATGTTATGTATTAGCTATACATACTGACTTACTTTTTAATTTTATATATCTATATAGAGATCTCCAAATTTCTAATCCAGAATATTTGAATGCAAAAAGCTACAGCTGTGAATCAAGTCTCGTACAATTTCTCTTCTTGTGTCTTGTATGTGTTACCCCTAAGTTGTCACATACAGTGTGTGCATGTGTCTTGATATGCAGACATCGCTATCTTAAGAATACTAAATTTCTCACTATGTTTGTCTACAGAGACGCATGCCCTTGTGGAGAAAGTCCAGAGCGAACCTTGCAAGTGGTCCACACTGCACCCTGGCAGTCGCTCTGAGAGCACAGCTCCACTCTTTCCAACAGCTACAAACATGGAGATAGCAGCCAGCTCAGTTCAGTATGTGTGCTTTTGTCTCGGAGAAAATCCCTGTACATCACTAGGGTAGCCAAATAGAGAAAATGAATCACCCCACAAAAAGAAGACAAAAGAGAATATATATTCCAATAACATGTGCATATGCTTATTTATGGGCATCGATGTACATTGGGAAGAAATCACTGTATCTCACCATGGTGAAGAGGACTGTGGTCAAGGCAACCTGCTCAGTCTACCCTTCATGTGCTTCCACTTTTCAAGGCCCCTCCTCGCCCTGACGTCTCTTTTAAGCTTTGAGACAGGTTCAGACAAGACAGGTCTTCAAATATTGGATGCCTTCAAAAAGAGGATCGTCCTCCGACAGACTATCTAGCAGAGGATTGTCTTCTAGCAGCTATCCTCAGAGCCATCCCAAGATGCTTGACTGCCGGAGGAATAGGGCAAGCTGTGAACTGAAGTCAGCTGGACTGCTACTGGGATTCCCATACGTCATTGTGAGCAGTGGAACAGAGTCTTCCATCATGCCAAAGGGCAGCAGCCTTGGGTGCCGAGGGGCTGCAGGAAAGGCTACATGATACAAGCAGGGATGGCGGGGGTGGGGGCTGCACTGCTGCCCATGAGACACACAGCATCAGCCGCCTAATGGTTTAACTGGCCCTGGTCTCCTCATCAGAGCTGGTTCTTAAGGTACTTACTGAGTGAGGGACCAGGATCTAGACAGCAAACCCAGAGACACTTTCCTGGAAGGAAGCTCCACTGAAAAAAGGGGACTTTTTCTGATTAAATAAGATGAATAGGATTGCACTTTTAGGTGTACTTTGGACCTGATATCTATTCCATTTTATTTCTACACAATTCCTTATATTTCACGTCATGACTGCAATTATTCATGTCCTGGTAACCTTTTATTTGGATCACTGCAATATATTATAGATTTCTCTTTGAAAACGATCTAGAAACTTGAGCTGGTCTGAAATAGGACAAGGGACTGAACAATATTATGTTCTGCACTGGTTTCTAGTCTGTTCCTGTCCCAATTCAAAGTGCCTTTAAAGTCCAAAATGGCTTGGATCATAGCCTTCCATCTTTACCTGCCCAGACCTTGTATCTGTTCCCAACAAGGTATGAGTCTACTAAGGAAAGACCTTCTTTTCAACTTATGGAATATGCTCCCCAGAAAGGTTGGTTGCCCCTGGTGTAATAATCTATTGGACACCTGGTGAAGGTCTTTTTATTCTCTTGGGCTCCTTAGTTCTTTATATTAAACTGTCCCCTACCAAAAAAACCAACACACCCCAGTGTGTGCACTTTTTAGATTTTGGCATTGCTGTTGTTTTACCTGTTCAGTAGTTGTTATTTTGTACCTGTTCTGTTTTTCGAACCAGTACAACATTATGCATAAAATATTGTGTGACTTTTTAGGCTTATATATTTTTGGTTCTAGCTACATTTTGTGAAACATGAGACAGTTGTGACTATTAGGCAGTATAAAAATATAATGAATAAATATGTATCAGCCATTTTTCTTGAAAGCAAAAGATAATGAACAGTTTCAAACTGATGCATCCCTTCTTTGTCATTGGATGTCTAGACAACAGAGTCAACACCCCTTTTAGTAAGGATTTGAGTAAACAGGTTCATTTTTTCATAAGCCCTGGGAATACAAGATGGTGAAAAGAAGTTAATTTTTTGCAAGAGGGTGGCATAACACTGGATCAAGATGAGAATTGTAATCTGGCAAAAGCTTAGGGCAGCTAGACTGCTAATGAGGACTGGCAGAAACAATCATATAAAGCCAGTCTTCCACCATCTTCACTGGCTTCCAATTTAAGTCCAATTCAATGTGCTAATACTAGTGTTTAAAACCCTACGCTTGGGGCCAGGGTACCTAAAGGAGCACCTCTTCCCTCATGAACCTACTTGGCATCCCAGATCTGCATCTGAGACCCTTCTGAGGGAGTCTCAGGAAATAAGGAGGATGGCAACAAGAAGAAGGGCCTTCTAGGGAGTGGCACCCCAACTTTGAAATGAGCTATGCAGAGAGGTTTGCCTGGTACCCTCTTTATAGCAGTCTAGCTCTGCTTTTCTGGGCCATCAGTCCACACGTTCTGATACCTCTCCCAGTGGTCTCTTGTAGATGTTGAAGAGCATGGGGCATAAGATGGAGCCCTGTCGGACTTGATAACATAAATGCCATGGTGCAGAGGAATAATGCCCCAGCACCACCTTCTGGACAGGCCAATCAAATAGGACAAAACACAAAGCAATTCTACCAACCTTGGCTACCTTGGTTGATGGTATCAAAAGCCACTGAGAGGTCCAGGAGAACCAACAGGGTCATACTTCCCCTGTCTCTCTCCTGGGACAAGTTGTCCCACAGGGTGACCAAGGCAGGTTTCATTCCAAATCCAGGTCTGAATCCCGAATGAAATGGGTCAAGATGGTCCATTTCATCCAAGAGTGACTGGAGCTGGTCAGCCACCACCTTGCCCAGGGAGGGGATACTGGGAACTGGTTTAAAGTTGTTTGCGTCTCCTGGGTCCAAGTTGGTCTTCCTCAGGAGTGGTCAAATAACAGCCTCTTTTAATGAGGCTGGGACCACTCCCTCTCTTAAAGAGGAAGGCTAGATGGTAGAAGGCTAGTTGAGAGTTCGCCTTGGTGTGATGAAAGTGCCACTTTGTACAGAAGCTTCCATGGTTTGTGCATGGCATTATGCTTGCAAGCTGCTGTTATGTCAAACAGTGTATGAATGGACTGGGCCTTAGCAACAGGGATGCTGAGATTGCATCAACCACACAGCATTCAAGCTAGTGACTCTTTGGTGCCTGCAAGAGCATGCATTTCCCTTTGTTTCTCCTGCCTTTAAGTTGTACTGGTCTTTACCTTCAAAAGAGAGGGGAGGGCCATGCACACAGCTGCCATAGCAGCATCCTGGAAAGCAGCAGTGCAGGACTGCCAATGCCTCTCAGAATTTGATGAATCACTTGGGCCAACTGCTGTTCCTCCTAGGGGAGCTGGCAATTGGACACCTGTGTAACTGCCCTACCTGCTTCATTTGGGAGAAAAGGATCCTTCTCCACAGTTGGCCAGACCCATGACTGTGCCAAATTATGTGGCATATTGCACAAATTTCTCTAAACTACTTTCATACTCCTGTGATTTCCACCTCAACACACACCAATTGGATCTGTCTACACCTGCAAAATAATGATTTTAAAGTTCTTTCTCTATCATGTTGGCAGAAACGAAACAAACAAGATGTGTAACTACAAGGCTACAATTCCCATGGAGTCATGCTAATTAAATGAATTTTGGACCATTCTAAAGATACATTAGTATCCACTGTTTAGTTGTGTGAATTTTTGATTGCTTTTTACAGTGCAATCCTATGCATATCTACTCGGAACTAAATTTCATGCAGCCCAAAGAGGTCTAGTCCAAGATAAGTAGGAATACATTTTTATCCTTTGATTGCAATTGTATATTTACCCAGTTAAGCTCTATGGGTCTTAGCTATGCACAGGATTCCAATGTTGGTCCTCCAGTTCATTTTAATTGCAGCCTTTGCTAGTCATACTTAAAATAGTCGCACTCATATCATCAGTGTGTCTTTAATTCCTTCTAAGTATTTTGCTGTTGTTGTGTGACATCAATTTATCTCCTATGATTGAAAGCTTTCCAAAATGCCCTACTGTGTAGCCCATTGGTAAAGTTCCAGACAGATCTTCCAGCAGAAGATAATGCTACTTAAGAAATGGTATGAGAATTGGAAAAATCAATAAAAAATACAGGAAAATATGTATCAGATGGAGGAGAGGCACAGACACACTGCCAGAAAATAGTGAGTAGGAAGCTACAATTGCCTTTGAAGTAATTTTAATTTTCTGAACTTTGCAACAGTAAGAAAAACATATTGCTGTGGACTCCAATTGATTCCATTCCCATCCAATCACCAGGGCACCATCAGACTTCACTTTATAAGGAATCATCCACATTTTTGTGTGTACATTCATATACATGTGGATGCACACACATGGGCCACAATCCAGCACTGAAGTCAACAGCCTTGTGTTTGTAACACTCTGTTGGATTGTGTCCACAGAGCTCTTCATAACTGGTGCAGGACTACATCAGCTCTGCATTCAGGAGAGTATCCACAGCCATTAATATAAGAAGTACTATAGTAATGCATGTATTCTTGAGTATTTATTTTCACTTATTCGAAGCCTCCTTGGCAGAAGAAAAGGAAGACCAACAAACAGATAGGTTGACTCCATAAAGGGAGCCTTAGACTTGGAAAAGCCTTAGACTTGGAAAAGCTAAGCGGGGCTATTGTGGACAGGACATGTTGAAGGGCTTTCCTTCATGGGGTCGGAGACAACTTGATGGCACATAATAGCAACATCGAAGCCTCCTTGGAGACCTGTCAGGAACAAAGGTTGAGGCCCCATAGGTGATGGTGGTCAAGGATAGGCTAGACATGCACATGGTAAGCATGTCATGAGCAGAGCTGGCTGAAGCCAGGGGTCAGACTAGATGGCTTGGGAGACCCCTTCTGACTCATTCAGTTTCTGTGTTTCTATGTTTCTAAAGGACACAGCCACTGGTTCATCTGGCCTTGTCTTACGATCACTGACTGGCAGCTGCTCTCTAGGGTTTCAAGGCAGGAACATCTCAGGCCTGCCTGCAGGTACCAACGATCAAACCTGCTACTGAGTTGCTACATAATGGTACCACAGAAATAATTTAAATCTATTTTTAGGACCCACATACTCCATGTAGACGGTAAGGCACAGAACTGGACCTCCTGGCCCCAATCCTGATGAATCCACCTCTCCCTCTACTTGCACAGGGGCACTTATACTTGACATACTACCCTTGGAAAGATCTTGCTGACTCCAGGAGGTTGATGGGGCAGGGCTGGTGGAGGTGGCCTTGCTGTCTCTTCATGCTGTTGATGTGCATGCAGAAGGAATGTGTGGGTCAAGATGGCTGAAACACATAACTTAGCAAATACTGGAGAAAACAGGAAAGCCTTTATTAGTATCAAAATACAAAACAAGGAGCGGACCATTCTGCATCCAAGAAGGTGGATACCAAAACTGAAACAACATCCTTTATAATCTTACCTCAAAAGTTATTAAAGTTTTCCTAAAGCATCAAATACAGATAAAGTTATCTTGAACATGCTCAGTTTCACTTTAAAGCTTAGATGGTGCCAAAATAAGGTCATACAGGACCAGGACAACACGGAGCACTGTGCTCCTCCCAGGAGCTTTATCCTCCCCCTCTGGGTTTGGGCCTGGAAGACCAAGGAAATGTGTGGCTGCACGGATGGTTAGAGAGCAGAGTTTGTGACATTACATAACATAATTGCTGGTTGCAGGACTTTAGCTTCTACGTTCTTGATTTTGTGGAGCTTGCTTGAATCAACCTGAGGAAGCCTTGATGCTGATCTTAAATTAGCAGATTTGTTTTAAATCACTGGATTTATTTACTCCAGGTTTGAGCCAATCATCTATTTGCTAGGTTTTAACCATGTTTTTTTCTGAAGAATTTCAATACTGTCTTTTCAACATGGACTTGCTAGACCCCCAAGTGGCATTAATTCTTGGAATCCTTCTGCATCACTGCTATTTTTCCACTGTCTGCCTGGGATTTCAACCTCTGTTACAATCAACACATTCCCAAAGTTGACGCCACACTGGCCTATGAAAGAGCATGGAGTGAGCACCTTAATTCCTCCTACTCACATATCTTCTGCCTCCCTTCAAGGACAGCTCTTGTTGATTATTTTGACACATTCCTGGGCTACATAGTAGTTTATTATCATGGCAGGCTGCCAGTAACGCTCTGCTTCAAATTGTTCCATGAGAAGTTAATTCTTTGACAATGCTGTTATACCAATGTTGTTTTTCTCATCTTGAAAATGCTAGAGTCCATTTTTGTAATGCATTGTCTTGAGATACAGAGTCAGGTGCTTCATCTTTTTGTGTAGTAAGGCTCAGTCTGTCTGAATTAAACCACTAATTTAAAAGAATCAAAAGAAGTGGGTCTTACATACACCAGTTGCTGGGGGATATGGGGAGGAGAAGGCACTGTTGAACTCATGTCTTGCTTGTGGGTTTCCCCATGGGTTGGCCACTGTGTAAACAGAATTCTGGGTTGGGTGCACTTTCAACAACATTCTTATGTTCATTATCAAACTTTGCTATGAATTTTTGAAGAAAAGGTTTAAAATGGCACACATGAAAGTCTATGTGCTTTCTTACTTGGGTGCATGTGCTGCTGAAAACTGTGAGACTTACTCATAATATAAATCATATAGTAGTAAGTTGACAATTTGTTGCAACTTACTCACCTATTCCAAAAGCACTCTAGATTTTAATTCTGGATTTAATTTATATCACACTGCATCATAAACTTCAAAGAGGGCTACAGAAAAGCACCAAGTAGCAGGTCACGTGCTTTAGAAACACCAGGCTTCATCACCATCAGTCACAAGAGACTGGTCAAAAACATTGCTTTCAAAAGAAAGGGAAATGAGCTGAGGGGAAATGATTTGTCCAAAGCCACTAGCATCTTGATGCTCCAACACTTTGGCCACTCTACCACATTGGCTGTCCTCAGACCAAACCAGAGCCATGCTAACCCTGTGTGACTATCATTAAAAATACTGTTTTCCTCTTGTTTAGAAGTGTTATGGATCCATTTAGTCACCTGAATTCAAGATATCCATGAAACACACATACAATGTTCCAGCAGAAAAAGGCAGGCAGTGCCACACAAGTGTTGCCTTGTATTCTAGTTCCTTGGAATTTAGCTATAAGAAAGAAAACTTTAAAACTCTTTATAGTGAAAGATTATGGCTGTGAACCAGTTAAGCCTGTGTGCAAATGAGGTAATTTGTCAATGTGCAAATAACATTTGCTTATGGACTTCCAAAATCTTCCTATCTGAATGTCAAAGATTTTATTTTGAAAACTTCCAGATATAAATCTGCAAAACTAGTACTGGTTGTAGGAAATATCTGCTTGCTTAAAAAGCAGGTCAGAAACAGCCATCTGTTTCATTTATACAGATTCCAGGGTGTACATGAGACTCCCCTAACAACAGTGCCCTCTCCATTCAATTAAATGTTATATATTGAAAAGAAACATATCACCAAACAGGTCTCTTTACTCATATAGGCCATCTTCTTCCTTTGGGATGACTGGAGTAGCTCATATGTGCAAGATCATTTGTGTGTATCACTCAGTCAGAATTAATTGTGGATAAAGCAAACAAGATGGAAAAGTCACAGGGCAATCCTACACATACCTGCTCATGTAAGCCCCACTGAGCTCTTAGAATTTGCATAATATTGTAGCCTAAATCTGCTATTTGCTTATTTAATTTCTATACTGCCTGACAAAGTTCTCTAGGTGCTTCACAGCAATTATACCAATAATACCATTCATCCAGATATGCAAACTACCCAGTAATAGTACCACCATCTTGTCTGGATACAGTCTCAGTTTATCAGCCTTCATCTAGTGCATTACTGTGCAAAGACACCGATTCAGAACAGCCACCATCTAACCTGGATGTGATGACAAGAAAGGATAGATCTACATGTTGATGACACCTCAGCCCACACCTCCAGATGACCTCCCCCAGCAGTTGCATGGATTTGTTGAACAGCATGGGGGATAAAACAGAACTCTGTAGATCCCAGTGGGACAGCTGCCAAAGCACAGAAGAATAATTTTCCAGTGTCATCTAAACAGCCATGCAAGTAGGAGCAGAACCACTGAAGAGCAATGCCTCCAACCTCCAACCTAGAGAGCTTTTCAAGGTCACCATGGTCAATGGCATTGAAAGCAAAGAGGTCCAAGAGAATCAGCAAGGATGCACTCTCCCTGTCTCACTCCTGGCAGAGGGTGTCTTACATGAAGACCTCTATGTGGTTTCCATTCCAAAACCAGGACTGAAGGGCTGACCCAACTACTACCTCCTTTAAAGAGAAAAGTATCCCTTCTTCTGATGGTTATGACATCCTGGACCCAGCCTTCACACACTTACTCAGGAGCAAGCCCCACTGAACACAATGGAAGTCATTTCTGAATAAACACATATAGGATTGCAGTGCAAGAAATCAAGCTGGAAGGGGAGAAATCTGCAAAAATTATACTTCGTTTGACACATGCATTACATCTGAAAGACGAGCTCCAGCAATAACTTAAATATATGCATGTTCTCGAAATAGAATATCCTGCACCATGAATTTTCAAGTACCCAGGAGTTACTCTATTAGAAGTTTTTATTATTAAAAAAAACCAGGTAAATGACATAGGTAATGATATACTATTTCAAAACATACTTTCCCCACTCTATTCATTATAACTCAATGTTAGTAGTAACTTTTCTGAATGTGGGACAGCACTGCTGGGAGAAAGGAAGTGGCCTAAATATTTAGTCTGCGATTTGTCTGTAACTACCACAGGAAAAATGTTCTAGCTATTGACTGCATCCAAGTAAAAACAGAAGTTGTAAGACATTCTCTGCCCAATAGGCTTAAAACCCATTTGCTTCTGCATGAAACCGGCTGCAATCCTGTACACTTAACTGGGAGAACATCTCATTGAACTAAATAGGGCACATGTAGGGTTGTGCTGCAGGACTTCTAAGCAGTGGTGCAGCTAGGTAATTTTAGACCCTGAATGCACTGGGCCGATGGAAAGGGGACATTAGATGACCCTGTGCATTATTTCATTTATGAAGTGCACAAATGATATTCCTCTTCCCTGCTTCAACTGGCAGTCATGCTTTAAAATGGCTTCTACATTCCACAAAGGTATTTGCCAACCCTGATTTTAAAACAATAGTAATTGCAACAATATATATTCTGAGCATGATCAGTTCTGCATTTTAAACTCACTTAAATTATAGCAGCCATCATGAGTACCAGAATAAAATGGAGTTTGGATTTGTGCCTGCTGTCTTCCAGGTGGACACTGTCAGAAGGGAGAAGTAATTGCCCCAAGCCAGTGCCACTTCCATGTGAATTGCTGAAGCCACATCTTCAGTCGCTTTGCATGATTCCAGTGAGGCCCATGCTATTCAATTTATGCTTTTGTTCAGAATTTGGTATTCAGTGTTCACTTTCTGGTGTTGAGGATTCGGGAAAGACTTGGATCTTGTGGGAAAATGCATGGTGCTGTGGTGAACTAGCTACAGTATATGATGGTCAATGTTAGACGGTCAGTTAAGAAACACATAATTACATATGCCCTCGTTTCTTGGCCAGTGCAATTCCTGTCCAAGGAAATGTGTTTGCTCTTAACAGAAACTATATGGTTTTAAGTTTACTTCATAGACCATGAAAGCTAGGGAAATTCCCATATTTATTTTCTTTTTATGCAAGCTGAAATTTTCTTGATATTGTACCAGTTGCTAAAATCACATGTTCAATGTCACATTTCCACTTTTCTAGCCATGCAGCTTTTTGGAGCCCTTGCAAGAAAGATTTAAAGTATTATCTTTTTGACATTTGCAGTGGTAACTGCACTCCTCGAACTACTTATTCTGGCCAACTGGCTTTATTCTTTGTAATGCAAATCAAGACCTTTCTACCATTTTATGATTTTCTGGGGAAATGAATGGGACAGTTTTTTATCCAAACTTCTTAATTCATATCATTACCTAATGATTGTGTCCACATGCAAAGGTTCCTACTAGATCAGCAGCTTGGTGGAAGGTGTATATTTTGGTTTATGAAGCAATAGACTTCGCTGATGCACACACTTGGAATCCTAGGTTCAAGCCATCCTAGCACACCCGTGCTACATCCCAGCATAAACAAAGAAGGGGACGGCAGAGGATGAGGTGGCTAGATGGAGTCACTGAAGCAGTCGGCGTGAGCTTAGGTGGACGCCGGGGGATGGTAGAGGACAGGAAGGCCTGGAGGAATGTTGTCCATGGGGTCGCGATGGGTCAGACACGACTTCATGACTAGCAACAACAAGCATACACGTGGAATCATAGGTTCAAGTCATCCTGGCTATCCCATCTGGGCTTTGACAAGTTGCAGTCTCTCAAGTCGTCCACCCCACAAATATAGCATAGGGATACTATATCAGCAGTGTACCATGCACGTTTCTAGTAAGAACTAGAATAATTTATGTAAAGTTGAGATGGACAGGAAATACATCCCCAGGTGTTTTGAACTTCAATTCCCAGCATGCCTGACCATTGGCCAGGTTGGCAAGGACTTTTGGAGCTAAAGTCTCAAATCTGTGGTGAACCTCATTCTACCTTCTCTCTGAGCATAAAAATATTATATATATGCTAGTTTGTTGGTAGGTCTCTAAACCAGAAATCATGTGCTTGATTATCCATGATGGAAACAATTAGGAACTGGGGTGAAATATAAATTGGAAATTTCCAACAGCAGCAATCAATTTTAATTTCTTATTAAGACAACTATCAAAACAATTTCTAACTAGGTAATAAAAATGAATGGCTAATTAGATAGTTCTTTATAACCAACAAACAAAAGTCTCACTGAGTTTCCTTGAACTGGGGTGGAGGACTAGTAGCCCACCATATCCTGTTGTGTTCCAGCTCCCAGCAGCATTGCCAATTAGCCATGCTGTCTGGGAATGTCCACAGTTATACCATCCCTACCTAAAATAGTGAAAAGTATACCGTAAGTCACGAGAAATTTGGGAAGGTAGAAATGGTTGAGTGAGTGAAGGGTAGAGTTTGGAGTGCACATTACTTGTTACGCCAGGTAGTATGAGAGAAATCTGTGAAGGAGATGAAGCAGCAAGTGTGAACAATTAGATGTAGAAACACGGTTAACATGAAAATTAATCTGGGTTTGTTTGGTGGATTGGTCAACTTCTCTATAGGTCTGTGGTCTCCATCACGGTGCCCTTGAGCACCCAAGGGCTTGTGGACTCCTCATCTGGTAAGCACCAGGCTCCCTGATTTTTAATTAAAAAAAAAAAAACCTCGGAAGACTTACATGCTGCAAGGTACTGCCTTCTAGTCATCTGCACTCTATTTAGATTAAGATAAGACAGGATCAACCCTACAGATATTTAAACATATATTGTTGTGAGCCACCCCAAGGCTTCGGCAAATGGGGCGGCATATAAGCTTCCTAAATAAATAAATAAACAGCACAAGAAAAAAAAAATCGTACAGATCCCTGCATTTCCCCCATCCAGCCAGCATCCTCCAGGTATAGACCTTTTCTTCTGGCTAAACATGCAAGTCTCACCAATTTGCCTTCTGGGAAATGAGTGTCTTGTGACTTGCCATGTCCGTCCCCCCCCCCCCCCCCGGTAACCAGTGTAAAACTGCATTAAGTTGCTCCATGTCACCAGAACTTGCACAACACTCTCTCAAAATTGCAAATTTGCTCATGGATCCAAAAGATGTGGACCTTTGGAGATGCTGAACTATGAATGTGGGACCTTCTCCCTGCTGAGCTGCAGCCCTTCACAAACCTTGCTCATGAAAAAACCAGCAACTGTAATTTGGGATAAAAGACAACTTCTTTGCTTTTGGATTAATTTCACCATCTCCCTTGCTGCATTTGAAAACCCTGAGACACATTTAAGCTAAGTGACCCTTGGGAACAGCATCATCTTGGAGAAATGTATACCTTCTTCAGAAAGTGTGCATGTTTATCTGGAAGTGGGTACCACTGATTCAAGGGAACTTCCTCCAGCTTAGCATTCGCCAAAGAATTTTGGCCCTGAAATTGCATCTTGAGATATTTGCCCATTTGTGTCCTTCAGTCTGACATCAGTCTGTCCAGTGCTAGATATTTTACCAGTTCGACTTTTAAAGGGTGCTCCCTTTAGCTACCGTGTTGTACAGAAATGAAATATTTACAACTAAATAGGTAACCTTCGAGTAGGGCGGGGAGAGAAAGCAGCTGTCATTTAAATAACTTCTAAGGCGAAGCTGCGACTTGTTTGCTTGCATTTTTGAAAAATAATACTTATTATTTCATTCCCAGTTGAGGAGGATAGGCGGATGGGAAGAGCGCGGTGGAACTTGTTCCAGTAATTTCAAGCGAAGCAGTTTTTGGTTGTTTTCAATGGAAAGCGCTTCAGCAATCGTGTCTCCCTCAAGCTGCAAACGCTAAACAAACATCTGTTCTGGACTTCGCCTCCTATTGCCTCCTTTTAGAAAAAATTTTTACTAGTGAGAACCATGGAATTTTAAGCGTAAAAATGAAAAGCAATTGTCTGCTCTCCTCTATTCATTAGCCGGTCACAGCATATGGGGCTATTCTCCCAAGGTTTCTGCTTTTCTTCTTTTTAAGGCAAGCCCCGTCAACGCGGGCCTCCTTCACAGCAACCTCGCTCCCCCTCCCCCACCCAGGCCTTGTGTCCTGGAGAAAGTTGGAGGAGGAGGAGGAGGAGGAGGAAGGGGAGTCGGAGAGAAAGAGAGCGGGAGGTGGGGCGAGGAAGAAACCACCGCATCGGAAGACCTCCGCCTCCTCCTGCGCTTGGAAGCGAGAGGAGATGTTGAGCGACGGTCCCTGACGCAGGCAAACTTCGGCGTCGATTTCAAGGCTCCTCCCTCCCGGTGAAAGGCAGACTGCGGGGCGCCTGGAAACCGGTTCGAGGGAGAGCGGGCTTGAGGGATTGCCACAAATGGTCAGGCGGCAGCGGTGGCGGAGGAAGAAGAAAAGGCGGCGGCAGCAGGAGCAGCAGCAGGGGCTGCCGCGCTGTGCCTGGCGGGCTGCGGAGGCGAACACGCTGGCGGCGCGGCGGAGGAGCGTGCGCCTGCCGGGCTCCTTCTCCCTCCTGCCTCCGCTTCATGAGTCTCAAGTTTGAGCAGGCAGGAGAGGAGGGGAAAGGCAGCGGCGGCGGCAGCCTGGCGAAGGCGGCGGCGGCGGCGGCGGAGACAGGGAAAGCGGCGGCGAGAGCGGCGGCGGGAGGAGCCGGCGAAGTATGGCTGAGAAGTGGGCTCGGCAAGTTTGCAGCGGGGCCGAGGCGGCGGCGGGGAGTTGCCGAGCCAGGGCGCGCTCGCCGCGGCTGCTCTTGCTGCTTGCGGTGGTGCTGCTGTGGACCGAGGCGCCGGTGCTGCCCGCTCGGGGCCAGGCTCAGCAGCAGCCTCAGCAGCAGTACAACGGTGAGCGCGGCATCTCGGTGCCGGACCACGGCTTCTGCCAACCCATCACCATCCCGCTGTGCACGGACATCGCCTACAACCAGACCATCATGCCCAACTTGCTGGGCCACACCAACCAGGAGGACGCCGGCCTGGAGGTGCACCAGTTCTACCCGCTCGTCAAGGTGCAGTGTTCGGCCGAGCTCAAGTTCTTCCTGTGCTCCATGTACGCGCCCGTGTGCACCGTGCTGGAGCAGGCGCTGCCGCCCTGCCGCTCGCTGTGCGAGCGGGCGCGGCAGGGCTGCGAGGCGCTCATGAACAAGTTCGGCTTCCAGTGGCCGGACACGCTCCGCTGCGAGAAGTTCCCCGTGCACGGCGCCGGCGAGCTGTGCGTGGGCCAGAACACGTCGGAGCGCGGCACCCCGACGCCGTCGCTGGGGCCCGAGTTCTGGACCAGCAACCCCCAGCTGCGGCCGGGCTTCGGCGGGGCAGGAGCGGGGGGAGGCGGCGGGAGCCACCTGGCGGACCGGGCGGGCAGGTTCACCTGCCCCAGGGTGCTCAAGGTGCCCTCCTACCTCAACTACCGTTTCCTGGGCGAGAAGGATTGCGGAGCGCCGTGTGAGCCCGGCCGCCCTTATGGGCTCATGTACTTTGGGCAAGAGGAGCTGCGCTTCTCGCGCACGTGGATTGGTATCTGGTCGGTGCTGTGCTGTGCTTCCACCCTCTTCACGGTGCTCACCTACCTGGTGGACATGAAACGCTTCAGCTACCCGGAGAGGCCCATCATCTTCCTCTCGGGTTGCTATACTGCCGTGGCAGTGGCCTACATTGCAGGGTTCCTGCTTGAGGAAAAGGTTGTCTGCAATGAGCGCTTCTCTGATGATGGCTCACGGACAGTGGCCCAGGGCACCAAGCGTGAAGGGTGCACCATACTCTTTATGATGCTCTATTTTTTTGGTATGGCCAGCTCCATCTGGTGGGTGATCCTCTCCCTCACTTGGTTCCTGGCTGCTGGAATGAAGTGGGGCCATGAGGCCATTGAGGCCAACTCACAGTACTTCCACCTGGCAGCGTGGGCTGTTCCTGCCATCAAAACCATCACCATTCTGGCCTTGGGGCAGGTGGATGGAGACGTGCTGAGTGGCGTCTGCTTTGTGGGCATTAACAACGTGGATGCCTTGCGGGGCTTTGTGCTGGCGCCTTTGTTTGTTTACTTATTCATTGGCACTTCCTTCCTGCTGGCTGGATTTGTGTCTCTCTTCAGAATCAGGACCATCATGAAGCATGACGGCACCAAGACAGAAAAGCTGGAGAAGCTGATGGTGAGGATAGGGATCTTCAGTGTCCTGTACACGGTGCCTGCCACCATCGTCATTGCCTGCTATTTTTATGAGCAAGCTTTTAGGGAACAGTGGGAAATGAGTTGGTTTGCTCAAAGCTGCAAGAGCTATGCCATCCCCTGCCCCAGCAGTCACCACCATCCGCCCATGAGCCCTGACTTCACCGTCTTCATGATCAAATATCTCATGACCTTAATTGTAGGAATCACCTCTGGCTTCTGGATCTGGTCTGGGAAAACACTCAATTCTTGGAGGAAGTTCTATACCAGACTTACCAACAGCAAGCAAGGGGAGACTACAGTGTGAAGTTCACACATTAGGAATAGCAAGCGAAAGACCTTGTCGCCTGCCCATCATTCCAGCCAGAGACTGGAGGTGAGAAACTCAGGGATCAGTTTCCTTCGGCAGGGACTGATCCCTTCAGCTCACAGGAAACTGATAGGAAAAAGTATGGTGAATGGAGAGACCTTTTTCTCCCTGCCTTCTGCTGGACTGACATTACTGTAAAGTTGGAAATATGACTTTGAGGTTGTTGTAAATAGCCTCTGTAAGATTTTGTAAGTATGTTTGTATTTAAATCACAAAGTTCTTGGTTTTGTAATTATTTAGAACTTTTTTAACCCCTTTGCAGACTTTTCTTGGTTTTTGAAGAAAAGCAAAGAAAGAAAACTCACGTTCTATTTTATTTTTAGTGCAAAATGGAAAAATAGGGACCAGAATGAAACCAACAGACTCCCCCCCTCCCCCTGGCAACATAGAATGGTTGCTGGTAGGCCACTTGATTCAGGATTTAGGCTTCCAGTCCTGAAAGTTTATGCCAGAATAAATATCTTTAAGGTGTGAGAAGACTCTTTGCTGTGCTTGCTACAACACAGCTACCATCTGGGAATAATTGGTCACAATGCTGGAATCTTTTGCAAGAAGATGATGTTGGTAGAACTGATAGTTTCAGGAAAGTTATAATGGTGGGAGCACAGCATGACAACAACTGCAGACAGGGAGTGGAAGAGTCTAACTCCTGTTCTTGCTCAATATGACCTGAAGGAAGAAAGGAGCAAGCTGTTTTACTTGTTTCAGTTCCAAGGTGGGAGGAGTTTGGGGGAGGGAATTGTATGTATCTTCCATTGCATGCCTAGCCCTTGCCTAAGAAACTTTTCTACCCACCATCAAATTCTTCTGGACCAAGGCTCCTAAACCCTGCTTAAAGGTGTGACCTGTTGTAAGAACTATGGAATTGAGTGGTTGTGTACAGCTGCTCCTGTACACAAGTCTGATAGTTTCTCAGTACTGTATCATTTCTCCTAACTTTGTGTAATATATTGAATGCACAGTTTGCTTTTTAAACTAGGAACGGGCTACCTGCACCTTCTACAGAAATAAGGCCAATGGTTGTCATTGTTACTGTCTACTGAGAAGAAGAACTGTGCATTTTGATTGTGATTTGGCACTCCTTTTCTGAACAGTTTCCTTCTTTGGTCTGTTTTTGTTTTTCTGTGTAAAGTGTTTGCTGGGGGAGAATACCAGAAAGGTACTAGTGTGCTGATTTTGCAAGCAAACTCATACTGGCCAAGAGTATGGGAGGGTGAGGACGTAAACACCACAAAAGATCCCAGCAACTTGGTTTATTCAGATTTTCAACGTATTTATAACACTGACATTTCATTTCTATATCTTTTTATAATTGATAGGTTTTAATTCCTTCTCACTAGTAGGTGATTGAAAGGCGTGATGATTAGGCCACCAGAAAAAAGCAATTGCAACTGAATGATAGGGTGTGAAACCTTAAAGCATCTTCAAACCTGATATTCCAATATATTAATTTATATGTAAAGCTAAGAGAGCCCATGTCTATGCTCTCTCTAAACCGTTATGGCTCATATTTCCTTAACAGGTTTATACAAGATGTGTCAAATTTAACTGGCAAACACATTTTAATATTTAATCCTTTGTATAGCAAAACAGATTTGCTGCTCTTCTGATTGTACTGTTTCAAACTTTTTATATAAGCACCTGTCATAAATATTATCTATGACTTAACCATACCCTGAAATGCATAGCTATATGAATTTGGTATGCATTTATTTCTGTTCACTATCGCAAGATCATCTATATTTATAGAGGAATAGAAGTTTATATATAAATATATATAAAATACATATTTTAATTTCTTTGGAATAAATTGAGGTTTTGTACAAAATTAGTGTGTCCTTTAAAATTTTTCATAGCAACTTAATATATGATCTGTACTGTTTTAATATTAAAACAGTTGGGTTTTTTCATCAAGTAAAAAAAGCCTATATTATGTAGTTCTTTTGTCTTAATTAAGCCAGTCACTATCTGTATCCTAGACATAAAGAACTAATGTAAGCTGTGCACAGTCAGTGAAAGAAATACAGTTGAAGGTGTCAAACTTGTTTCTTCTCGAATCAAGGATAAAAAGCAAACAGATATTTGTTTAACATTCCAGTTGGAAACACCCATTTCTGCAAATTCCTTTAATGTAGTGCTATAAAAAAATCACACAGTTCAAAAATTGCTTTTATAATTTGTGTTTACAGAGTATCACCAGACCTTTTTGCAAGATGTCTTTAAACAGAGGAGGGGGTGGTTTTTGGTGTTTGAAATACTTCAGTTGGCCACAACAGTAGTATTATTAAATACAAGGGGGAAAATGTAAATTCAAGATCTTCGGGAGAAGGGGGAAAAGGAAGAATTTTCTGCATGCACACAGTACTTTGTCAGCATTGCACATTTTATTTTGATTGAAGTACTTAGCAAATTCATACTTTAATTTGTCATTAATTAGATAGCATTGTTAAAGTATTATTTTACTGACTATAGTCAGTAAATAAATATAATCAATTGTTCAGAAAAACAACAATCAATACATTACAAAGTATGTAGTGACATGATGGCATAAACCCCTTAAGAAGTAAAATAGTTTTGCATTTATCAAAGACTAAAAGTCCAGCATTGTAGAACTGCAAAAACACATTTCATTATAGCTCTGTTCTAGAATTAAAAGCATGCACACACCAATATTCCTATTAGCTCAACACATTTTGATTGAAATGGCAGAAGTGCTTTATTTTATTCAGCAATGAATTAAATATTACAATTTTAAGTACATTCACTGTTTTATTGAGCAGTATCTTGAAGCTAAATGTTGATATGCAGCCTGGAAAGAGAGAAGGGGGAGAAACACTTAAGCTCGGCAAATCTGCTTGTTATTCCTTAAAAAATGGGATCTCGAATAACAACTACTGGGGTGTAAGACCATGAGACATAAGTATCAGTGGATTACTTCTTAGTACAATTATTTATTTGCACATGATAAACATTCTATGTATTTTCTCACCTCTGAGTGTCTTAAGAAGACATACAAGGGTGTCTTTGTATGGCAGTCCTATGATCAGTATTTCACCATTGGCAAAAGCAATGCAGGGCAAGTTGAAGGAATCTAGGAAGGGGCCTACTTTGCATGTTTATGAAAGTTACCCTTCTTTTTGCAAAAATAATACAAGTAATGGCATTGTCTGATTTTGATCTTCTGAATCAATGGGAACTTAATCTGTCTCTAACTATAGCAAGCAGCAGGAGAAATTTTTCTCAAGATCATGCAGTGGGGGGGAGCTAAAACTCCCCTTCTTTTGAACTGTATCACTGAATCAAAATGAGCGCCCCTGGAACGTAGTATTTTTATTAAAACTGCACAATGCTGCAAGAGAGTTGATGTCACTTGAAGTTATGCCCTAAGAATAGGGAAAAATCAATTCCACTTGGCCCAAGTCACCTGAAGGATCGATCATAAGTTCTGTTCCCCTGTCACTGGTACGTGTGACATGCAGAAACGTTACAAAATTCTTAACACAGAAACATAAAGGCCATGTTGGGACAGGTCAATGGTCCATCCAATCCAGCACTCTGCTCACATGGTGACAAACCAGTTTCCCACACGATTCCTCGAGCAGGATGGGCACAAGAGTTCAGTCGCTCAGCAACTGGTATACACAGGCATGGTACCTCTAAAAATGGACATAGCACATAGACAATGACTAGTAGCCATTGACAGCCTTCTCTTCCAAGAATTTGTCTTAATTCCTTCCTCTTAATTCCATCACAATTGGTGGCCATCACTACTTTGGCAGAGAATTCCATATTGTAACTATGTGCTGCGTAAAGATGTATTTTGGTCTGTCCCAACTCTCCTACCAGTTAGCTCCATGAGATGACCGTGGGTTCTAATGTTATGGTCGAGGAAGAAAAATGACTCCCTCTCCCCTTTCTCCACATCATACATAATTTTAAACACTCCTATTGTGTCTCTCATTATTCGCTTTTTTCCCAAGCAAAACAATTAGAGTTGTTGAAATCATTCCTCCTAAGAGAGTTGCTCCAACCCATTGATCATGTCAGGTGCTTCAGATGCAGCAACCAGAATGGGATGCAGTGCATGGAAGACCAATCTTACTTCCTTACTTGGGAGTAAGCCTAGTGAAGACAAAGAGGTTTTAATTCAGAGTAGACATAAAGAACTGCACTGTTGGTTACTCTGCATGACAGCACCTTACCCAGGTGCCTGCCTACAAAACTCTAAGTGCCCTATACCTGATGCCTCCCTTATTTGAGCTAAAGTGTAGGTACTAATCAAACTTTAAAAATGAAAATTAAAAACACATCCTTAATATTCTGATCTGGCTTGTAAATGAAAGAACAAACCAAATATGGTAGTCACAAAGTGCATCCTGGCAGATATGCTTATCCATGTCACATGTCTAGTTCAGCATTTTAAAAACTTCAGACTATGTGCTGATCCAAGTATGTTATGGATGGAATGAGTGCAGCTTTTCAAATTTTATGGCAGACTTGTGGAGAAGATTCAAAGGCAGGAACTTTCCTCTGCACGATCACTGCTGCATCCATCCCCATAATAGTTTTTAGTGTTCCAAGAAGCTATGTTCTCCATCTGGGACTTCTTGTGCAGTGCAGATGGGGGAGTTCACATGGAAGATATGTGCAAACTTCAGAGGTATAAATTGCACAAGGCCTCAAAAGCTAAAGTCCAGAGCTGATGCGTATCTGAAATACCTCTGTCTCAGGTGAGGCTTTGCACATTTATTTATACATGTACTTTTAGGGCCTTCCTAGGCAGCTCACAGGTGTGACATCTCACATCACAGGTGATTAGTAACAGAGCATACATCATTATCTGCAATCAAAACACATGTTTTATTTATTACCCTGGCTTGACAAAAAGATGAGCAAGTGAGTCCTAGATCTAATCAACCAGAACTTACCCTGGAAACAGAAATGATGAAAGAGGCTGTCATGCTGCAGGCACTTCATGAGAAGGCAAGACTCACTGTAGAAGACAGTCATGCTAGGGAAAGTTGAAGGCAGAAGAAGATTGTGTGTAAAGGAGGCCACAGTGTTGAGATTACAAGAGTTGAGCAGGGCTGTCAACAACAGGACAGGCAGGGCATTCATTCATAGGGCCACCATAAGTGGGAGATGACTTCTCGGAACTTAAATTCCCTAAGTACCTCTAGTATCTCCTTATTGATATATGGAAAAATGGCTGATGCCCACTTTGGAGAGACATGTATGAGTTTTCACTTCTTGTGTCATACTTCAAGTATAAGATACCCACAGGGGCCAATGTAAGCTGTTCTTTTTAACAGGAGGTGAACAATATAATCTATAAAGTCTCCCGACAGCAAAATTTGGCCCTTGTGAGCACTCCAAGTGTACATCACTTCAGTGCAAATATAGGAAGGAGGAAGTAGTCCTCTGAAAGCTTCAGTCCCACAGTCGCTTAGGACACATGCTTAGATTAGACACTGGGAATCAGTCTGGCATATTGGCACTAATGTGGGCATGCAGAATGTTATAATCAGCATAAAGGAAAAGCACAGGCCTTTTGCAGTCAAAGAGAGCAAGAGGCTTCAATTCAGTGTTTATAGTGCAGAAAATGTGAGTGTGCTAAATGTGACACATGGGCATGGCTTAAAAGCAGGTAGGGTGACCAAGCAGTGCTGGTGTTCCTAGGATGCAGCCATTACCTATTAGAGCAACTGAAAAGTTGATACAGACTTCAATAACAGAGCCTATTCTCACACTGACATACAAAATTGCACATTAACAGGGCCTGAGGTTTTGGAGTTAAACTAGCAGTGACTTTAGGTGATCAGCACAGCTCTTGGGGAAGTTGCCAATTCTGCAAATGGTTTCTAATCAGTTGATACATGATAATTTTATATAAGCCATAATTCTGGAACTTTGGGGCTGCAATTTGCATGTGACAAGCTTAAATCCCATTGACTTCAGTGAGATTTTAGCTACCTAATCATGGCCAGCAATAGAATGATAGACTCATTAACATGTAACAGAACTAGAAATAACAAGATCTTTATTTTGTGGGACCTTCTATAATAGGGCTCCTCCTCAAACAAATTCTAAACCCCAAAATAGTGTCTATCAGGTACAATAAACATAACAACAATAATTAATCTTGCAGCCCTTTCAGAGCAGGTCTATTCACAAAATCAATAACCAGGTTCTTTTTTTTAATAATCCCATATTTCTATTTATGCAACAATTACCCTCATAATATAAAAAGAGATTTTTTTTCCTTGCTCAATATTTACATGCAGATAAAGAGATAGAGATGCTGGCTTAAGCCATACAAAGTAATCTGATCTATTTCAAAGAGAAAAATTATACAAGAAACAAACAAAAAGGAACATGCTATATGGTAGGTGGAGAATATGACTAATTCACAGACATTTTCTCCAGCCTGACGGTAGTAGAATTACAATTGAAATTGCAGCGAAGCAGTGCTGTGTTGGTGGTAAAAATGCACCAACAGTGGGATGAAACAGTGGCAAATTCTGATGAAATTCCCATCCGTTTCAATGGACCTTCATACAAGAACATTGACTTGTTTTTTTCCAGGATCTGATTAGTGTTAATAAATCACACGCAGTTTTTTCTTAACCATATTTTCACAGCCTCCTTTGGAGTTGTTTCATTAACCCATGATGACTTTGCTGTGCCAGGGAAATAACTGGAAAGGACCCTGGTAGAGGAAACCAAAGGTCCATCCAGCCCAGCAACTTGCTTTTCTTCAATACATAGATCCTGTATATAACCATCATGCCTAGCAGCCCTTGATAAACCTGTTCTCCACACTTTTGTCTAAGTGTCCATTACATCAACCAAAGTGAGTCACCAGCAAACTCCATTAATTATGTTTTGGATGACTTTTGTCTGTCATAAATCTGCTGTCAATTGATTTTACTGGGTGATCACATGTTCCAGTATTAGATTTTTCTCTCTCTGCTTTCTCCACAGCATGCTTAACATCTTATAATCACTTTTCTAAACAATGTTTTAAAACCTAAGTTTGCATTTATTGAAACGCATTTATCATAGTTGAGCACATGATAGCGAATGCAGCATGGCTGAAAATGTGTGCGTACATCACACATGAAAGCAATTGCAGGAGAAGTCAGGGGGGCTGGAAAGGGTTCTTGTGCAGGGAAATAGTCTTTTAAAGCTCATTTGTTTGTTTAGCACAATTAGCTGTGAACTGGAGTGAACCAATGTGGGTATTTTTAGAAAGCAGGGGGAAAATTAACAGCTCCTCCCACCCTCTCACAAAATTTTTTTGAGGAAGGGATGCAGTTGTTTGCCCCTGGACCCTCATCCCTCGGTGGGTGAAGCCAGTGAGACAAGCCCCCTCATTCCTTTCCCTACCAAAGCAGCCTCTCTTCTATATGGGCTTTCTCACAAGGTGGCTTCATTGAAGTCAATGTGATTTTCTGCTAGGTAAGGACTTTAAAGAGAATTTGATTTACGTCTGAGTAGATGTGTTTCATCTAGATGTTTCTTGAGCAAGGGGACAAAGGATACAATTGTGAAGGCTGGAGCATTTGCAAGTGCAAGAGAGAGAGCTCATGGAGGGTGGCCAGAAAGATCTCCAAGATGTTGCTGTTTTCCAAAGCTCCAATAACACACCTCTTGCACCTCAACAGTCCACTGAAATCATGTCTCCTTGGCCCAAACTGGTATCTCCCATTTAGCACAAACTAACACACAGACACGCAGACACGCAGACACACACACACACACACACACACACACACACACACACACACACACACACCAGTCGAGAATCACATCATATATAGAAACCGTGATATACCAGGGTTGAAGAAATGCAGGATAGACTGACAGAACCAGCATGAGGTGGATGTATAGGAGACAGTAATGTGACATGTCTGTGAGACAGGTATTACAATGCCAATAAAATTGATTAGTGCAGGTTTGTTTAGACTTCTGTCACTGGGAAGGTTTTCCAGTGACCAGGAAATGGGTGCATTTTGATGCTTTGTTTTTGCCCCATTTTCATAGATATAATATCATTTTTTGATATGGTAACCAGAATTGTATGCAGTGCCAACATTATACTACTAGCAATATGCATTACTTTTTTTCTTAATTACACTGAAAATTGCATGCTGTTTTTCTTACATTCACCGGAACTGTGAGATCCTTTGGGAGTTTTTTATACACCTGAATATTTTTTATTGGTTTACATGCCAGGGTGGCAAATTGTAGGTTATTCACAGGGATGCCTATTTCATACAGGTTCCTTTCAATTTCTGTAAATAACCTTCAGAGGCCCAATCAGAGGTTATGAGCATAATGTGCAAGCCTGAACCTATGGCTTGTTTATGGGCTAAACATCCCAGGATTGAACTCATGTTTTTTGTGGGGGGGGGGGGCAGGGTTAACTGCTAAATTGTAATCCTCTAAATAAACCACTAGTCTGGGTTTGCGCATCACAATTGGTACGTCCAATTGGAGCAATGAAGATTGTTTACAGAAAATGGCAGTGTCTTATTTAATTAACCCATGTTCTGCTGCTGGATGGGCAAACAACTCTTTCATGTCATCTGTAGACTTGGCTACCTCACTGCTAACCTCTGACATCAGATGAAGTTGTAGAATACCAGCCCAATACAGATGCTTGTATGTACATATTGGAAGCGTATTACTATGGTAACATGGTCTGCCATGAGCACTCACAAAAGAGAAAAGCAGAAGCCATGATTTATTAAGCACACGTGCAAAGCTGCCCTCTAGGAATGAGGTACTTTGATTGCTCTAGTCACTTACTAGCATACCCAATCCTCCAATAAACAGCTGATCTTGAGTTATGCTAATCGGTAGAGTATAAGCAAATAGCGATTATCCAGTTGCTTAGAGTCAAATAGTGCTAAGTGTTACTGATATAGCAGCTCTTTATGGAATGATTTAAGATTAGGAAGAGAGGGAAAAATCTCTAAACTTTTGTCCTTGGGAGAGCAGAGAGCTTTTTCTCTGTAATCTACTGTCATGTAAACACTGCTATAGTAACCAGGCAATTATGCTCTTTTTCAAGGTGAAACAGAACTGCATTTATTTTCTAAGCTGCAGAAAATACTATAGAAGATTCTTATATACATGGAGGCTTTAGGAAATTACAAGTAATTAGTATTTTTCCTCACCATTGACTTTTTGAATCATGTCTTTTCTTTGGGTCAGTCCACAGGAAGAATTCAAGTGCTTGAATAAACCTAAGTTGGTTCACTCCCATGCCATCATGGAAATGGCTGCAGTTGGTTCACCAGCCAGTTTACACCTCTCTTTTCATGTGAGTGGACACCTCAATTTCCTTGGTGAAAGAGGGTTTGTCATCTGTCAAAGAGAAACCTGAGACTTCTCCTGTTTGTGAAATGTTGGTGGAAAACTATTATACTCTTAGGACTAAATCATGCAAACTTGAGTTGCTAAAGGGTTGTGCAGCTCTCTACCAATAAGCATGGAAGATGCTGTGAGGAGGCTCATGAACTTCGGCTTCTTGGAATGAAACTCTGGTACCTCCTGCAGCACTAAGTCTGCACATTCTGCCACAAGCTTGGTAAATTGGACTGCAGGCTTTCCTGGAGTTATGCAGGCTGCACTAGCATTTAGTTAGCTGTTAGCTTAGGATTCTATGAGAAGAATTCAGTGGCGCCTGGCTAAGAGAGCGATTTACGTTACACTAGTGGAAGCTAACTTGTGCTAGCAATTGCTGTTGACATTACAACAGCGTTTCAAAGAAATCCATCATACCAGAAAATGCTATTGACTTTGCTCATGTGTTGGTTTCTGCTAGAACAACAGAAACAATGCTAGCAGCCAGACACTGCTGAATCCTTCACCACTACCAATCTGGTTCTGCACAACTGCAGAGTGTGAAAATCAGTATGACTGCAAGATCTACAAGTTTCTCGCTGTTCTCTCATTTTTCTTTAATTTGGAACTCAACCCTGCCCTGCTTGCTCCAGGCCCTTCCAAATTCCAGCAGCTGCTCCAACTGCTCACTCCCTTGGATTATATTATTCCTGGTCCTTGAGAATCTTGTTTCTGCTTATGGAATGGACCTTTGCCTGCCAAAGACTGTGCTTCAAATAAACCACCAGAGGAGGTGAAATCCAGCAAAATAGCTTCCTAGATCTCCTCGCTGCTGGGTAGTCCTGGCCTCAGAGAGTGGTAGGCCTTGGCCTCCATCACTCCTTGGCTAGGGAGCTGCTGCTGTGTGACAGCGGAGGCTACTGTCCCCTCCTCCACTGTCTTCTCTCAACATGGCTCTTTATGTAGTCTCTTCTGTTGTGCTGCTCTCTGAAATCTTCCACTGTGCAACTTTACACTTTCCTCAGGATTTCCTTTTTTGCATTTTCAAGCATTTTGCACTGAGCAAAATATCAGGGTTCTCTTGGCAGATCTCAGGTATCTAATAAAAACCCAACCCAGGTTCTGCAAGTCCATGTTGCATGAAGACCTCTGGTGCAAAAAGTTGTTATGGCTTCTTTTCAGGTGTTGGTGTTTTAGTTGTGTAACTGCTCTGCCATAAATAGGCCAGACTCACAGCTTTCCAGATCCTGGGAAGTCTCCAAACTGTAGTTTGAGCCAAGCATATGATCTTGAAACATAATAGGCTATTTAGAAAAAAAATATATATCATTGTGACCTAATTCCCATATATATTTAACTTGCATTGATTTCTCAGAATTAACTATTAAAATGCAGGTGGGTTCAGTAGAACTGTGTACATGCTAGGTTTCTTTTGAAATGCATGCAGAAAAAAGTTGGAGGTAAAAAAAGCTTATGAATAGCTAATCATTCCCCCCAGCAATCAATATGATCATCACTATTAAAAAAAAAAAGATTGTGTGAATGAACTCACCCATTCTAGCCTTCATTTTGAATTCCAAAGAAAGCCTGTCAGATCTATTTTCAAGTATAGCCACTTTTGTTCCTGTACAACTCCCTAATGATTGGCATGAGTGTAAATACCTTTCCATCATAAGTTGCAAAATCATTATTAAAATACATCTGAATGCTTTTTCAAAGCTGGTTTCCTCCACCTCATCCCCTCTACAGCAGTTCTGTAAATAGCCTTTCTCTGAAGTGTTAGTATTTTATTGAAGTCGAACATGTATTGCTAAGGGGGATGAGAGGAGGTGCTACTTGTGATACTAATTTTGCTGCTGGGGTTTTATTCTCTTGTTTGTATATTATGTTTAGGTTGAGTTATATTTTGTTTTCAGGACCAGCCCACAGTTTTGAGTTTAGGACCTACAAAAAGGTGATGATTCTGGCCATGAAATAATCAGGATAACACAATCTGTAAAATAAATCTTTTATAGGAATTCACACTAAAACTTCAGGGATGGACAAGTCCTTACCAATGAGCACCAATGTTGCATCAGGCCTTCAGTTGCAGCAACCTTCCCCTCAAACAGATGTTATGTGCAAAAAATTGATCATATGGCATTACATTCATTAATGAAATCCCAAAAATTGTTGATATTAAGGGAAGTATGTGCATAACTCCTAGACTGGATCTGGATTCTTGGTGTGATGAGCAAATCACCATTGCTTAAAAACAAACCCCAGAGCTCTGATTCATGTAAAAGGAAAATGTTTTTTCTGTTTTTCTCTCATCATGTCCAATGCCTGGATCAACCGCTGTTCTTTCTTTCCAAAGGAATGTATCACAGGCAGGCTGAACAGCAAATCTTTGTTAATACTGCAAAGTAGACAGACCACTAACTGGTGCCAAGCATATAAGCAAAGAATGCTAATCCTTTTTTAAAGCAGATTGTATATCCCTACATAGAAAATTTTGCAGTTTTGCACTTTGTAATGGGAATACTGTGTGGGTGTAATATGCAATGCTCACAGTGCAGGATGTGTGTGGAAAACAAGGAATAATGCTGTGAAGAACTAGAACATTATCGGAACAGAGATACTTTATCACGGGAATGGCTGCAGCCTGAATTTTAACATCTCAGCTGAGAGGTAGTTTCTCTCTTGTCTAATGCCAGAAATAGAGATGTCGAAATGATTCTGCTTGGACATATTGTGCTCTGTTCCTTAGAAGGAAAAGTGCAGCATCCAAATCATTGCAGAAGTGCTTCCCCCCTCCTCCTCCTCCTCAATCATGGATGTGTAGCAACTCCTTGAAGCTAGTGCTGGCCAGTGCACCGCTTTCCAAAGAAGCAATGACTGTAGTTTTTATCAAGTCACTATATAATCTTTGGTAAAGGCATTATACCTATCTACATCTCAACCTAAGTCAATGTATTAACATGTTAGTGTTAACACAGGTTTATGGTGACCGTGGGCTCTATTTTATAGAGGACATTTTTCTGCCTGGGCTGACAGAGGACAGTCTGCTGTTTGAAGACAACCTCTATTTTAAGAGCTGCCCAGGCCAAGTTTGATTTTAAGATAAAGAGCCATAAAAAGGGAGCACGGGCCTAGGTTGTCCATCAACAATTCACATCTGGACAACTGAGTGAGCATGCAGACAGCTGGTCACAGTCTTCAGCAATATGCTGGGATGTATTGCATTTCAGTTTAAATTATAGCACTCATCTCTAAATTAGAATCTACCACTCTATATCAATTAGCATATGTAAATTTAAAACCAATCTCTCTCCTCCTCTGTCCTCTTTTTTTCCTCCACCTTTGGTGATGTGTAAATAGCCACCCAGTATATTGGCGTGTATGCATCCATATGCCTCCAAACACACGTAATATGTACTTTATATCTCCGTCATGGCAATATATTGTAAAAACAGCAAACATACTCCTCTGCAGCTAAAGCCTTATCGCAGTCTGAAAATGTAGAAAATCAATTACATGGTCTGAATTACGCTTTTCTTTTTCTTTTTTCTTAGTGCAAGACTTTCTTCTTTCGTTCAGAGTAGCGTATACTTTGTAACATCCGCCACTAACAAGCTGCAAGGACTTTTGGCAAAATTAATACACTGGAAGTAAGCTAAACAGAAGGCCTGTGGAATTCTAAACATTCACTTTCTCTTCTGTTGTGGCTGTGTTTCAGCTTGGGAACCTTCCGTCATGTTGCTACAACATCTGGACAACATTTGGGACTGTCTCTTAAGTACACAGGGTGTGCACCTCCGGTGAATTTCAACTTTCAACATCTCCCTGCCTCTAATCTATATTTAATGTTTCATGACTGGTAGTCAGAGAAACTGCAGCTAACTATCAGGTTGGAATGAAAATGATCCTTGGGAAAACATTCATTTCTCTTTTTTTGCTTTGTTTTTGGCCTATGCCTGCAAAGTATCTGTGACAGAGATGCTCCCTGGAGATTTGTAGCCCATTCACTTGCAGTAATAATAATTAAGACTCATGATTACTGCGCCTGCATAATCAAAGATTGCTTCATAAATGTACTCCCTAAAGGCACAAATTTCTCTGTTCTTAACGGGATGTCAGTCATAAGGATCAGCCTCACCAGGGATCTCCAGTCTTTTGCTTGCCCTTTTCATTACTGTGTTGTTAGCATTGTATTATTCTTCTGGATGCAAATAAGTAGGTAATCATGTGTAAATCGTGCCCTCCAGGAGGCACATGTAGGGAGTTCCCCCTTCCAAAAAATCTACCACAGGGATTTCTCACATGGAATATAATTACATCTCTGCCATATGGGCTCATTTATATTCTATTACAGGTTAAGCTAATACGACTCAGAAATATGCTAAAAATACCTCAAAGTGTTATGAGTGCTGTCAAAACACTTGTCATTTCTCGCCTGCCTGTTTGATTGCTAGTGACTCTATATTTATTTAGGAATCCACAGAGCCAGGAAACCCAGGAAAACAACAAAACAGAGATAGGATGTGTGCGTGCGTGTTTAATAGCGTCCAATTTGATATCCAGGCAGTTGGTCTCTGCAGTGTTACATTCACTTCCACCTCAAGCTGTGTTCTTTGATATCCTACCTTTACAAAACTGCAGCAGAGCCTTCTCTTTCACTCATAGGCTAGTCCATGTGTCAAGCTATCCCTTTAAATACCCTCCCTAGATAGCTCCTCCCTAGAAATCTCCTGTGGTGGCTCACTGAGGAGAAGGCTTCGTCAAACAGAAATGATGAGATGTTACAACACGATGACCTTTCCCTGTCATGTTCAATCGTGCAAACTTAAATGAAGGAAAGGTATTTTAAATGGAAAAAAAATCTGAACTACTTAAGATTTTCTTAATTGTGGTATCTCTTTTCAAGCTCATTTCTGGGACATAACTGTCTGCTTTAAGACGCAGTCTGAATTATCAGCATTTTTATGAATAAACATGAACACACCCAATCTGATCACATTAGATCATGCTGCAGACCTTTCCCATGTAGACCACATGCTCTGCCACTGAGCTGTGACTATTGTTGCAATTACTTTCAGAACACTGATGCTCCACTCTTCACATGAGTAGAAAGCCTGTGTGAGCACTCTTTGGTTTAGATTTTGTTTGCAACAGGAACCCAGCAGCTGATGATCTTTAGCATCAACTCCCATCCTCTGGTCATTTCTTCAGCCCTGTGTAGCATGGTAAATGATTGACACAAGTCTGTTCATGTACCATGCAGATAGATGGCAGAATGTACTAGATTCTCTGTGTTAGCATTTAACTGTGGCCAAAGGCCAAATTGCATGAGTCTTCAGGAGCACATCAAGGAACATCACCCCAGTGAGGCATCTCCATTGCAGAGAGGACCAGTTCTTCTCCTATGCTTTTTCAGTACGGCTCACTGTTCAGCAGGCTCCAGTTTGAAAATCAGCAGTTCTGCTGAATTTTCAAACTGGAGCCTGGTTTCACCCAAATGCACTGTGCACGTTTAATTAATCCTGAAATTAACCATGGTGATTTGGGAACCTATTGGTATGAATGCACCATATAGGTTCTGCATGTTCATATAGTCTTTGGCCACCTAATGAGAAGGAAGGACTCATTGGAAAAGACCCTGATGCTGGCAATGATTGAAGGCAAAAGGCGAAAGGGATGGCAGAGGTTGAGGTGGCTGGATGGGGACACTGGAGAGGTGGGTGTGTGGTTGGGTGTACTCCAGGGTATGGTGGAGGACAGGAGAACCTAGAGGAATATTGTCCATGAGGTTGCAGAGAGTCAGGCATGACTTTGCGACTGAATAACAACAACAATGTTCATATAGAAATTGCCAGGCCAAGAATTTTTGCCACCTGAGTCAAAGGCAAAGAAAATGGTGGCTTGCTGTCTCATCTGATTAGTGATGAGGGACAGTATCCTTCAACGCTGGTGATGAGACAGTATCCTTTAACACATCTGAGGACTTCAGGATACCTTACAGAACACCAGGCAACCCGCTTAGCACACAGTTCTGTGCTGCAACACAGTATTGCAACCTCCCACATCTGGCATGTAAGCCAAGCACCTCATGCCAAATGGTAGGGCTTGCCTTGGGTACAGAATCTGTATACAATGCATAGACACTTACAAACTGGATAGAACGGATAAAGATAATCACCTGGCTCACACAATAAGGTGGTCTTTGCAAGGGAAGGTTGTACTCACAGCCTCTCTTGGAGTGAGGCTTCACCTTGATTGCATGCCAAATGCAAAGGCAGAACCCCATCATTAATTAGCAGAATGTTGAAACCGCATTGCCTGGAGAAAATAAAAATAAGCTGAAATTAATAAACAGAACCACATATTAATAATTATGTAAGGGGGTTCAAAGTAGGGTGTATTTCTGTACAGAGTCAATATAATGTGTGCCAGTAGATGGCGCATAAGAATATGGAGCACTCAATGAATCTTGCAGGGCCTAAAAAATTAGGTAGCTGTTTTGCATTAGAGATGACTTTCTGAGGGCAGTTTTCAACATCCAAGCAAACTGGTGTGATTTATCTGCAGAGCAAGTATGTGTGCATGTTTGGATATTTGAATGCAAGTGGAATGAAGTGGTAAGGGAATCACAAATTAATGCAACGATAATGCAACCAGATATCCTCCTATAATTATGGCATATCTGGGCCAAGATGAAAATCTTCTGTTTTGCCGTAGTTTAATCTAAAAAAGAAGTGCCTAATTAGACTGCTTACAACTGAGTCTACCTGTGGGTCTGGTTGTCAAGTTTCTTCTTATTTACATGTCTTAACTCCAGTGGGAAAGAGGGTTTAATTATCTTGATGCTGTACTCATTAAGTCCTCTTGATGGCCCATGGACATCTTATTTTAGCACAAGAGTCCTTGGCTTATTTCACAACGGCTGAATGGGGGTGAGGTGTTTGTGTATTGTGCTAGTGGTCATTGTAAAAAAAAAAAAAAGTAATAAAGCATTGGAATTGATAGCCTTTTAGTTCTTAATAGATTCTGCACTGAAAGGTTTTAGCTTCCTCCTCTTCCTCATTTAGATGGTAATGTGCATTACTTAACTGATTTCAAAATTGTGGTAAGCCAACTCTTCTTTGTCAGGGGCCATCTTGCTCATTGTGCCCTTTGTGTCCCTGGGCCCCTGAATGCAGTACTGGGCTTCTCTATGATTCTCCACCAACAGTAACTTGCAGGTGCTTTGCACAATGTCATGATCCCCCAGGCCCCTTTCCACACTTTCCAACCATTTCTGTCACATTTTTTAGAGTGAGATAATTCTGATATTTTTTGCAAACAGCTGTATATTTTTGCAATTTCATTATAAGATAGCACCACCTTGTGGGTGCATGATGGAACATATAGAAAGACAGAAAAAGAAAAAACCTCTTCGAAGAATCTCAGATAAAGGAGCCAATCTTCATCCTACACAGAATCTAGAAACAGAAGCCTTAGTAAAGTGGTGGGTTAAAAGTCTCATGTAAAGAAGATCACTCGGTTGGACAACTGGGCCCATTTCATCACAGTAATAGGATCTTCAGCTCAGGTAAGCACCTGAATTGGACCAAAATTTCTGTTCTCAGATGCATGCAGGGAAGTTAGAATATGTTTCCCATGTGGGTTTGTTGCATATTGTTCCTTCAAGGAAATGGTCATATCTTCACTTTGTCTATAATTTCCAAATTTATCACAGAAAGAGCCCAATGTTAAGCAAAAGCAATTTGGAAGCAGTTAAACTGATATATAGCAGAATGTATAAACTGATGATTAGCACTGATAGAAAATATAGCTGGTTAATAGTATCAGAATACTTTTTTTAAAAAACGTTGAATAAACCATAATTCTGTGATAGGAAAAAATGGACCAGAACAGCATTTGTAAGAAGAAGCTAGATTCGTTTCAGTTATCACACTGTATGGTCTGAATATTCAACTAGAAACTACTCAAGGGCAGTTTTCTATTTGGAGACTAAATTCCTACTTTCAGTGTATGAAAAGTAGGGTTTTTTCCTCCTTCTGGACATATTTAGAATGAAGTATTAAAAATATGCTGTGCTACAAACTTCCTTTGGGATAACTGATTACCAAGCAGAGCTAAATAAATATTTTAAATCCAATCTTCGCAAAGAGGAAGATGTTTATGTATGATTCGTATTTTATATGAAAGGGCAATTTTTATTAAATGCATAAGAATACTAAATTAAACTGAATTATATATTTACTGTGGATTATGACCTCTGACAAACCATATCTTAATGTATCTTTGGGAAATGGCCATGAAATTTAATTACTGACCTTTTAAAATTGCTTAATATTTGCAAATATATTGTAATAACAATGGAAGTAAATATGCACATGGTCAGACAGAAATATTTGCAAATATATTGTAGTAACAATGGAAATAAATATGCACGTGGTCAGACAGAGTTGCTGTAGAGTAATATAAGTAAATAAAATTCTTGTTATTTTAATGTATGAGTAGAGCCAAAATCACACTCATAATCTGTTGTTAGTGCCAGCCCTTATCTCTAGACTGGGATGTTGAAGAAGATATATTTGGGTATGTGCAGAGTGAATCAACCATTCCCCACACATCTGAAATACAGATCAGATGTGAGGGCTAAGAGGTTTCTGGCCAGATAGTAGAATATTTGTGCATATTTATGTCGTTATCTATTTACCTCTCCTATTAAGCTGATAGCACTGCATTCAGGCATTTATGATTCTCTCGGCAAAGTGGACTGGATCCAAATTTGGTAGAATGGCCTTTTCCATTCATGCCTTCCGATGGCAAGCCCTCTAGCCCCCAGAGTCAAAAGAGTACACTAAATTGGGTGAGCTGCGGTATTTGGGTGTGCAAGACGGGGGATCCTGGAAAAAGTGGATGGACAAACCATACATGAGCAGAGCAGAAGGCAGATTCTGGATCCAACCAAACATTTATGAGACTCATAAACGACACAGTGTTACGCTGAAATGCATTTTGTGTGCGTGTGTGTTCATTTTAATTAAAAAAGTTGGATCTCTTGCTTGGCTTAACTCTGCTGCAAAGAATAAACTAGTGAAGGAGACTGAAAAATGGCAGAGAACAGGGGGTATGTACCTCTATCCAGATATACGACAAAACTGGCTTTCTACAGAGGCAAGTTTGATTAGAATAGCATGATCTGTTCTTACTGGTTCAGAGATCTGGCTTTAACACTTATAGACACCTTTAAATGAAATTAAATCCCAGTGATTTAATCAGAACTTACTTGCAAATATATGTGCATAGCTGCAGGATACTATTTGAATATAGATAACAGTCCAGACTTTAGGCGTTTCAAGTACTATTTGTTTGAAGATGTCAGAAATCTTTACAAACATTAGTTAAATCTCTCCAGGTAGAATACGAATATATAGTTGGGGAGCTGAAGAATGGCGGAGCCTGTGTTCACAGGGCATGCCTCTTCCATCTTATTTACCTAACAGTAGGGCCATCTTCTCTGGTTGTGGCTTGGTCAAAACTGTAGGACATGGGAGGCTGAATTGAATAGAGAAGTGAGTGTCTGGCCAAGAAGTCTGAAAGCCCTCTTAGGCTCACAATAATGAACTCAGTATCTTCTCCCTGCAGTTGTAGCTGGAGGATCAGCAGACAGAGTTCAAATTGCATTAAAAAACCTTTTAGTGAAGGAAAAAGCCTCCTGCCCAGAGGACCTTTCACTTCATCCTTTCAAGGGTTTACTGTCTTGGATCAACTTTTCTAAGCCATTTCTTTCTCTCCTTGACTTTGAAAGCTGTCAGTCAGAGTCTGATCATTCTCCTTAATATCCAAGAGCAAACTTTTCTTTCTGTAACCAGAGCTACATAGACAAAACAAGGCCCTGGATCAAGCAAAGACAGCCAAAATGTAGTAGAGGAGGGGGAAGGAGAGCTGAGGTATCATGTCCAAAATTCTTGTGTATTAATGCAATAAATTTCACCTCCACAACCAATGTATGAACTACTTAAGCAGGCACTGAGCATCTGCTGGACTCACACAAGCACTTGCAGGGTAACATGAAAAAGGAAATCTGAGCCACTGAGTTAAGCTTGTTCTTTATGGGCAGCCTTCTAATGAGCTTTTGCTATGACAGAAGTCAAAAAAGTGCTGTTAGTATAAACTGAATAAAAATCATTGCACTTCTGGGTTCATATTTCAGACCTGTGGTTTGAAATCATATTTAGTATAGTGAAGTGGCCAAAGATCAAAATGACAAAAGTTTGGAAGATGGAAGCATAACACAAGAGTAAAAGTAGACCTGTGTCAATATTCCTGTATTTATATTCTTTCTGGTTTGCTTTAGCTTATGTCTGATTTTATCAGTGCACTGGTGCTGAACTGCATGCGTTTCCTGTACAATCCCCCTCCACACACACATTTCCAAGAATCCTGGACTATCTTTGTAATTATATTGCTGAAATATTCGATCCTATAAAAAATCCCACTGAAATCTTAGTACTCCTGAGTAAGCACCAGTGCACAAGGCCATCTACTGGGTCTCCAGTAGTGAACAGATATTTTAATTAATTAATTAATTAATTAAAAGCTTTTCTATTCTGTCCTCTACAGAACATCTTGTGACGGCTACAGAACATCCCTAGATAAGCACTAGGGATGTCTTGGCTTACATTACAAGCCCAGTTTCTGATCATGGAGAAGAAGTGGAACAATGGCTGGAATGGAGGATGTTGCAGAAGGGTTGCACCAATAAACCTGAGGCCTTCTGAAGGGTTAGCACCTGTTGAATGTTTTAGGTTTTATCCCATGGTCTGAATCATATATAACTGGGTGGCTTCCTGTCATAAAGAAATAGGCATTTGATTCAGAATGTTAGCAAATTTTATTTCTGGACATGTGGATGAGCATAGACATGTTCAGAGATATACCAGTCTAAGGGATCTTTAAACTTTGGCTGTTGTATAGTTTAGCAGATATGACTCAATGCGCACACATAGACAAGTCTCTTTGAAAATGGGAATTTTACTGAAAACTCGGTGCTTTTAAAGTGTAGTAATTACTCTTGGGAAGTAGAACTCTTGGGAACTACTCTTGCAGTCAATGCAAAATAAACTCTAGAATTGATTTAGTTGGTTCATATCTGATACCCTGAAAAGAAAACCCTGTACATAGTGAAACATAAGCAAAAAAAGGGAATAGTGTAGTTCAAGTGGCAGGGAAATAAATTCAAAGGCCTGTTTAGGGTTGAACCAAGGGCTGTAGTGCACGGAAGACTAAAGTACAGATATGCCTGGGGTGTCACAGTCAGGCTGTGAGGGCTTATGTTTCTACAGGAATTAGAGGTCAGGACTGAACAAATGAGGGCCCCCAAAAGGCTGGGTGACTGAGAGACAGAGTTCATCTGCACAAGAGGAGGTCAGTCCTTCTTTTTGCAGCATTGTCATTGGGCTAGCCATGACTTGGTGAGATCAGGTCTGAGGTGGGAAGTTTGTTCCATGTGTTCAGGTTCTGCTTGTGGCTTAAAATTCTGGTCATGAAGGGTACTAAGCCATGCAAGGAACCTACCTATATGTATGGAGCAGGCTTCCTGCTTCAGTACTTCCTTCTCCTGTCCAAGGAAGGAATAGGGCAGGTACAGCCAGCAAGCACAGTCCTTCCTCTTTTCATATGACTGCAACTGCATGAGGGTGAATGCCAGTATAGGGCTTAGGAACACTTGAAACGGTTTTACCGGGAAATAATTGAGAGTTTGCTGTGTCCGTTCTGCCTAGCTTTCTGACTAGTGTGTCCCCTAAGCCTTCTAGCACTCCTCTATCACTATTCTTCCCTCCATCTTATCTTCCCTTTCAATCCTATTTTCTACTTAATTTTTGCTAGTTCCCTGCTTCTTCTCCTTGTCCCAAAGTTTTCTACTGGGAGCAGCAAGTGTGTGTGTAAAGAAAAGGACTGTTCCTTAATCCTTCATTAAGTCTGAAGGCCAACAGAAAGTTGTCACCACGAAGATCTCTGAGAGTTGTCGTTTGATAGATCTTTCAGGTCCTTTCTAAAGGCACAACCACCTTGTCAAGCTACAGTTCTCAGGGAACTTTGTTGTGGATTTCAAACACAATACAGACCCAAGGTCAAGCCCTCTACTCAATCACTGCCTGAAGGTAAGTTTTAAGAAAGAGGAACAGTAAATCTTGGAATGTTTGCTTATTAGGTGTATGAAAATGCAAATATATTGTGACTCACCTCTCAAAGAGTTTGTTATTTATGAAGTAAGTAAGGAGGGGCTTGTTTCAGAATTCTCCAATTTTCAAGAATTTGCAGCTCTGTCAGAATCTGCCTTTGGTTTCTTGAACTAAAGTAATAGGAGCATTAGCTCAACTTTCTGAATTTATGCCACACATCGATCAAGTAGACATGCCTTCCTTTTATTTGGCCACACAGATGTCTTCCCACTCCCCCATTTTTACTTGCCAGAAGAGTAGGTATATCTCCTTTCACCCTCCTTTTTCTTTCTGAGGATAATAAAGGCTCTGCAGCCACCTGTCTCTTGCCCATCTTTGGCATGTCTGATGTTGATAGGTTTTTCAGAGAAGCAACTTGGGTTTATTTGCTTTTGAGAAGCTTGGCTGCTTTGCCTCCACTCCAGACTCTCACATATTTCACTAGCCGGTAAAAGCTTGCATGTTCTTGGCTTAAAGTCAGAGCTTTAAAAAATCTCATAAAAAAATTGAAATACCCATCTTTATTCAGTCTTCTCAGGAAATCTTTGCAAAGCCCTTTGTCACCAAAAATGTATTATCGCTTTTAAATGGCACTGTGGGTAACAATTTCACATGATTATTTTTTTGGGAGATATTTGGAAAATCACCTTATGATGCTTGTTTTAGACTAAAGGAGTCTGGGAAATTGCATAGGAGCATAATTCATGACTGACCCTTAATTCCTTAGCTGGTTGGTGCATTCTTTAGTGGTAATGTAATGCCAAAGCTCATTACTTAAAATGACATTCAGTGGAAGCACTTTTATGACAAGTGGAAGTAAAGGTCTGGTATTACAGGGGGTGACTAAACTAGAGACAAAGCAATTAGGAACAAGGCCCAAAAAGTCTGAGTCTCTGGAGTCCAGTGGAAACAGAAGAACACCTAAGAAAGAGTAACTGCATTTGCTCATGCCCATTCCTCACCTTTTCCATTACTTTCTGATGTCTTGCCTTTCCTTTCACTCCTCCCGTATCACAAACTCCCTGTTGAATTTTATTTGTGCATGTAGTTATCTAATGATTTATATCCTTGTTTACTTCTACACCAGTGATGCAGAACCTCAGGGCTAGGCACAGTCCAGTCCCCTGGGGGTCCCCAGATGACCATGACACTTCCTCAGTTCCCACCCGTTTCCTTTGGCCACTGGTTGAAATGCATCTCCTAAGGCTCAGTTACTGGCAGTAGGAGCCAGAAGCTAAAATACATAGGCATTTTTGGTATTTTGGCCCTAACTCTTGGCCTTTGGTATGCCCCCCACCCTGGAATGCAGTCTCCAACAACTTCTCCAAGGTGGGATTCAGTCTTATAACAGGTAGCCCTGCTATCCACCCAAGTACATTCAAGATGGATTACTGCACAACAACCACAGAGTATAAGATAAAATGTTACAAATGCAATTGCATAAAACATGCAGATAAAACATAAGTGAAGGGAACAAATCAAGAATATGGGCACTTCAGTGAAATCATATTCACCACCCACCAAGAAGGAGGCAGTGAAGAGAAGACTGCAGTCTTGACAGGTAAGAAGTGCCTTCAGTAAAGAAGTGCATTAAATAAAGGAATAAGCCAGTGGCCAAGTGTCTCTCCCTAGACAAGCAGGTCTACAGCCTGGACACCACAACAGATGTTGCCTCTCTCTTGGGTCTAGAGATGTACATCAGACAGCAGTAGAATATTGAGGAGGGTCTCTGTAACAGAGCTCAGTTTTGGGGCAAATGATGATTAAAGTCAGCCACAGGTCTGAAGAATCCAGCATCCCTGCTGCTCCCATAGAGCTGCCCTTCCTTTGGTGTGACTAAAGTTTCATATAGATGATGAAGAATTTTCGCTGCACCACCTAACAATTCACTTTACACTGGATACTACTTAATGGAAACTTGTTTAAGCGTAAGGCCACCTTAAATCGAACAAATCACAACTAAGCTACTCTTATTCTGAGCCTGTTTCCTCTTTAGATTTCCATTGTTTATGTTGTCCTCTGATCATGTGTTGCTTGCAGCTGGACATCACTACATTCTGACAGTCCCGCAGACATACTTAAAGATAAGTTGCCAAAGGATATCTTCAGTATTAATAGAATTGCATATAAATTTGCTTGACTTGAGCTTGCATAATCCATTAACATCTTTAGAAACAGAACAGGCTGAACTAGGTTTACAAATAGAAATACAATTTCTGCTCTTGTTTTTCAGTTAAATCAACTGCAACGTTAATGAAAGGGACATCCAAACTTTTTAGTAAATGTATTGTCATTGTGAAAGCACCATATTAATAGCAATGGTCTGAAGGATATATAATCCATTTGAAAGCAATGCTTGCTTCTCAGTTTTGTCTTGAGAAGAGGCAAATTTGCCTTGAAATCCTTCTCAGAGTGTGACTTCCTATATTTCCTGAAAATGAAGAGCAGGACGATAGATGTATGGACAGGAAATAATGTTTTCAGGGGATAAGAAGGCTATTGGGTCTTGGGACTGAGTCTAACTTTAAATTCATTAAGAAGGTTTTGTTAGCATTAAGACTTAGGATTTGCATTTGAAAAAGAGGTCAACCTTCAAACTCAAACACATCTAAACATTTAGAAAGTTCAAATCATACAAATGGGTCATAATTTTGCAGCTTGGTTTCATCCTTGTTTGTTTGATTAATTCTAGGGCATAGTCACATAACATTTTCCACACCATAGTGTTCATAAATTGATGGGGAAAAAGCTTGTAATTAATAGCCACAAGAAGTTTTCTAATTTTAATTAAAGAAAAGGGAGGGAAGAAGAGAACGCCTGTGCCTTGAGGTGAGAAGGATGGGTCCTATATTTAAATTAAAGCAGTCAGCTAAAGACACATTGAATATTAAAATGAGAAAGCAGAGTTTCTTGAGGTGTTTTAAATAATCAGTGAATGGGAGAGAGAGATGAGAAGCACAAAATACCAGGAACAATTTCTGCAACCCTCTTGTGGCCCTTAAAACAAATTGAAATCACACAAGAACTCAAATATATTTTGACAATGATAAGGTGGCCAGGCTTGTAATAGTGTCCTTGGTGTGTGAAAATCAACCCTTTCTGCTAATTGTGCAATCTCCCAAAGCCACAATTAGTTTGTATGGAAACTGGCCAATTTTGAGGCCAGTCCTTCACGGATACACATGGGTGATTTCTTTGTCCCCATCCTATAGCATCTGCAGCACACATTACGTATTTGCTGGTTGTCATATAAACTGTTAGACACCTGCAAACACTTGGAGCCTTCGCTCAGAGCCCCTATCCAGCAATATCACTAAATAAATAATGAAACAGCTGATTCAGCAGAACTGCTCAGGGAGAAATAACTGCAGATTGACTTAGATTCCCCACCCTTGAGGGGCATCTCAGTATCTGCTGTGTTATGGGTATCTTGGTTTCAGATATGCTTTCTGCGTGTCATGAGCAACCAATCTTTGCAGGAGATGAGTTATTTTGAAGCTATCTGCTCCTCTCCCCTCCCCTCCCTTTTCCTCACGTTCTTGGCAGTCTCCCATCTATGAGTACTGGCATTGTGTTCATCTTCACAATTTAGGTGAGTTTCAGCTTAGCACTGCTGCTGTGGCAATTATGCTCAGTATCTAGTGCTGTCACAATGCTATGTAGCACAGTGTCATTTGCATTTGCTAGGCAAAGGGAAAAAACAGGAAATTTTCACCACCACATGTTAGCAGTGTTCAGTGAATGCTATGACATTGTCCCAGGGTTGGCTTTTGCAACTGCAGTGTCATTAGTGCTAATCCTGTGACAGGATGGGATACTGCCTGATGGACGGATGGACGGACAGACAGACAAATGAGACAGACACATTGATTTTAATGGAAATAGCACTAATGATAGTTATCTCAAGAGGCAAGAAAATGAGTTGCTTATATACTGCTCTGAAGCTCTCTGCGTGGTTCACAATGAGTTAAAATACAGCACAATAATTTAAATAGCTAAAACTACTGTAAACAATAGAAGTGAGAACCTATCAGCTGTGTAAAGATTTAGAATGCAATACAAAATTTAAAATACATTGAAACTAAAATTCCTATGGTAGAATATCATCACAATAAACAGGAAATCATTGATGGCATAAAGGATTAGAGCTATAATGAACTGGAAAAGTGCAGCCACTGGCTGACCTTAAGCAATTCTAAGTGACCTGATGGGGGTCAATTTCAGTTCCATGATAGAAGAAAGTTAGGATATAAATGTACCAAATGTACAGGCTTGGCTACACTAGTGGGAGTTCTGTACTTGCATAGGATTGCATAAATAAATATGCTTGTTGACATGCTTTCAGGAGACCTTCCTTGCAAGTATGGCTCCTCAAGGTGGTTCCCTTACTGGCTGATCATTCTTATTTATCATTTTATTTAGCTTCATTTAGTCCGGAAAGGTTAGGCATTTCTAAACAGGTACAGGTAGGGGTTTCAGTTTACAAAGCATTGTAGAGAAAACTTGAGGTCAGGGCACACGAATAGTAAAATACCTGGCAGGAGCAAAGTGATGAGTTCACATCAAACCTTACAGAATATTTGCAATATTCACCATTAGCCTTCAGCAACACACACAAAAAGCACAATCCTATACCTGTTTAAACAGAAAAAAGTCCCACAATCTGGAGCATGCCCCAGCCAGCAATGCTGGGGCATGCAGGATTTCTTTCTATGTAAGCAGGCATAGGATTGTGCCCTAAAAGAAATTAAGATCAAGATTAATTGTTTTACCTTGGTGAGGGCCTCACTTAAAAGCTGTCCGTTAGCTAGGGGGGATGGATTATTTAAATTCTTGCAGAACGTGCTGGCATTTGTACTGTCAGCAAGGAGAAATCTCTCTGGAGACAGAGAGAGGCTCTATGTGGCACAGGCAAAATGTAGTTCTAAGTGAGGTTCGGTGACACTTCACACTTTCTTGTAAAGCAGCGGAACTTTTTTCAAGCTAGGTTTGCATTTGTGTCATGTCATTGACCTTGACTGCTTTGATAAGCTTCAGGGGGCTTCCCTGTCAACAGCGTCAAGAAAAGGAGCATCAAGAGGCATGCAAGAATTGGACCTATTGCTGCTTTCAGCCATGGCTCTTTCTTTACTGCTCTCTCTTTCTGTATGGCTACATATGATGAATACATGACTTGGGAGTGCATTTATACTTTTGGGGGACATCAGCCATTCTCAAGGCTGGCCCAAGACGTTTCGCAGCCTGAGGTGGAGGACAAGACGGCAGCCTTCCCAGCTGGCTGGAGTGATAGTTGAACTGCACTGAAACACTGGCGATGGAATATCATCCTCTAGTGCACCTGAGAACAGTTTGGGGAGTGTGAGGCAGGCTTCCTTAAAGAGGACCCAGCTGTCTTCCGCCATCACTGTCCCCCCGCTCCGCTTCCCTTGGCCTAATGGTAGGACTGGCCTTGATCCCTTTCCTGTGTTTATTGGTTAAATTACAAGTGTAATTGAGAGGGCAAGCAGATGCTACACTTGGCAAAATGCCACCATTTCAGCCAAGTCATTTCAGCTTACATCTGTAGTTTCTGAATATGAAGCCAAGGAGATTAAAAATAATCATGATCGCAGAAATTTGTTTGTTAAATAAAAACAATATACTGGTTTGAGTAAGTGTTTCCAGCAGGGGTCAGTATTACTGATAGGATTTATACCAAGGAACTGGAGCCCTGTCTTTTGCATCTGCTACAGAAAGGTACCTTCTTAGCCTTTAGATGTAGTGGCAAATTTAGATACATTGCTAAAGAAAACACAGGGAGGCTAGCCCTGCAAAGCCTAGAGATGCCAGGGTCTCTCCTGTGTGTTCTGCCACTGACTGCAGTCACTGCTTGACATTAAAGAATCTGTTTTGCATAGAATTTACAGAAATAAACCATCAATAGAATGAAAGTACTTTATTTCATCTTTAATAAATTCAACATGTTCATTCTGTACCTATGGAGGTCTTCTCCCCACCACTGACACCACCCACGGGGAAACGGCACCTTCACTGGGCTTCTTATTTATAGCAAATGCTTGCATGTATTTATTATTTATTTTATTACATTTCTATACTGGCCAATAGCCAAATTTTCTGGGTGAGACCATGTAAAAGCTATCAGCAATGCAAAGATATTAGAATGCAGCAATGCTTTAAAAAAGGAACTGAAAGATTAAATTGCCTGGGAAAATAGAAAGGCCTTCATCTGGTACGAGAATAGCACAGTGCAAACACCAGGCAATCCACTTGAGGAAGCCCATTTTATAACTGCTGTGCTTTAGTCACCACCCTCTTAACTTCCTTTGGCAGAGGTTCCCCGAGAAGGACAATCTTGGGGCTTGGGCAAGTATACATAATAGGAGACATCCTTCAAGAAAACTGATGCCAAGCTGTTTAGGGCTTCCAATGAATCACCACTCTGAATTGAGTCTGGATATGGACCGGCAGCCCATGCAGATAGAAGAATACTGTCATAATAGGATCATATTGAACATTCCTGTTAAGAATCTTGCTGTGGTTTTGTGTATCAGCAGAATTTCCAGTCTGTTCTCCAAGGCAACCCTACATTCAACACATTGCAGTCATCCAGACAAAAGGTTATCGGACTATGGATAACTGTGGCTAGACTATCCCAGTGCAGATAAGGATAGAGTTTGTATATCAGTGTAAGCTGATAAAAGGTGTTCAGTGCCAATGAATTTATTTGTGTCTCCAGTGACAAGGTTGGATCCAAGAGCACCCCAAAGTACAAGCTTAATCCTTTAGGAGGACAACACACCATTCATCCGGAAGGCAAACCACTTGCGAATAGTACCTCTGTCTGCATTGCATTTCAGTTTATTCTCCATCATCCACTCCATTACTGTGCCCAGGCAATGATTCAGAACAGCTTGGATTTGAAGTAAAGGAGGAATACTGCTGGACAACATCCAGATGATAATGACACCTCAATCCTCACCTCTCCCAGCAGTTTCATGCAAATGTTGAACAACATGGGGGATGGTATAGAGTCCTGTGGAACCTATTATCACAGCTGTAAAACACAGAGCAATAATCTCCCACACTAACTAAAGGAATCAACCATCCAAGTAGGAACAGAACCACTATGATAAAGTGCCGCCAACTCCCAGCAGTTTTTCTATCAAAAATCACCTGACCTTCTGGGTAAGGTCCTCCTCAAGACAGCCAGAAGCCTGATTGGGATGGATGTAAAGAATCCATTGTATTCCAAAATGCCTGGAGTTGACCAGCAACCATCTGCACAAACACATTCCACAGGAAAGGTACATTGGCTACTGACTTATAGTTGCTACCATCATCCACTTCCAGGTTTTTTTTCTGGAGTGGCCTATTTATTTCCTCCTTTAAAGAAGTCAGCACCATTCTCTCAATCAATTTACAACTTCCTGGATCCATCCAGACATCTGCTCTCCATTAAATGTAATAAGTCATGAAGAGCAAAGTTTAAGCAAACAGGTGGTCAGCAAGACTTCACCAAGCACCTTGTTTACATTCTTGGGTCTCAACAACTGAAACTCATCCAATAACACTGGACCAAACAGTGCTCTGGGCAATTCTAATAATGGAACTGCTTCAATAGTGGCATCCAGTCATGATGGACCTCAGCAACTTTATCTTCAGAATGCCAAACAAACAGGCTTCCACTGTTCTCATGCCAGGCCATATTCTACCAGGCCATGATCCACTTTGAAAAGCTACACTGAATGCTACTGAGAAGATGCAATAGTGGTGGAAAAGATTTCCCTTTGCCTCTGTCACTACTACAGAGTAGACTGGATAATGATCTCTGATCTATGTTTGGTTAGACTCAGCAGGAGCTTTCTTCCACCTGCTCCCTAGACAACTTCCGCCTTACTTCATTGCCCTTATTTCAGGTGCATACCAAGGAACTGGCCAGGCTTTGCTCGGAGAGAGGATGCTGGAGTGGGATAATGTCCATTGCTCAGTCTTCTCTGCATTCAACAGAGCACCCAGGCTTTGACAGAAGTGGTAGCCAATTAAGGGTCTGCTGCCATATCTTCCTAAGCTAACCCTTTCTTGTTGCTGTTAGTTGCGAAGTCGTGCCCAACCCATCGCAACCCCATGGGCAACATTTCTCCAGGCCTTCCTGTCCTCCACCATCCCCCGGAGTCCACTTAAGCTCACACCAACTGCTTCAGTGACTCCATCTAGCCACCTCATCCTCTGCCATCCCCTTCTTCTTTTGCCGTCTATTGTTCCCAGCATTAGGTTCTTCTCCAGGGAGTCCTTCCTTCTCATTAGGTGGCCAAAGTATTTGAGTTTCATCTTCAGTATCTGGCCTTCTAAAGGGCAGTCAGGGTTGATCTTTTCTAGGACTGACTGGTTTGATCGCCTTGCGGTCCAAGGGACTAACAGGAGTCTCCTCCAGCACCACATTTCAAAGGCCCCAATCCTTTTGCGCTGAGCCTTCCTTATGGTCCAGCTTTCACAGCCATACATTGCAACTGGGAAAACCATAGCCTTGACTATATACGTACATTTGTTGGCAGGGTGATGTCTCTGCTTTTTAGTATGCTGTCTAGATTTGCCATAGCTTTCCTCCCCAGGAGCAAGCGTCTTTTAATTTCTTGGCTGCAGTCCCTGTCTGCGGTGATCTTGGAGCCCAGAAAAATAAAATCTGTCACTACCTCCATTTCTTCCCCATCTATTTGCCAGGAAATGATAGGACCGGATGCCATGATCTTAGTTTTCTTAATGCTGAGTTTCAAGCCAACTTTTGCACTCTCCTCCTTCACCCACATCAAGAGGCTCTTTAGTTCCTCTTCACTTTCTGCCATTAGAGTGGTATCATCTGCATATCTGAGGTTGTTGATATTTCTCCCAGCAATCTTAATTCCAACTGGTGATTCAACTAGCCCTGCCTTTCTCATGATGTGCTCTGCATATAAGTTAAATAGGCAGGGTGACAGTATACAGCCTTGCCGAACTCCTTTCTCAATTTTGAACCAATCAGTGGTTCCGTGTCCAGTTCTCACTGTTGCTTCTTGACCCGCATATAGGTTTCTCAAGAGACAAATAAGATGGTCTGGTACTCCCATCTCTTTAAGAACTTGCCACAGTTTGTTGTGATCCACACAATCAAAGGCTTTGGCATAGTCAATGAACTCCCTAGCTTTCTCCATGATCCAGCGTATGTTGGCAATTTGATCTCTAGTTCCTCTTCCTCTTCGAAATCCTGCCTGTACTTCTGGTAGTTCTCGGTCCACATACTGCTGGAGCCTAGCTTGTAGGATTTTGAGCATAACTTTGCTAGCATGTGAAATGAGCGCAATGGTGCGGTAGTTTGAACATTCTTTGGCATTGCCCTTCTTTGGGATCGGAATGTAAACTGACCTTTTCCAATCCTGTGGCCACTGTTGAGTTTTCCAAATTTGTTGGCATATTGAGTGTAGCACTTTTACTGCATCGTTTTTTAGGATTTTGAATAGCTCAACTGGAATACTGTCACCTCCACTAGCTTTGTTGTTGCTCAGACTTCCTAAGGCCCATTTGACTTCATATTCCAGGATATCTGGCTTGAGGTCAGTGACCACCCCATCGTGGTTGTCAGGGACGTTAAGCTCTTTCTTGCATTGTTCTTCTGTGTAATCTTGCCACCTCTTCTTAATCTCTTCTGCCTCTGTTAGGTCCCTGCCATTTTGGTCCTTTATCATGCCCATCTTTGCATGAAACGTTCCCTTCATATCTCCAATTTTCTTGAAGAGATCTCTGGTCCTCCCTATTCTATTGTTTTCTTCTATTTCTTTGCACTGTTCATTGAAGAAGGCATTCTAATCTCTTCGAGCTATTCTCTGGAATTCTGCATTCAATTGTTTGTATCTTTCTCTTTCTCCCTTGCCTTTCGCTTCCCTTCTTTCCTCAGCCATTTGTAAAGCTTCCTCAGCCATTTTGCTTTCTTGCATTTCTTTTTCTTTGGGATGGTTTTAGTTGCTGCCTCTTGTACAATGTTGCGAACCTCCGTCTATAGTTCTTCAAGCACTCTGTCTATCAGATCTAATTCCTTAAATCTATTTGTCTCCTCTACTGTATATTCATCAGGGATATGATTTAGGTCATACCTGAGTGGCCTAGTGCTTTTCCCTACTTTCTTCAACTTAAGCCTAAATTTTGCAACCAGAAGCTCATGATCTGAGCCACAGTCAGCTCGTGATCTAGTTTTTACTGACTGTATATAGCTTCTCCATCTTTGGCTGCAGAGCACATAGTCAATCTGATTTCTGTGTTTACCGTCTGGTGATGTCCATGTGTAGAGTCGTCTCTTGGGTTGTTGGAAAAGAGTGTTTGCTATGACCATTGTATTCTCTTGACAAAATTCTACCAACCTGTGCCCTGCTTCATTTTGTACTCCAAGGCCAAACTTGCCTGTTATTTCGGTTGTCTTTTGGCTTCTTACTTTAGCATTCCAATCCCCCATGATGATAAGGACATCATTTTTTGGAGTTAATTCTAGAAGGTGTTGTAGGCCTTCACAGAACTGGTCAACTTCAGCCTCTTCAACACCAGTGGTTGGGGCATAGACTTGGACTACTGTGATGTTGAATGGTTTTCCTTGGGTTCGAACTGAGATCTTTCTGTCATTGTGGAGATTGTATCCCAGTACTGCTTTTTCTATTCTTTTATTGACTATGAAGGCTACTCCATTTCTTCTGAGGGATTCTTGCCCGCTGTAGTATACCTGATGGTCATCTGAATTAAATTCACCCATTCCTGTCCATTTTAATTCACTGATTCCTAAGATGTCGATGTTCAGTCTTGTCATCTCTTGTTTGATCACATTCAGCTTGCCTTGATTCATCCATCTTACATTCCAGGTTCCTATGGAGTATCGGAGATCTTTGCAGCATCGGACTCTCCTTTCACCACCAGATACATCAGCAACTGAGTGTCCTTTCGGCTTTGACCCAGTTGCTTCATTCTTTCTGGTGCTACTAGTACTAGCCCTCTGCTCTTCCCCAGTAGCATATTGGACACCTTCTGACCTGTGGGGTTCATCTTCCAGCGTCATATATTTTTGCCTTTTGGTACTGTCCATGGTGTTTTCATGGCAAAGATACTGGAGTGGGTTGCCATTTTCTTCTCCAGTGGATCACGTTTTGTCAGAGCTCTCTGCTATGACCTGTCCGTCTTGGGTGACCCTGCGTGGCATAGCTCATAGCTTCATTGAGCTACGCAAGCCCCTTCTCCACAACAAGGCAGTGATCCATGAAGGAGGACCCTTTCTTACTACCCCCCAAAACTGTTGGAATACTTTAAAACCTGCTAATAGCTAGTCTAAGAACCTTAGGCATGAGGTGACACCAACACTAATAACCAAATAAAATATTAAACAATTATTAAAGGAATATTTTGTATATAAGGGATTACTAATATTTACTATGGGGTTTTCAAAACATTGCTAAATGCCAAGACTTTAGGACTCTATTGCTGTTACAGGCCTCTAAGGACTTATTTTAGTTCAGGCCAAAGTCTCTAAGCCTCCATCCCAGTCAAATACGCTCACAATCACTTCCAGTTTCAAGGTACAGTCTTCTGAAACCTACTGTGTTAGTGTCTGCTTGGACAGTTTATCCAGGCTTTTACTTCCTGCTTGTGTAGCCTTCCTCTGGCAACATCTCAGGGCAGCCTTTTGACACAACACAGCCACACGTTGCGTACTCCTGATCTTCACCAGCAGTCAAGGTTATCTTCACCAGTAAGAATAGCATAATATCCAAGCCTTAGTTATTCACATTCCAGTCAGCTTTCCCTAAGTCCTTCTCCAACCCCACACATCAGCCAATAATCCTTCTCCCTTTCTCATTCCACAGCTTAACTCTGACTTCTGCTAACTGTCATACCTTAACTGTCCTTTCCCAGCTGCTTTTTTCTACCTCACTGGGATGTCCAGCCAAGCAGAATTAAATGTACCAGATCCTGGCTCTATCTAACTATATTCAAAGTGCTTCTCCCCTGCTAACCTTTCAAATGTCACTCAACAAATACTATGCAGGCCTTTGACACAGACATTCTTCACAGAACCCTTGAGGACATGCAGAGCTCCCAGATACCGCTGAGGAGCACCATATCTGTAACTATCTGGAGTTGTTTGAATGAAGCTGGAAAAATATACAAGGATTTTCTCTTAGACATACAGTCCCTAACACATTTGGGTTAATGGCAAAGTAACACCAAGTGAACTAAACTATATATTTTAAAACAAATCAAGTCTAATACCTCTCAAGTCATCATGCATTAACTTATCATGGTTGAGAGTACAGCAAAATTACACTGTGTGGTGTAAGGTCATATCATCCATTTGTAGAGTCATTACAAATGTCTTTTTTTCATTTTCCCCTGCTAGTTATTATTGTTGCATGCCATGCATAAATATTATTCCTCTACTGAGGAACTCAGTACATTTTGCATGACTAGAGCTAACCTATACAATAAGCAACAGTCTGAACTTGGAGAAGGTGCCTGTCATTTACCCATTACTGGTCCGCAGCCATCAAGCAAAGACATACAGAAGTATGTGCATTCATGAATACCAAATGCTGTTCTCTTACGGATCACTGATGATCCATCTGTACTGAGATGGTTTCCATGTAATGAGAGTCTAACAGATCGATATCTGGTGACAGGTAATCATTTGATATCTATTTGGTAATGTTTAACAGCAGGTAGTGTGAATCCTGATCCAAAGAACAGTAATATTCAGGACAGGTAAGTTTTAACTCTTATAAAACTATGGAAGACAATGAAAGGTACAAAAATTCCACTCCTTTTTTATTTCTGCTCAGTAGACCAGAAATAAAACCACACAATAATCTTTAATACAAAGCAAACTATAATAACATAGGTACCATCAGCTCAGATATAAATACACAGAAAACAGCAAATTACCTAAGCTTAACTTCCAGCATTAAGTAGAGAATTGCCTTCTTGTTCCCACTGCAGATGATAGGAATTTGTCCATTAATAATGACACCCATGGAATGTTTCTGTCAGCAAGTATTTAACATAAAATTGAGCTGACCTTCCTGATAATATAGTCAGTTAAAGGGCAATCATTTGCTGACAAGCTCCACCATAAAAATTACAAAAACAGATGAACATGTTTCAGAGATTACACCTCTAGGTAATTCCAAGAACAACACCCAAATGACAGAGAAAAACAATATTGTGCTCACCAGGATCATAAAAAGGGACCATATGAAGTCTGCTGTGATGACTTCACAAAACACTTTGCTGACAAAATTGCTGAGATTCTTCCTAGATTTGACTTCACACTGAATGCAGACTCTAAAAAGATCAGGCAGCTGCTCATCTAATTTTGATCAATGATTTTCAGTTTGCTCAGCTTGAGAAGGTATACAAGTTGGTTGGAATGGTCAGGCCAACTACATGCTTCTTAGACCCATGTCTGTCTTTATGGATCATTAATGGCCATTAATGATTGCCTTCCTTTGAATAAAGTCTTAGAGTTTATGGTGACCTCATAAATCCAAGTTTTCTAGGATGAAATTGATTATCCAAATCCTTCATAATCTGGAATCAGACCTGGTTTGGGGACAGAAGCAGCCTTAGTTGCTTTATTTGATGACCTATGCTGGAAGGATAGGTCCCTGTTGGTTCTGCTGGACTTCTCAATAACAATTGATATCATCACTCATGAAATCCTTCTGGATGATAGGGGATTAGATTGTAGTGGTTTTGGTCTTTTGGCTGAGCATTCCCAGAAAGAATTGCTATGGGACCAGTGTTGGTCTGTGAGATTTCTCAGGGCTGTATTCTGCCCACCATGTCGTTTAACATGTATACTAAGCCACTGGAAGAGGGCATCCAAAATTTTAGCATAAGTCTTATTACCATGTTGACGATACCCAATCCTATATCACCTTTACAATTATTGCCAAGAAAGCTGTAGAAGTGCTGAACATGTGTCCCAGGGCACTGATGGATTGGGTGTATGTGAACACACTAAGGCTCAGTTCAGACAATGCAAAGATTCTGTTCATTCGTAGAATGGGAGTACCATCTGTTTTGGATGGAGTAGATTTCTTCTGAAAGATCATGTATGCAGTGCTACTTCTGGATAGTCAGGTGGCGGTGGCAGCAACTGTACCAGCTGTGCTCCTCCTTGAGCAATATGGATCAGTCCATAGTAATCCATGCCTTAATCACTTCAAGTTGGATTACTATAATGCACTCTATGTGGGACTGTGTTGAAGAGTGTACAGAAACTTCAGCTAGTGCAAAACCAAAAGTTTTGTCTGGTGTGCATTTTTCAGATTATACGACACCTCTCTTGAACCATCTGCACTGGCTTCTGATTTCTTTCCAGGATCAGTTCAAGTTGCTAAATCTGACCTATTAAGCCCTAAATGGCTTAGGACCAGGATGTCTGAAAAGACCAACTCTTCCCATGTGAACCTGCCTGAAATTTGCACTCATCGTCTGAGGCCCCAATCTATGTCTCACCTCCTGGAGGAATAACTTTGCAGACATTCATTATAGGATGATTTGTGTAGATTAATTTAGCCTCCTTGTTAGTGTACTTCAAGAAGGCTAGTGAAGACCAGACTGACTGCCCAGCTTTTAATTCCGTGGTGGACAATCTCTTTACCTCCAGATGTTTTGGTCTACCGTGCTCATCAGTCTTAGTATGGCCAATGATGAGAAGTCATGGCTATTGTAGGCCAAAACATCTGGAGGGCCACAAGCTGCCGCACCTATTTTTGTAACCGTTAATGCTATTCCCTGCTTTTCTCATTAATGCCCAGTTTTAAAAATATGCATTTTAAAGGTATTTTAATCTTTGTATTATACATCAAACACTCATTGAGTGGATGGGTGACTGTCTCCAATTATAATTAATTAATATAAAGCATAACAGCTGCTGTCCTGTATCCAATAGTATGGCAATATGAGGGACACATCCTGGAAAAGGACTTATCATTTAAATCTGAAAACATTCCATTAATCCAAAGAGTGGCTCAACATGTGAGTTCAGGAGAACTTAGCATGACAGACTTGGATACGTGTGGGAATATACTGAACCCCTTCCCCCAGTATAAAATGGATAGGTAGCTTGTGGTCCTCCAGCTGGCCTATCAGCCTGAGCAAGCATAGCCAATACTAAGGGAACATGGGAACTGCTTGCAAAATATCCAGAAGACCACAAGTTGCCCATCCCTGTTTTAAAAGAAGCATAATACAGTAGACTGACAAACTAAAGTTTTCTGGGATATGAAGTATGTATGTATGGACCAAGAAGGGGAATGGTAGAATGCAGTCCTCAGGTATTGAAAACATTTAACCTAATCCATAATTTAATCATCCAGAGGTCACTACATTTCCTTCAGGACACTAGGATCTTTGACTTTCCTTAACTGATCTTTAGACAGCTTACAGAAAGAAGAAATGTGTAAGTCCAGGTCTGGAATGTGAAAAAATCAATAAAATGCATATTTTCTCATCCCAAAGTTTAAGCAAATGCCCTCCAGGGCTATTTAAGATAATATATTATTTTCAAGGTAAGTTATCGGATGCTCCTAGACATAGAAGTCTGAAGTCCCTGATGACCATTTCCTGTTGGGACTGAGAAGGATGGCAGTTGTGGGCAATCGTTCTCGTGGACTGTTGGCTGCATCCCAGACAATTTGGAATCAGAATGTAAAACAAGTTACAGTGAGATTGCGGAGGATGGGCTAAGTCAAGACTCTGAGAAGCCAGACACTTTGCTAAGCTAGGCAGTTTCTAGAATGATCAAGGCACACAGCCAGTGGGAAGGGTCTCTGAGGATGAGGAATTCTCAGATACAGACCAGGCCCCTTCTGCACTCAACCTCATGGCAAAGTATCAGCAGAGGAGATGGTCCAATTGAATGAGCAGTGTGTGGAGAAAAGGTGGGCTCGCCTTCAGAGAGTGCCCCCTCCCCCCGAGGGGATGGGGCCCAGGCATGTTCATAAGGAGAGTTCTGGAGGTAAACACTAGGTTGGGTTCAACACACCACTCTGTGCATGCTCAGAGATCAATTTTGGGTGATTTGTACTCAGAAGCAATAAAGAAATTTTTGCAAGGAAAACATTATGTGGCTTGTGATTGCTCTAAGGAGGTACCTCAGCTTACAACACTTCTCTGATTATCACTACTAATTTTTAGAAGACTTACTACACATAGAGAAAAACATGTTCTTAACAAGAGTATTGTCCAATTTCTGCCAGTGCTTAGATCTGGTAAGAGAGTCAAAAGCCCACTTCAGATCTATAAAGGCAATACAAGATTTCTCCTGAATATTTTTTCAGCAAGATGGGACAGCACCAAACAATCTAGAGTTGAATGATTTTCTCTAAATGTCATTTGAAAGTCAACACATAAACCTTCAGTCTCTGGGAAGGAGTTCAGTCTACTGTTATAAAAGCTAGCATATATTTCCCTGTAAGAGACAACAAACAATTGGGTCTCTAATTTCCCAGGTCATTAACTTGATTTTTGAAAACTGGATGCTATAATTGTTCTCTTCCAACAATAAGGAATCATACCAGAACTATTTATTGTAGTTAAAAGGGTAGCTAATAATGGTGCCAACCAGTGTTGATTTAGTTTAATAAGCTCAGCAGGGATAAGATCTATCCCCACATTAAACTGATGAAATATGCAAACAACTTCTATTATAGGAATGGCCCCATTTAGATACAGCTGCAAAAACAGCATCTAGGGAAAGATCAGAATCACCCATGGATCCATCTGGGTCCAGCAAGATGGCTCTGAAATAGTCCTGCAAAACCAGGGCAAGAGAACAACTGTCTGGCCTGTACGAAGAGCCAGAAACTAGCCACCAAAAAGTTTTGTTATAAAGTTGGAATGAGGCAGTGGGTCATCTGCTTCTTCAAAACCAGCCTGGTCCACTTCAGGGAAGGGTCTTTGGAGTGGGGATGAATTGTGATGGAACAGAACAGTTCTTCAAATGTGCTCTGACATGCTAGCTAGGGTTGATGAGAGGTATACTTAACACATCTAGAGGGTGGGGAAGGCTGGGATAGAGGCATTTCCCCCATCACCACCAGAATGTCAGACTGGAACGACTTCCTTTATTCATGTCTCTTGATTCCAGCTTGACGGCTGGGTAGGACCAGATGGTACCCTACCAGATGGATTTGGACCAAAGGGTTTGTTCCCTACTGTCAAGCAAAGCACACCCAGAAGACATCTGTTCCACATTTTCTTGATTCCCCCACCTCTCAAAGAACAGGAGATTCAACTGACTCTTTAAGTTGGTCAGCTTAATGTCTGTTCCAATTAAATTGGTGGAAAGAATTATTAAAGAAAAAAAAGGAAGCATATAGAAGGACAAGTGGCTGAAAAACAATAGATTCTGGAATTTGTTATGAATACAAGAACTTCTATACTTAAATCTGCTCCTGATCACATCAAGGGGTTTTTTCTCCCCATTTCGGTGGAATAATTAGGGTAGATGGGCGGGTGTGGAGGGACTCATTTTGTTGCTAATGTCAAGCCATTGGGAAATCTGCTTGCTTACAGTAGATCTATCAATAGAACCAGAGCTACTTTCTGCTATACATTGCATTATAAGGTGATTGTAATTGTGTAGTGAACCCCATATGCCCACAATCGAAAAAAATAATATCCCATTCCAAATAGTAAAGAGATTCATAGCTAGCTTTGGCAGAGGAAGAACTTTATTGGACTGTTCAGGGGAAATACGTCAGATCCCTGTTTTATTAATAATGCTTCCTTATTTATAAATAATGGAATCAGTCATGCACAGGATGCTTGGTTACACATGGTCTTTGCACATGTATGCTGTGTGATTTTAGTATTATGTGCAGCCCATGAACAGAGCTGGAATATAAAGCTGACTTTTGCAGAAAATGAGCATCAGAATGTTTGCTTGACCTTCACTTTGCAGAAATAAATCTTTTGTCTTTCTGAAAAGAAATACTTTGGAGCAGTATATCTAAAAGGAATATTCCTTACCATAAGCTAGACAGCATAATGTAGAAAAGGAGTGATACGAATGCAATCCTCTTACATACAAACAGTTAATAACTTTTCAGTTACTTATTAAAACATTTTGTACATGAGCTTCTGGAAGCTTTGGTATCCTTGTTTATTTCTCAATTATGAAAATATTCCAGAGACAAATCAGCTGTGTACCTTTCTCAATTGACTTAGTTCTTGGTTCCAGATTAAGTTGAAATCCTGTACATTTACCTGAGAATGTTACATTTCACTCCATGAGGTTAACCTCTGAATAGAAATGGATATGAAATATGAATGCACATTGTTAGCTACACTTAGTTTTAGCACTTGAATTAGTCATGAAATACCAATCACATTGAGTTCAATGGAAAGTAGGTACAGCTAACTTTTGACCATAATACGCCTTTGAAGTTGAAAATAAGATAAGGTTCCTGCTTCTGCTAGTAAGTGTGTAGGGCACTAGGATGCCCATACGCCACAAACTAGGACATTCCATCAGTGATGCCAAAAGATATTCCAGCACCAAAGTCTGAATCCAACCATACTAGCTCTTATTCAAGTTGCAAAGAGAGATGCAAATTCTTTGAATTTATGAGCAGTATTGTTCAGGCTGAACAGGAAGAATGGTGAGGAGGTTATTGAGGTTCAACAGGTAGCGCAGCAAACTTTCCCAGCGTCCAAAAGCCAAGAGAGTTTTTTGAAAGCATGCCAAGGCCTCGTGACTTTCAGCCTGTTATGCAGCGCTTCAGAGTGGCCTTTAAGTTGCCTTTCCCAATCATTCTGTAGATAAGGCATGCCTTTGCAGTGAGAGCAAAGTTGTTGACCTTACTGAAGCAGCTTTGTCCCCAGGAAAAGGGGGAAGGAACTGCATGCAAACTGAGAGCCTCTGGGGGAGTGGGAGAGAAGAACCTTATAAAATCCATGGGAAAAGGCACTGTTCTCAGCCTGGGGTGGGGAGGGAATTGATGCGTTGCTCACCCAGGCACCTCTGGAGGCCAATGGAGCATCCCTGGCACATTCAGGAAACCAATAGGCTACAGAGGAAGGGGGTGTAAACTTTATTTAGCCCTTTTATATTTTGCCTCATATTTCAGAATTATATTCAACTGCAACTTCATATCATCATGGATGCAGGAGGATTTGTTTCTTCCTAAATATCTTCAAAATTAAAGTAGGGTCCCTTGGCTAGATCAACCTCCTGTGGTTAGAACACAAGGTCCTAGCTTCTGTCCAAGGATCAGATCTTAAATTAACAAGCTTGGAAGAGTCTGCTGCCTGAGATTATGTATAGATGCAGTGCCAACAAAGTGTGTGTCTAGCATTCTCTTCTCATCATGGTTAAAGACATCAGCTGTGTTGGCAGAAGTGGACTTCCTCATACCCTGGTCCCCTCATACCAGCAAGCTATAGGGTGTAGGAAGTAGAATATTCCTCCAAGGCATGCTGAGAGAACTTATACAAGCAGAGTCCTCCCTCTCCTGGAAGGCAAATTGAGGGCCTCACATCATGGGATGCTGTAAGGGTCCACTCACACTGAGGACTTGGGGCATGTCAGACTCCCTGGATTCCAACCAAGCAGGATTCGGGTTCTCCTGAAGGTCAGGAACAAGAATAGAGCAGCACTACAGAAACCTCCATATGATCCTGGGTCTGGAAGCCAGATAAAGGTGGCCACATGTTACAAGCAGCAGATTGCAACAGAGCCTTCAGTATGATTGTGCTTTCCTTTAGGCTGATTAGCTCCACCCACAATTGACTGAGGTCTCCCTCCTTAAAGGCACAGATTTGCAAGTGCAAATTCAGAAAAATAGTTTCAATAGAAATGCCACATAGCACACTGTAGGAAGAAAAATGACCGGGTGCCTGCTCAGTCCAGGCGCTAACTGTTGGTGGGCAACTTCAACTGCTTTGTCCCTTGCGGATCTTTGACTTTAATCCAGAATCAGACAGGACTCCTCTTTCAATAAAGGGTACCTTCAGTAGAGGACTGTCCTCTGCCAGACCTCCAAAGCAGAGGGCTTCCCTTTGTAAAGTGGGACTGCTGGCCCCTCTGCATCAGACTGTGTTCATTCCAAATCTGAATTGCTCACTGAGTAGGATTTAAACAATGCACAAGTTCCCCAAGAGCAGTGATCAGTTAAAAAGCAAAGGGGAAACCTGGATTCTTCTCTTTACAGCCATGAAAGAGGAGAGGGAAAGAAGCATATGAGCCTCATTCTCATGACAGGAAACCATAGTTTCCAGTTACATCTGACCTGGCAAGTATGTGTATATTTGCGATGCACACTGGGAATAGTAGAATTGTAAGGAGCCAAAGCAAAATTATGTGTGTCTGACTGACCAACTGATAGGCAGGCTAGAAAAGCCGCTAAGACTAAGCAACAGTAAAAGCAAAAAGCCGCAGCAATGTAGATGTTTTAGAATAATGAAAAACCACGCAGGAGGCAAACATTTGCAGTCCAGACGTTCGTGCACTAAAGATCAAAAGAACTCTATACAGCCATTTCAGATGCTGTGCTCTGTAATACAGTGTATGTTGCTAAAAGCCAGAAACATTGGATTCAATATCCACATGACAGTTAGATGAAAGCTCGCTATGTGGCTATACTCAAACCACCATCTCAACCACTCTGTGTTGTTGCTTCATTGAACATTATGTGTGTCAGTGCACCATAGCATGCCTGTACCTTAAAAAAAAATCAATGATTTCTCATTAAGCTGTTTGTCATTTTATCTGCAAAAATCACACTAAGCAGAAATAGCGCCAGCCACTTCTGTTTTATGACAAATGCCTCATGGACATGGCGCTCCAGATAAGCCAGGCCAAGGCGTATTGATTTCTGTGGTTTCTGCAGAAAAGAGGATTATTTAGGGAAGAAATCTTTACATGTTCAGGGATACATATGGCTGAAGGAGTCCGACAAAACTGTGGATAATTCACAGTAGTCACAGTGCAATTGTATAAGAGTATAATAAACACAATTTCACACTATAGTTGATCTCGTGTGTATGTTTGACACTAGTTTAAAAATGCTGGGTCCAATTCAGCCAGACATTCTCCTGCTCAGTTTCCATTGAAATGAATGGCAACTGGGTAATTGTATGGTATATATTTATGATATTTGTTAGGTATTGGGGGGACAATATAATTAGATCTTTTCAAAAATGCCATCTTGAAATAGCTGCTTGGTTGAGGAATGAGTAACCTAGCAATTTGAGATTACGAGAACTGGGTTAATCAGTAGTTGTGCAGAATCTGACAACTTGGTGCCCCAAGTTGTCAAATTCCTTTGCTTCAAGTGGGAACAAGTGAACAATCAAGTCAGAACCTTCTCTGGAAGCAAACATGATGCAGCTGAAGTTGTCACAGTTTAGACACATCACGAGAAGGCAAGATGTGCAGGAGAAGACAATAATGCTAGGAAAAATTGAAGGCAGAAGGAGAAGACCATATATGAGATAAAGGAAGCCGCAGACTTGAGTTTGCGAGATTTGAGCAGGGCTTTCATTCATAGGGTCACCATAAGTCAGAGGTGACTTGATAGAACATTACAATGGTGAAATGAACCTGAAATGGGATAGAAACTCAACATCTTATTCATATGCAAGGAAAATTAATACATAAAACTGTTTTTGGATATCAGATCCTTACGAAAGGAGCACAGAGGGGATTTGTGAGGTAGAATTCAGTGGAAGTAGAGAACAAAACTGGAAGGCTGTGTGGTAGCGAAAAAGGCAGGATGAGGTTGCTACTGCAAAAGAAATAATAGTATATGGGGCAAAACCCAAAAGATCCCTGAATGTAATACAGCATAGGTTCTCCCTGGACTTCATTCTGGCTCAGTGAGTAGCAAAGGATAAAGCCGCTTGCTCTCCAGCCATGAATGAACTCTAAATAACCCATTTGGTTGTTTAAAAAATTCCAGCAATGTACTACAATTCTAGCACATTTGGTAGTGAACACAAATCCTTCCTGCTATGATGGGCATCTAAAATGTTAATGTATTAAAGAAATCATTCCTGCTGCCAGAGTCCAGAAAACCATGAAATATTTAAAAAGTGAAGTTTTTGTTTTCCCTGGCTGCAGAGCACAACCCTACAGCTTTAAATATTTAAGAAACAACATTTTAAGCATTCAAAGCAAGTGTGAGAATTCAGTGGCAGTAGACAGAACAGTTCTCTTCCTTTGCAGAAAACCAAGACTTTTATACTCAAAATGGAGGAAGAAAGTTAAGAAATGCAACCGTGCCAGGTGTCATTGTTACACTGTAGAAAGATGCTATTGCAGATATGTTCAAAACAGCACCTTCTTCCACTCCCACCCTGTAGAGATAAGCATGAGCTGACAGCATATCCTAGGAAAAGACATGTCTTTCTCTACTTGTGACACAGACGTGCTTTTTGCAGAAAACCAGGTGTGCACACTGAAACCTGAGTAACCTTGCTTCACTCCCTGTCAACCAGGTGATGTGCACTAGCAAAAGCTGAGTGTGGACTGCAGCATTTCAAAATCATTTGACTGGTCTGCTTCTAAAATGAAGAGTTTCTCTACATGAGGCTGTTAATCTGCTGTACTCAATTTCAGTTTTACCAAGGAATTGAGATCTGAGCACTACATGGAGAGGGTTTTCTTTCCTACTTTTTTACTGTGTAATCCCTAGGTGGCGATGCAGCAGAATAGCAAAATATGCAAGAGGAAATTGCACTTTCCTCAGCTTTCACAATTAAATGCCACATTTTCCCTGCTCTAAGAAAACTGGCCAACAATGTTGCTTAGGTATAGAAGCAAAATTGGAAAGTCATGATATCATCTAAAGAACCAGTAAGGAACGGTGAGCAGGAAATGATGAGTACACAATAAATACTTCATGCAGAAAAGCTCTAAAATCTTCTGGGTTTGTTTTCTGAAGCTTCCCAATAAAAGAAACATGTCATAATGATATTGTGCTTTAGTTTAGATCACAAATGGCAGATTGTGCAGGGAGGGTGGTTCTGGGTATGAACTGTATCGGTTCAGGCTGTGTCTGTTGACATGACAGAATGGGATGGGTTTGCTATTAAGTAGGACAGATTAATTTCAGATTGTGGTCCAAACGCTATTTTTATAAATACCTATTTGCTTCCAAACAATCTCAAGGTAGTACTTTCACTCAGTGAGATGGATCCAGATTCATGCTGGATCAACTGTATGAAGAGAAGTAGATTTTCCCTCCCTTGCTTTCCCAAGTCAGGCCTTCCAGCCTAAACAGCCAAGAAATCCAGCCAAATAGGGTAAATGGTAGCTTTTGGGGAGTAATGAAGCCCAAAAATCTTACAGAGAGACTTTCAGTTGTGGAAGGACAGTAATTTTCTCCCACCCTCAAAGTCCTATAGTGAGTAAGTAACTGATGGAGATTGCTGAAGCACGAAATCTCAGGTTGCAGTATTCAGTTATGCATAAGTCCATGAACATCAGCCCATGACTGTGGTCTTCTCTGTGGCCAGGAATTGCTCATCACAGAATTTCTCAGCTTTCCCCAGCTTTTTCTTTTATCTCTTCCAGTTTTGACATCTGTGATATATTTCATCCCGTGATGGAGCAAAGGGGCTACAGGGTGCATTACAGACGTGGATAAGAAACAGTGATGGCTCCTGGGTTTTGAAGCCCCTGGGCAAGGCATCCTCAGTGGCTCCCCTCCCTCAATATGTCTACCCTCCCATTGCCATTTTCATCACCTTCCTGCATAGCTATACATTCAGCTTGCATGTCATGACACCTTTGCTAAGCTGGAAAGGAGTGGGGCTGCAGCTGGATGGGTGACCGCATGTGGAAGCGGAGCATGGGGTTGCATTTGATGGCCTAATGGACCCCTTCCAACTCTACTACCATTCTACTTTTCCCTACTCTATTCTATTCTCATCAGTCTCATTCTCATCATGGCTGCCACTTGTTTGACTGATGCAGAATCAGTGGCCAATGCTTTTTTCCACCAGAGTTGTCTGGGCCCAGGGTGGGGCAGGTGACCAAGCAGGCTGCTGCAGTGAAGAGGAGGATCTACCCCAGAAGACTTTTGTCAATGAGTGCCCTGCTGGGCTGCAGCCCCCTCCCTTAGCAGGGTCCCAAGCATGTCCACCCTTGATGCTGGACCTGTTAAGAAATGCCTCTTCTTTTTTGCAGATCTGCCCTGATCCTTGATAAAGGTCACATGTGTCTTAAAATATAGAGACATCTGGCAACCTTACATTGACATTTCTTCAACTTAAAAAATTAGCATAACTCACATTTGATTTCCTCTCTGGTTTGCATAGCTCCAAGCTAAGATGCTTTGCACATTTTCTGTCACTGAAATGTCGAAATACCACTCTTTCTCTAAGCACTAGTCTCTTTTTCTCCCCTCCCTCCCTCCCTCCCTCCCTCCGTCTCTTTCTTTCCCCTGCCTTTCTCTCTCTCTCTCTTGCTCACGCACACACACACACACCAGTCAGAAACATATTTCAGTACTGAAGGGTATGAAAGTACAGACAGTTTGGGAATATTATTAGCCAGACCTCATTAATTAAATAAGACTAATGATTTATTCATAAATCCAGGACAATGAGAGGACAATGCAGTGCATTTACATTAGGATGAGCACATACTTTGAGGATGAATAAAAGCCTTTCAGCCCATCAACATTGAAATCCTTGTTTCTAAAACTGGGATTTTTAATGGGGCATTTCTCTACCTTATTTTATATCTCAAATGAGGAAATGGTTGAGCTAAAGAGTGAGAATAGCTGTTTCTGTCCCTGTCTGAGCATAGCTTTGTTCTTGCGTCTCATTTTTACTTGGAAAATATTTTAAAAAACATAAAAATCAACCAGATAGGTCAAAAAACAAAGGGGCAATGACAGCATTAACATTAAGGCAAGCTGGAACTTCCCTGGGAATTTAATCTCAGCCAAGTCTCAGAACACATTTTCATTCATGGACTCAGCTATGAAACACGTTATTTCTGGCTTCAGTTTATTATCTCTCTGCTGGTATCTCCTGCCAAGGATGGACAGTGATCTGTTCATGGTTAATATTGTTTCTGGTCACTGCTATTTCTGTTTTGTGGCATTAGTTTTATGGAGTAAGAATCTGCACATCCTAGGTTAATGCACAGAGCAGGAGGACCAAATACAATCATTCTAGGTTTGTGTTTGTGCTCAGTGGTTACAGGCTATGTTTCATCACACTCTACAAATGACAACCTGTTCTTTTATACTGCCCATGACAAGCTGCAGAAGGAGTGCAATTCATTCAATTTATCTCGAGGCCATTAGATTGGCTCAGGCTGCATATCAGGCGCATGCCTTTGCAATACCAAGAGTAGCAAGCAAGCGTGTTTGTGTTATAAAGTCAAGTAGCTCATATATCCAGGTTTGGAGGCAGACTTCCAGGTGTGCTTCAACCTAGGCATCTCTTATACAAACACCAGATGTGCAAGATTATATAATATTTTAATGTTCAACCATCCAATTGTTCTCTCAAATGATTAGGTTTTCTACTTTTCCAGAGCACCACTTTAAGGGAGGAAAAGAAATTTTTCTTCTTTTTTGCAAAAGTTAATAGGAAAAGAGAACTATGTTTGTGTATGAATAAAATTATTTTGACATAGTGGCATAAGGAAAAGGGTCTCTCTCTAGGCATAAAATACATTTTTAAAAATTACAAATAGGAGAATCCTTGATAGAATTTGAATAAGTTTCTCACAATATAAAAAGATATAACAAGTCATATTGCCAAATGTTGGGTGGATTTACACTAATGCAACCAACTTTATTTATAACTTAACTTTACTGTCTAATAACCAAGGGCTCTTCCAACCAAGGCTTGGCAAGTGTGAAAACTAATCCCAAAACAGCACTCCTCATATATGCAACCTCTTCCTACCTAGGTGGCATTTTCCATTTATGGAGAACTCAGAGCTCAGGCAAAAAGTTTTAAAATATGCATCCTTTCAAGCCTGCTTAACCTCAGATTGTTTTGGATTGGAGTCACCTTGGATTCTAAGGCCATCCCAATATCTCTGAAGTGGGGATATTCGCTTCAGACTCATGTCCCATCTGGGGCAACTCTTCAACAGCACATCCTCTGCCCTTGTTATCTCATTGATGCATTTCTATGGCTCAGTGCTTTTTAGAAAGAGAGAAAGAAATGGGCTGGCTTTGTAACCAAAAAAATTAAGCAAAAAATGATTTAGCAGGGGTAGTTCTAGGTACCAAAACAATCCCAAGGCTCAGTCTCAAAGGACCAAAAAATAAAAATAAAATGCAAATTGCATAAGCTGATTGGTATTTTCTGTTAAGTCTCTGTGTGTGTTTTTAAAAAGCATGCCTCCAAAAAATACCCATATTTGTAAAAAGAGATGCAGGTAGAAAGATTCAGGGTGGGAGAAAAGCATGAGATGAAACATGTGTAGCTGAATGCCACTGATCCAAAGGGCTCAGGTGCACCAGAGACCCTCGGACTCTTGCACCGTGGTTCAGTGCTAGAGCGGAGGCTTCAGAGATTAGGGGTTTCAAATGAAAGATTCAGGACTACACTCATTGTGGGCCACCTCCTAACATTCCCTCTGTTGTTGAAAATAATGCTTCATATAAAAGAGAGTTCAATGTAATTTTGTAAGCTTTCTGGGTATGGCATATTTTGTTTCCCATCACAAATCTCTGTTAATTATTTCTAATCCACGTAATCATGTTTGGCTCATATCTGATTTAAAAAACAACTTTGAGCAACACATGGTAAGGCAGCTTGCTTATGCAGAGTCTTATCAAAGAATATCCGAATGCTGATTAGGAAATGTACGAAAGGGAGAAAAACAGGAATATATGATTGACTGAATTATTAGAAACTTCAGTTGAATAATGGAATGAAAACTATGGAAGTTTAATGGGCTACAAAAAGACTACAACAATCAAATACTTCTGGCTATTTTGGTTCTGTAGAACCCCCGTAAGTGCTCTGCAGCCACCTTTATACTGGGCATGCTCATATTTTGTGATAACACTCAGACACATGCAATCAGATGAAACTTTTAAAAGCATGGAAGTAAGCCCTTCTTTCTGCTGTTTCACAGATGAAAGTATGGACATGCTTGCAGTATCCTCATTCTCATACCAGGGATGAACACACAGACAAGGAAAGTGCTGGTCAGCTCAGGTTGGCATCTGAGTGCCATCTTTCTTGTATCAGAATATCTCTGGGCCATGTAGGGGAAAGGAAGGCAGAAGATGGGTGCAGCTTTGGCTGCAGCTTTCTATCCTGCTGAGCCAGCCAGTAGCATTCTTGAAGGGTTTTATGAATAGAAATAGGTTGTTGGGGGACCCTGGTCTATACCCCAAAGTCTAGGCCCAATGGTGCCCACTGTTGGGGACTCGAGTTGAGTGACTCACTCCCAAGACCGACTTGGACAATTAATAATTGTATCATTTAATATTAAAACAAACTAAATGGCTTAACAATAATCTTTTTTATTAAAATATAATTATATATGATATACATTGTATATTATTTATATTACTAATATAATAACATATTAGTAATTTAGATTATTATTGACATTTATATTGGGGGCAGGGAAGGAGATATCACTGCACAATATCCACTGGCTTTGTAACAGGCTCACTTAACCCCACTTGCTGGGGAATGGCAGCAGGAGAGGTCATTTGCCCTCCAGTCCTGCTCTGGGGCTGCCCGGAGGTGTCCGAATGGCCACTGTGAGAAGCAGGCTGCTGTGCTAGTCGCTCGGTCTGGTACAGCAGGGCTGCTCTGATGTTCTTTTGGATAAAGATATACTTTAAAAACATGCTTGCCCTATGGAAAGAGATCAAGAGAAAGTGCGTGTGTGAAATGGCAGGTCTCTGGGCCACATGGGGTCTTCATGTCAAGGCAGGCACATTTACTACCATTTGTATCTCTTGCTCCCATCCAGAGATTTCACTTCCAGAGACCCTGGGAGGAAGCTGAAGCCTCAAAAATAATTCTTGCAGATTCTACAATGCTGCACATGCAGAAAGAGAGAGAGAGAGAGAGAGAGAGAGAGAGAGAGAGAGAGAGAGAGAGAGAGAGTGGGGCAGGCGGGCGGGCAGGCAGGCAGAATGGAGCAGTGGGTTAACAAGGCTGGGTACCAGAAAACGAGGACTGTCTCTGATGCATAGCTAGAATATATGATACTTGGGCAAAACATCTCCCACTTAAATGTGCAATACGTACTTATTCAGAAATAAATGCCCCAGTGTTCAACATGTTTAGGTCCTCATTAAAGGCATTTAGAACTGTCTCTGTAAGTTTACAAACTGATGCCCCGTCTGCTTTTCCTTTTCTCTCTCCCTATCCCTTTTTCCTTTTGCAGCCTGCCTTTTCAATTGTGAGTTTGAGGGCAGTTCTTATACATGCAATTGAGCTGTAGGCAACGGGGAGGGGGTTAGGTTGATCTGTAAGACACACACATAAACTTTTCAGCTGAACAGATGGGTAAAAATGTTTTAAACACTTAAATGACCACTGAGAAGTAAATTATATTGAGTTCAGTAGGTCTTAGTTCCAGGTAATATTTATAGCATTGTAGTTTTGGGACACAGTTCTATGCATGGACTAAAAATGTTAAATATGAAAATGGTTGTGCATAATAGGTGCATAATGATATCTACAAAATAGGTGGTGAACCAGCGACAGCCACCAATGTGTTGTCTAGGCACTTTGGAGGGACTGTCATTGGCTGTAAACTTAGTGATTGCAAAAAGCAATTTCCAGAAAAAAAGGAGGGGAAAAAAGCCAGAATCCCCAGGATACCCATGGAAGGATAAGGAGAGGGGAACAACCTACACTGAGCCTGATTATTTGTTGGGTGCACAAGGGGTTGTTTCCTGAATAAGCCACATTGTATGGCTTATTCACAGGGTGGGTTACCATGAAACCCCTCCCCCACCACACACACTATTATTAATGTGCTTTATTTCTATATTGCCCAATAGCCCAAGTTTTCTGGGCAGTTTGTAATAGTCTAGATAAGAATAAAAACATAAAACTATACTGCAAAATTTAAAAATCAAATTTAAGCAACTAAAATAGCTAAGACAAGCTAAACAACAGGACTTGTTTAATCCCCCTATATAGTATTAAAACCTGATAAATGCCTTGGCACATCTTTCATACTGTCATTATCATTCAGCCTAAAGTACCCCATGGAGCTATTGCACTGATAAAATGAGGTGGATGTTGCCTTGAATTCTTTAGGGGAAAGGGTTGTGTATACATGTTTGCGTGTAGTATTCACTTGTGTAAAAGAGTATACCTAACTTTTCATTTAGAGGCATTGCAACAGAATTAGCATTAAAAATTAGATCAATACCTTCAAATTAGTAAAGGTTTCCCAGGGAATTCATAGCATATTGATCTAGACACATCAGTTGGTTTGCAAACTAGAATTCATCAATAATAAAATACCTTGCAATCCTATGCACACGTACTTGAAAGTTCAGTAAGGCTTACTTCTAAGTAAGCATGTGCAGGAATGCACTGTTAATATTGCAGACAATGTTATGGTATCCCTGCCTATTCTTCATTATCATCTGTCCTGACAGCTGCTGGACCCTTTTCTTGTCTTTGATAGAAAGCTACAAAACTATGTGGGGAAAGTCCATCCCCTTGAAGCATTTTATTTTTAGGCCTGTGGTTGACAGGGAGAGTAAAGGGACCTAGAGGGGGAAAGCAGTGTCAACAGTTCATGTGAAGTATCTTTTCATGTTTAGGAAAAGCCAGGCCAGACTCCAGCTATAAGTATGATGGGATTTCAGAAGAGACACAATAAAGGCAGCTACAACCTATACCTGTTACATGGAAGGTCATTTCTAGGAGGTTTTGATGTGATGGAACTTGAAAAACAACAACCCCACTGTATTCATTCTTGCCCAAAGGCAGTGGATGGCACAGGAGCTTGGGGACTGCAGTGGTAGATGGTAATTGTTCCTAAGAGGGAAAATAAAATGTTCCCAATAGCCTTGAAAAGAAAGAAACATCTGAAGGACTCTTCAGGGCCATTCCAAGTTCAACAGAATGAAAAGTGATGCTTTCATTCACAGGTATTGCTGCAATCAACAGAAATGGCCCTCAAAGAGGACAAGCCAGGCAAGGCTAGGATAGGACTATTGTGATGGGGAGGAAGCGAGGCAACAATCAAAATGGTTAAAAACAAACAGGCAGCAAGCTCTTCAGAGCTTCTGCTGCTGCTTCTCTCTCTCTCACACACACACATGCACAGACGCACGCACACAGGTGGCCAAGAAGAAAAGTTTAATACAGCATTTTTTAATCTTATGAAGCTGGACTATGCAGGCTATTTTGCTACATTGTTGGCTAATGTAATTGGAGTATATATAACAAGAACAGAAAATGAAAATAAGACTTCTTCAGGGACCCATTAATTTCTTAAGGATAAAGTGTTTGAAGGTTCAAAGGCTTTGTTGAAGCTTATTTTAAATTTAAAATTTTCACTGCCAGGGGACTGATTACTATTCTTGCTTCAGCTTTCTCCAACAATAAGTTGATCCCTGTCCTTTCAAAATGTTGTGGTACTGTACTTTGTATTTTCAGTTAATTCTCTTCTTTTTAAAGAGATGGATATATTCTTATACATTTTCTGAAGGACAGCATTTGGTCCCCTCCACTTCTAAAATTCCCTTGAAGTTAAAGATGTTTTAAATCCTTGGAAGCAATAAGGGTCTATTCACATGTTGTTGCCTGTGTAATACATAGACTTATTACATATTACAACTGCCCATAGCTTATTTCCTTCAGAAGCCCTTGCAAGACATAATGAGCTTATAACCCCTAAATCTGCATCGTTTGATTACCTGTCCACTTGCCAAATGGCAGCTGAATGTGGGAAATGACTCCACTGAAAAGCACTGCTTATAAATTAACATATGTGACATTATGTTTGTGAAGGGCCCTGCAGACATGCACGTGTTGATCAAGTGATGAACATGCATGCACGAACTAGCCTGCAAGAAACAAAGTTTTGTTGACCCCCACCTTTCCCATACTTCGAAGTACTCCAAGTGTTCAGTTCCAACACTGGGAACTGGATCCAGGAACTGTGTAATCCCAAAAGGTGCCTTTTCTTATTTTTGGGGTTCTCCTTCCACCCCAGAGCACATCAAATCCTGTTCAAATAGGTTTTGTCAAAACTCCATTTACAATTTTCAGGGCAGGCTAGTCCACTTTTGCCATCCTGCTGTGTACACCTAAATGTGGTTTTAACCCTACAACTATAGTAATGCAGTTGTATGTTCCCCTCAAATGCTCTTAAGTTACTCAAATAATCCTTTCAATGTACCATTGAAGCACTTGCCCAAGGGGACTACTCCAGTCATTTCCATGAAGGATGCTACTCTGCATTCATAAAGGAATGCATAGATTGTAGGGAGAGTGTCCCTCCACTGAAGTGAATGGTAAAGTCCTTGCAGGGGATTCATGTCTATGCTGGAATCCTTGCATTTCAAATGAGTTACTGGATCAGGCCAGTGCTGGCTCCATGTTTTTGAAGGCTCTTGGGCAAGATACCCTCAGTGGGTCCCCTTCCCTCAGTGCATCTACCGTCTCACTGCCAGGGTCACTAGCTGCTGTTTCTCCTCATTGTCTATCACATCACTGCAAGCAGTGGCCTGCTTGTCAGGCTGAGTGTCATGGAGCGAATAGTCAGTGTATCTCTTGCTCCTGTTTCTCACCACTAGGCCAGAGTGAGAGGTGGAGAGAATGAGCCAGTGCAGACGTTTCTTGTTAATGGGCTGTTGTAGGGTTTGGACCATTTGCCATCGCTCAGCCATGCCTGACCCTTGATATTGCCCCTGGATCAACTTGATCCCAAAAATGCTTCAGACATTACCTTCTTGATGAATTGTTTATCTACTTCTAGGGTCTATACTCCATAGGAACCTGGAATGTAAGATCCATGAATCAAGGCAAGCTGGATGTGGTCAAACAAGAGATGTCAAGCCTGAACATCGACATCTTAGGAATCAGTGAACTAAAATGGACAGGAATGGGTGAATTTAATTCAGATGACCATCAGGTATACTACTGCCTGATGGTCCCTTGGAAGAAATAGAGTAGCCTTCATAGTCAATAAAAGAGTAGGAAAAGCAATACTGGGCTACAATCTCCAAAATAACGGAATGATCTCAGTTCGAATCCAAGGCAAACCATTCAACATCACAGTAGTCCAAGTCTATGCCCCAACCACTGGTGCTGAAGAGGCTGAAGAATTAAGAGTTCTAGAATTAACACCAAAAATGATGTCCTTACCATCATGGGGGATTGGAATGCTAAAGTAGGAAGCCAAAAGATAACTGGAATAACAGGCAAGTTTGGCCTTGGAGTACAAAATGAAGCAGGGCACAGGCTGGTGGAATTTTTGTCAAGAGAATACGATGGTCATAGCAAACACTCTTTTCCAACAACCCAAGAGACAATGCTACACATGGACATCACCAGACGGTCAACACAGAAATCAGATTGACTATGTGCTCTGCAGCCACAGATGGAGAAGCTATATACAGTCAGTAAAAACTAGACCAGGGGCTGACTGTGGCTCAGATCATGAGCTTCTGGTTGCAAAATTTAGGCTTAAATTGAAGAAAGTAGGGAAAAGCACTAGGCCACTCAGGTATGACCTAAATCATATTCCTGATGAATATATAGTAGAGGTGACAAATAGATTCAAGGAATTTGGTATGATAGACAGAGTGCCTGAAGAACTATGGATAGTAGTTCGCAACATTGTACAAGGGGTAGCAACTAAAACCATCCCAAAGAAAAAGAAATGCAAGAAAGCAAAATGCTATCTGAGGAAGCTTTACAAATAGCTGAGGAAAGAAGGGAAGTGAAAGGCAAGAGAGAAAGAGAAAGATACACCCAACTGAATGCAGAATTCCAGAGAATAGCTAGAAGAGATAAGAATGCCTTCTTAAATGAACAGTGCAAAGAAATAGAAGAAAACAATAGAACAGGGAGGACCAGAGAGCTCTTCAAGAAAATTAGAGACATGAAGGGAATGTTTCATGCAAAGATGGGCATGATAAAGAACCAAAATGGCAGGCACCTAACAGAGGCAAAAGAGATTAAGAAGAGGTGGCAAGATTACACAGAAGAACTATACAAGAAAGAGCTTAATGTCCCTGATAACCACGGTGGGGTGGTCATTGACCTCTAGCCAGACATCCTGGAATGTGAAGTCAAATGGGCCTTAGGAAGTCCAAGCAACAACAAAGCTAGTCGAGGTGACAGTATTCCAGCTGAGCTATTCAAAATCCTAAAAGATGATTCAGTAAAAGTGCTACACTCAATATGCCAGCAAATTTGGAAAACTCAACAGTGGACACGGGATTGGAAAAGGTCAGTTTACATTCCAATTCCAAAGAAGGGCAATGCCAAAGAATGCTCAAACTACCGCACCAACGCACTCATCCCACATGCTAGCGAAGTTATGCTCAAAATCCTACAAGCTAGGCTCTAGAAGTATGTGGACCGAGAACTACCAGAAGACTACCAGAAGTACAGGTAGGATTTTGAAGAGGCAGAGGAACTAGAGATCAAATTGCCAACATATGCTAGATCATGGAAAAAGCTAGGGACTTCCAGAAAAATGTCTACTTCTGCTGGATCACAACAAATTGTGGCAAATTCTTAAAGAGATGGGAGTACCAGACCATCTTATTTGTCTCCTGAGAAACCTATATGCAGGTCAAGAAGCAACAGTGAGAACTGGACACGGAACCACTGATTGGTTCAAAATTGGGAAAGGAGTACAGCAAGGCTGTATACTGTCACCCTGCCTATTTAATGTATATGCAGAGCACATCATGAGAAAGGCGGGCTAGATGAATCACCAGTTGGAATTAAGATTGCCGGGAGAAATGTCAACAACCTCAGATATGCAGATGATACCACTCTAATGGCAGAAAGTGAAGAGGAACTAAAGAGTCTCTTGATGTGGGTGAAGGAGGTGAGTGCAAAAGTTGGCTTGAAACTCAATATTAAGAAAACTAAGATCATGACATCTGGTCCTATCACTTCCTGGCAAATAGATGGGGAAGAAATGGAGGTAGTGACAGATTTTATTTTCCTAGGCTCCAAGATCACTGTAGACAGGGACTGTAGCCAAGAAATTAAAAGACACTTGCTCCTTGGGAGGAAAGCTATGGCAAATCTAGACAGCATACTAAAAAGCAGACACATCACCCTGCCAACAAATGTGCGTATAGTCAAGGCTATGGTTTTCCCAGTTGCAATGTATGGCTGTGAAATTTGGACGATAAGGAAGGCTGAGCACCGAAGGATTGAGGCCTTTGAATTGTGGTGCTGGAGGAGACTCCTGCGAGTCCCCTGGACCACAAGGCGATCAAACCGGTCAGTCCTAGAGGAGATCAACCCTGACTGCTCTTTAGAAGGCCAGATACTGAAGATGAAACTCAAATACTTTGGCCACCTAATGAGAAGGAAGGACTCTCTGGAGAAGAGCCTAATGCTGGGAAAAATTGACAGCAAAAGAAGAAGGGGATGGCAGAGAAAGAGGTGGCTGGATGGAGTCACTGAAGCAGTTGGCGTGAGCTTAAGTGGACTCTGGGGAATGGTGGAGGACAGGAATGCCTGGAAGAATGTTGTCCATGGGGTCGCAATGCGTCGGCATGACTTCGTCACTAACAACAACAACAACAACAGGGTCTATACCAGTGATGGAGAACCTTTTAGAGACCAAGTGCCGAAACTGCAACCCAAAACACACTTATCATGAAGTGCCAACACTACAATAAAACCTGAAAACTGATGTTTTAGTTTAGAAAAATCCAGCTCACTGCTAGTCCAAGCACACACACACACACACACACACACACACACACAGATATGTATCTTTGGCAGCACATTGACCGGCCATCCGAAAGCTCAGACAAGTTGCAACTAATGAGTCATGGCTCATGATGTCATTCCCTGGTACTGCTACTTCTTTCCAAGCATGCACATGGCCCCTGTGTGCACTGTTATCCAAAGCTCGGCTGCTGGGGCGATGGTGGGACACCTTGGCTCGCATGCCAACAGAGAGGGTACTGCATGCCTGCTGTGGCATGCATACCACAGGTTGGCCTCAACAGGCCTAACCTTCCCTGGTGCACACCCCTAACCCTAATATAGGTATAATGTTCCATACAAAAGAAGGCGATTTTGAAAAAGCCTTCCTTGAGGAGCTTTTTCTACACAGCTCAGCATTTCTGCACATTCTAAACACATTCCAACCATCAAAAACATGCCAGGAAACTTCGTTTTCCTAACCCTAACCCTACCCTGATGCACACCCCTAACCCTAATATAGGCCTAACTTTCCATTGAAAAGAGGGCGATTTTGTAAAAGGCTTCCTTGAGTAGCTTTCTCTGCATAGCTCAACATTTGTGCCCAGTCTAAACACATTCCGACCATCAAAACCATGCCAGGAGACCTCGTTTTTCTAACCCTAACCCTACCCTGGTGCACTCCCCTAATCTTAATATAGGCCTAACATTCCATTGAAAAGAGGGTGATTTTGAAAAAGTCTTCCTGCAATAAAACCTGAAAACTGAGGTTTTAGTTTAGAAAAACACCTTGCAGCCAGTCCAAGCAAATGTATAAATATATGATTGGCAGTGCTCTGACCAGCCTTGCAAAAGCTCAGATGAGTCGCGGCTAATGAGCAGAGTGTGACATCATTGTCTGGCACCACTATTCGTTTCTTAGCATGCGCATGGCCCCTATATACACTGTTACCCAATGCTCGGCTGCTGGGGCAATGCTGGGGCAACTTGGCTCGTGTGCTGACAGAGAGGGCTCTCCGTGCCCGCTGTGGCATGCATGCCGTAGGTTCACCACCACTGGTCTATACTATGGACAGTTTTTATTGATGCACACCTCACCTCTTGCCCCTCTCGGTTTTTAATTTAATTCAAATGCTTTGTTTTAATTGGAAGGCTGACAAGTGTTATTCTGTCTTCCAGTATTATATTCATTTGGGCTTCAAAGTGTGTGTTTGAGGTATGAAGCTCAGACCCCATCTGTGCTCTAGATTTCTGGGAGAGTTATTTTTCTTTAAGTCTCACAAGTTTATCTTCTGGACAATCAGAGTTGTGTGGCAAGTGATTCCCCCTATGGCAACCATTGCCCCCTATAGGCAGTCGATTGTCCCATGAGAGCCATTTATGGGAATGTCCACAGCATTCCTGCAAAATTCCAAATGTGCCCACTGACCCAAAAAAAGTGGGAACCCCTTGATTCCTTTGTCACACCCTGGGTTGAACCCAAATATAAACTCGATCAACAGTGCTCGTGGAAGCAGGCATCCTTGCCCATTCTTTCCTATGGAAGTCGTGGCAGTTTCCTGGAAATGGAACACAAACTCAGGATTTTGCTGTGGATAGAATCACCCCCATTAAGGGGGGATACCATTAAGTCCTTCCTATTGCACAATGTTCTTTCCCTTCCTGGAGGGCAGATCCAGGATACAACAACTTATTTAAAATGGGGCTTAGCAACCCAGGTAAGTTAAATATTTTTAGTCCCCAAGCTTTCAATAGGTGAGCATAAAGTATGTGCTTATGTTTCCCATTTAAATCTACAGGAATGGAAACTGCTTATTTTTAGCTGGCTTGTCCTCATGGTTATTTATAGATGTGTTCAAACGGCAGTCATCCAAGTCTGTAAATGTTATTCTTATACAAATAATGAGGGACAGCTACTTAAAAGCTAAAACCATGCCTGCTTTGCTATGGTCTTTCTTGGGACTCATAAACAACAGAAATCAGTGTAATTCTCAGGTTTCATGAATATAATTAAATCCATGCTGTTCTCCAAATACAAATTCATCAAAACAACAGACAAGTATATTTAATGGTTGACAAAAAGAAGTTTATCACCCCTCTCACACACACACACACACACACACACACACACACACACACACAATTGCTGTTGTTTTTAAAACATTGTAATTTTCTAAACATTTTAATAGCTTCTGGATAAATCTTTCCAACTAAATTACTAAATGTTCCATTAAACAAGTATGCAGAGAATTTTCTGGCTTATCATCTGCTTGAGTAGAAGCTGACAGCTGCTAAAGAGAGACATCTAATTGCTGTTTCACCAGGCCTAGCTATTCTATTTACATAATTCTCTTACTGATCTTAATATAGATAGTATGTATAAAGGGAAGGATACTAACATAATGCCTCATTAAATGCTGCAAGTTAAAGAAACAGCTCTCTTCACAGCTGGTGGTTGATGTGCATTTTTTAAATATAGATGATTCTTGTGAAAATACACAATGCACAAGTACTTATATCAAGATATGTATGTTTGTGTATGTGTGTATATGTTGTATACACACATCTGTAAAATGTAGGCCTGTTGTATTTAAATGAAAAGATAGAAAAACTAGCTCCAAAATAATAGAGTTAAACATGACCCAAAAACCTCACACTCCAATCTGTGGAATTTTTTGTGAGTTTGTACAGTGTTTTTCATTAAAGAGAATGTCAGCTGCGGATAGAATACATCCATTGGAATTAATATGTTTTCTTTAAAAGTGTATTAATCGCTTCACTGTTAAAACTGAATAGAATTTGATAGCACAAATACAAATGCATCTGGGGGAAAAGGGTATTTACACATTTAGATTTGGGAGCTGCTTCACTCCAAAATCTGAGAAGATTGTGCAAATCACTACACATCTATAATGTTTTAATATTAACATAAACTAGCAATGACACAAAAACACAGAAGGCTTTCTTCCTGTCGTCTTCTGCAGATGGGTATTATCAAGCCATATTCTTCACAAAAGGGTAGCTTGGCTTTTCTATGTCACATTGTCACCAAATATCATCACCATCATTGATTCCCAGGGACTTCATTTGACTTTCCTTTCATAAACCACACAACTAGTATTCATGCTGCTGCTCCTAATATACCTACCCATTTCCAAAGCATCAGCAGTATGCTAGACCCTGTACAGATTGCCTTGTGTGTGCCAATGGGGCATTATTTTTTTTTTATCTTTTAAGTGGCAACTTTAGACATAAATGTCCCAATCTTAAATGCCTTGTTGAAAGGTCAGCAGATTCCATATCAATGGTTATGGTCTTGCAGGTGGATTCCCATGTTACCAAATAATTTACTTGGCTCCCTTCTTTGGCCAGGACAGGTTGAGCAACTTCCTTGGTGGTTGAATAGTGAAGAAATCTTTCAGTAGCCATGAACAAGATCAACTGTCCCTCTAGTAATTGATTCATGCTGGGGGTGCGCCTCAATATTTTACAAATCCCATTCAGATTGGTCATAGGTATATCAGCTTTACCATTTCCTGAACAGGGATAATCCTTCTGAAGTCCATGCAATGTAACCCCTCATTTAGACAGCCATAATGTTCTGGGAGGGCTTTCATTCACAGGGTCACCATAACTCAGAGACAATTTGACGACGCATAACCAACACCAGTAGCAGGTGCACCTACATCAACAGACTTGTGACCAAGAGTGTGGGAGAGAGAGCTGAGTTGCCCTCCCTCTGCTGTACCAGGTGAGCAGCTGCCTGCTTGCCCTGCTAGAGTGGATATGGGGGGGGGGGGGAACACCAACACTGGTGGTGGCACCTACATCAACGGACTCACAACTAAGGCAGTGGCCTCAGGGTGATGCCAAAGGGCACTGCTTGTTTGGTGTTGTTCAGTGCTGTTCAGGTATCAGGCTTTTTTGTGGAGAGAAGGGATAAGTGTTGTCTCCTGCTTGGTCCAGAAGCTACAGATACTGCAGGATGCAGCAGCCAGGATGCGAAGTGGAGCACCTGCCTCTGTGCATTGTACACTGCTCTTCAAGCAACTGCACCAGCTATCTATTTGCTACTGAGTCAGGTCTATGGTCTTACTGTTGTTGGATAAAATGCTGAACTACCTGAGGCCAGGTAACCTGACAAATTGCCCTTTCAGTCCAGACATGGACAATTGTTAAGATAACAAAAAGAGGTCTTGCCGATTGCACCAGGACCTTCAGACTGCCATCTTGCAGTAACCAAGATGATGTGGACCTTCTCTGTGATGGCAGCCATCATGGGGACAGATCTCCCCACTGGTATTCAACAGGCCCCACCAACTATAGCATGTTTTTGGTGCCAGTTAAAGACCTATTTCTTTACCAAGGACTTCTCTGAATGTGGTGCCCGATCCACTGTTTGTAATTATGTGTTGTAATGTTTTACGTTGTTTTGATGTTTGTATTCATGTTTTATATAAACATTTTAGCAATTGTTTTGCATTTGATTGCATATTGAGATATATTTTAATGTTTTTAATTTCCTCGTTAACTGCTTAGAGTTATTTTTTGATGTAGACAGTGGTACATACATCTGCTAAATAATTAGTGCAAGGGAAACCCCTATCAAGTGCCCAGGATCTCAAAGTCATATGCTGGAACCTGGCCCAACTAAGTTCTTGTAGTAATGTCTGCTTATAAGCAGTTTTCAGCACTTCTCTCCAGGTAGCTGAAGAGGATTACTGGCTTCTGCTGTCGGGATGGCACTCAACATGTAAACAACCCACATGTTCACGAGCAATAAAACTAGAGTTCTTTATTGCTACTTGTTTACAAAATTTACAACTCAATAGATAAGCTCTTTAGCTGAGGTCTTTAAAATGCAGATGTTAATCCTCTAGTGGTGTCTCTCCCCGAGCCCACGTGGGACTATCTCTCTCGGTCACGCCTTTCTTCTCTCTGATGTAACAAGCTCTGCTTTTGCTCGTATCTTCTTAGAATTCTGCAATTGGTCGCTAGAGAAAAGTCAACCACACTCCCTGTGTCTCCTGTGTTGTGTTCAGGAAGTTCAGCATCAGTGGGAGGAGAGGCAGCCTGCTCCGACTCTTCCTGAGTAGAACTCGTGGGGTCTTTTCCCTCGGAGCTCTCTTGCTTTGATGTGGGCTTGGGTGTTTGCTCAATGGGCAGGGAGTCAGGGGGAGGTGCGGCTATCTGCTCAGCCACTCCCAAGCTAGGTTACGGGGTTGGCTTTTGGATACAGGGTCCCAAGTGCAAGACCTCCTCATGAGGTGCTGTCTCTGTCGGGGCTTCAGGCACGACACCTGCAGAAAGTCAATTGTGCTTTTTGAAAGAGTTTCAAAAGTGTTTCACTCACTCTTATGTATGTATGTATGTATTAGATTAGTATACTGCCCAGCTAGCAAATGTTCTTGGAGTGGGTTACCATCATAAAATTGAACAAGAATAAGAACAAAGTAACAAAAATTAAAGATAATAATAGAACTACACAAGTATCAACACAATAATTTATTTATTTATTTATTATTTATTAAAACATTTTTATGCCACCCCATTCGCCGAAGCCTCGGGGCGGCTTACAACAATAAATTAAAAGTAACTATAATATAAATTACAATAAATATAAACATTAAATTAAAATATAAAAATATAATATAAAATAAGCCGCCCTGGCCAGATAAAATCCAGTAATACTAACAGTTAAAATGCCACTTAAATAAAAAGGTCTTCGCCTGGCACCAAAAAACAAATAACGACGGTGCCAGGAGGACCTCTCTGGGGAGCGCATTCCATAACTTAGGTGCCACCGCAGAGAAAGCCCTCCTCCAAGTACCCACCCTCCTAATTTCTTTCACGGAGGGTTCCCAGAGAAGGGCCTCTCCCGCTGATCTCAGGGGGCGGCCGGGCATATATGGATGTAAGCGCTCCTTCAGGTAACCAGGACCCAAGCCATTTAGGGCTTTATAGGTCATCACCAACACCTTGAATTGGGCCCGGACTTCAATGGGAAGCCAGTGAAGCTGACGGAGAACTGGAGTCATGTGACCATAACGCCCAGTCCCCGTCAGCAGCCTGGCAGCTCTATTTTGAACCAACTGAAGTATCCGGACTGTCTTCAAGGGTAGTCCCACGTAGAGCGCGT